>NC_092799.1:9062897-9395538 GCF_918797505.1 Bemisia tabaci
GGCTTAACTTTGAAGAATGTCGGCAATTCCATAAGATCGAAACTTGTTTTCATTGGTGCAGCAAATATTGGCAAATATACCAGTAATGTGATTCACGATGAGTGCTCAAACAAAATGTTTAGAGCCGTAAGAGCATAAAAGGTCGCTCCAAAACATCAGTGATGTAGTTCGTGTGAAGCACTCTGCCTTTGAACAAATGAGCGTAATGTTGCTTGAAAACAAGAATCATGTCATTTATATCGAGTGTTCATTAGGAACTGTTCGCAATTTGAAAAAAATTGCACCAAAATACTGATGATGTGGTGCAATTAGAACACAGAGTTCAACTTTATTCTAAAAGTGAATTAACTATCGTGTGGTTGTGGAAGTAAGGGGTTACTGTCCTTGACATCTTGAATGATGTATCAGTCACACGTCAAATGAGTCAAGTTTCTTAAAAGGCCTGATGAGTTTCGTAAGTAAACAACGCATGACGCAATCAACATTGCGCACTTTAGTAAAGAACTGTGAATACTCAAGTTCAAATACTTTTTCCATTTTCAATTTTAGAGGGTGAATGCAGCCAATCATGGATGAGTAAAAGCAGCGACTTTAAATTTTTTTCATCCTTGTGACTTGATCCTAATTCGACCATTCGAAAGAGATGAAACTGCTGCGATGGATAAACGTTTCATTGGATAGGAAACGCAGTGCGTCGAAGAGTTATTCGATATTTTAGTCAGCCATTAGAGTGGCTGAAAACATTTTGTGGGGGCCCAGCGGTTGGAGCTTAGCAACTTGAGGAAAAGCTGTAAATTCGACCCGGCGAGAGAAAGGGATTCATGATGAAAGTACCTGAAAGAACAAACTAAAAAAAAAAAAAAAAAAAAAAAAAAAAAAACAACAACAAAACGCAAACAATACTTTCTAACTTTAAACAGTCGCAAAGAACAAACAAAATCAGTGTTACTGCGAAAATCGTAAGAATGAGCAATACAGTAAAAAATTGTAACGTCATTTTATTGTATAGTTTGACGTTCCGCGAAATCACTCTAAATGTCGGGACGTTGAAACTCCCCACGAAATAAAAAATAAAATAAAAAAATTGATAACTAAAAAGGTATGAGTTTCCATTTAGTACTTAGAGGGTCTTTTTTTTACTCCAGTGAAAATCAACAAGCACAAAATGCCCGCTATTCTACATCCAACCCCCCCCCCCCCCACCCGTATTGTGCGGGATCTTTCAGTAAATGCTGATTTCTTGAGACAGGAAAGTCATGCTGAAGACATTAAAATAAGTATCAGAATAAGAACATGACCATAAAGAAACTGTGGAGCATTTGTGTCTTAAATGGTCACAAAACACGTTGCAATAGTAGCGCGTGAAAATACCTTTCAAGTTGGTCTTGAAATTCACTGAAAAATTTACTTGGATTTCGCGAGATAAGTTCCGCCGACAGCCCCTGGCGGTTAGGCAGTAATAATGGTGTCTTTGGCGACAAATAAAAAACGCATTTAGGTGCGATTGTTCGTAGAGTTACAGAATTTACAGAAACACAATAGCGCAGAAGAAATATTTGTCCTTGAACCCAGCGTGATGCCGCTTCATCATTAAAGCTAACTTTATGCTTATTCCAAGCTTCCTCCCCCCCCCTCCCTCTCGAGAAATTCAGCTTAAATCAAGATGAAAAAAAATCTTGATGGTAAATTCAAGGATCAACAAACATGCTTGAGCCAAAGCCTTTTATTTTAATGGATGCGCAAAAAGATACAATTTAAGTCGCAAACGTGTTATTGAGCAAAATTCGATCTTTTTACAATGGACAGAACTTAAGCGTCAGGATAAAACAAAACAAAAAAGAGGAGAAAAAAAATTGTAAAAAAAAGAAAAACAAAGGAAAACAATTAAAAACAAAACATTTTTGAACTAGAGATAGGTAACACAGGCAGGTCCGTCCGGTCCCTGACTGGAAGCATAATGGGCAACAATGTATGCGAAGGACGTCTGTATTCTTTACCAATATTTTTGACTTTTTCCAGTCATTTTTTGTTATTTTTTGGTAAAGCACTGTTTTACTTTCGAGAGAGTTTTACTTGCAGCGGTTTACCAAAAAATCAAACAATGTCAGGAAAAAGTTAAGAATATTGGTAAACAACAGACACTCGACAGCCATCGAGGAAGTTTACTCTCGGCTTGCAAGTCTGCATTCAATAAAGATCCTAACGGGTCTTGGGTATAACTGGGTTTTACAGCGCCAAAAACATAGCATGAGAATGAGTAACCCCAGAATCTGCGTGGAAACGTGAGAAACTTGGTAAAAAATTCCGCCGACAGCCCCGGACGGTTAGGCAATTCCAACAATCCCAGTCGCTGCGCAAGATGTGGTAAGTAAACGACCTGTATCAATATTCATTGGGCTCATCCAACATAAAAGAAAATATTGCAAAATTCTAAGGGGCTCTCGTTTCTGTTAAGATGCACTGGAAAAAAGAAACACATTGGATCTAGAGTCCAGACTCTTGAAAACATTCACAAGAAAAAGGACTCTCGATTCAATCAGATTTAAGCTTAGATCAAAAGGAAATCCGCTCAAATTAAGAGGCTGAGTTCTTGATTTAAGCTTAAATCTGATTGAATCAAGAGTATTTTTTCTTGTCGATGTTTTTAAGAGTCTGGACTCTAGATCCGATTTGTTTTTTTTTTTCCCAGTGTGTAAGTATTGAACATACCTACTACCGTTGGCACTGAAAACGACACTTAAGTAGAATAAGTAGTGAGGAATTTATTCTCCTCTTCAGCGTTAACCTCGATGGAGTCAACGGACACGCCACAATCTTCAAGCAAACAGCGTATCTTACTGTGCCTGATATGGAGCCCAATGGAGTGAAAATACTATTCTAATTTGGTTTATTTAGTGGCTTGTGTCCTACTCACATTTACTTCCTTAATTGCCCTCACTGCCTGTTTCGTCTCTGCCTGCACACAGTACAGCGATTTCGACCAGGCAATGAGGGTCAATACTGGAATGCTAAAGAAAAGGACCGTATAAACCTTGGACGTTGTCGGATTTCTTTAGATGATATACAATTTCAAAGGGAAATTTGTCCTCCGAGGGAAAACTGTTGAAATTAAATATCACTGGAAAAAAAACACATTGGATCTAGAGTCCAGACTCTTAAAAACATCGACAAGAAAAAGTACTCTTGATTCAATCAGAATCTAGCTTAAATCAAGAACCAAGCCGCTTAATTTAAGCGGACTTCGTTTTGATTCAAGCAAAAATCCAATTGAATCAAGAGTATTTTTTCTTGTCAATGTTTTCAAGAGTCTGGACTCTAGATCCAATGTTTTTTTTCCCATTGTGATTTTTTCAGTGACTAAATTACGTCCTACTCATATTTACTTGCATAATAGCCCTCACTGCCTGTTTCGTCTCTGCCTGCACACAGTACAGCGATTTCGGCCACGCAGTGAGGGCCAATACTGGCATGCTAAGGAAAAAGGCAGTATGAAACTTCCGACGTTGCCAGATTTCTTTTGATAATATACAATATCAGAGGGAAAGTGGTGAATTTTTCCCTCAATTTTTCAGAGAATTTTAATCGAAATTAAATCCAAAATATATCAGGGAGTTATATTTATAACTCATTTCAAAAATAATTATTTTTTTGGATGGAACCAGGCAACATTTGAATGTTCATAGGGCCTTTTTCCTTAGAATAGTGGAATAGCTAATCTTATTCACAGGAAAAAGGGTATAAACTGTCTGGCTATAATTGCTCCCCCGAAAATTTAGTGACCTTCATACAAATTCCAGACAGTGGTAAACTAAATATGTAAGTACAAAATACGTGAGAACGACCTACAAAGCCTGAATGCCTGTTTCTTGTTAAATTTATTAGGAAAATAACACTGAAGCTAGTCCATTTCAGTAAAAGACCATTTTTGAACTAGGACAAACAGTCTTATTGTTAGCCTGTATAATATGCTGAAAAAATATTAGCCTATAATCTGCTGAAAAAAATTATGAAGAGTTGATCCTTAACGAACATTTGAGTTGCATGATAAACGAAAAATTAAAACTGCGGTGCGGAAGAAAAAAACCGTAAAACACGAGCACTTGCGAAAAAATGCGTAAACCATTAGAACGTTCAGAGTCAAAACCAACCTAAAAAATCTCTTGGATTTTAGAAAGAAGGGGGATGAGAAAATAAAATGTTACCCCATACCCTCTAGAAATGTTCCCATGATGCTAACCCCCCTAAGTTCACGAAGGAAAAAACTAAAAAGCGACCTACTTTGCTAAGTCATAGGTCTTTGTTCGTCACAAATTCATCCAGAGTAATAGATGGCTAAACTTAAGAAAGATTGCCGCCGAGAAGAAACTTTGCGAAAATTAAAATATTCAAGGGTCAATGTCGTAAATGTAGACCCCGAGCCTGCTGAATTTTTTTTTTTTTTTTTTTTTTTTTTCTGAAGTCTTTCTAATGTAGGAGAACCGGGTAAAGAGAGACCTACCCCCCTATTTCTGAGCTCCCTGTTTGAGATTAAAAATTGAGAAAATCAGGGTATACATTAGTTACCTCATGAGAACTTATTACCCAAAGTTTCATCTCTATCACTGCAATAGAAAGTATTTTTTTATTTTTTTTTCTTTTTCCCCATTTTTCATGCCTCTCTTTACCATTACGGAGTAAAGAGAGACGAGGTCTGGATTGCCTCTTATATTGCACAGGAAAAATATGGCAGGGCAATGAGAGTGTTCTACTGATAGAGTTTGATTACCATTTCAAATTTCAGGTCAATCGGATAAAATGTGAATGAGTTACGGGGTTTTGAAATTGGACTGCGGGAAGTTCACAAATTCAATTCAAAAAGTGAAAATTCAAATTTTTATTAGAGGGATAAAAAACCGCAAAAATAGACCTTAAATATGGTCTTAACAGTATATAATGAAATTAAGCATTAAAAAATTGCTTAAGAGAACATTTCGGCTTTGAAATTAAGATAAAATTGACCGGTGGAGTGGTTTCAGGGTAGGTACCAGTTAAAGAATTGGATTTTTTCCTGATCTATTCTGATGTTAGAGGAATATTTGCCTGCTTAGCTGGCATTTTGACACTTGTCTCCTGGTTATATTTATGCTGCCAGACTTGTAAAGTAAATAGCATAAAACAAAAAATATAGCCATATAGTACATATCCTAAGCTACAAAATGATATAATTTTTTTTTTTTTTTTTTTGAGTAAAATTTACTTTCCAAAATCCACGAAAACTGCGGCACGGAACGAACTTAAAAACACAGTTCAAAAAAAAGGTTATGTTTACATGCACTTCCCGCGGTCTGCTGTCGTCCGATCCGGTTCGGAATTTGTACAAGAACGTAGAAATGGACCAAGAGTTCATTCCTTCTTGTTTCATTACTTAAATCTCAAATGGGTAGCAGCAGGAGCAAAAGTCTCCCATTACCCCAGTCTCTCTTTACCCGGTTCTCCCCTAGGTATGGTCATAGTGGGTGCCTAGGCACAGGGACTCGAGGTGAGCTATAAGTTTGATTTCAAAGAGGGGCCTTGAGGTGAGCTCTCTCTAAGCTCGGTTTCCACGATCGAAATGAGCGCATCGAAATGGGTCATCCATGCAACTACTGAGAGGTGCCGATCAAAATTCATAGGTGCCTCTAAGTTTGTCTTACTTTTTTCTTTTTTTTTTAAATATTTGTTTTGGGGGGGGGGGGGGCGAAGTTTCTTTATACCTTGGACAAGTGCGTAACACCTGCCACGCTTAGGAGGCGGGCCGCACCGAAATGAGAATGGAGGCCTCTCCTCATATAAAAGGGGAAAGTTTAGAAGAGGCGCTGAAGGGCCTCCTATGATATTCTTCGAAAAATTGGCCTCTTCTCATATAAAAGGGGAAAGTTTAAAAGGGGCGCTGAAGGGCCTCCTATGATATTCTTTGAAAAAATCCAGGGGGAGTTCCGGTGGGGCCATAAAAATTATGTCATAATGACTCCTAGCGGAGCCCTCTCCGTTAACGATTAGAGGGCGATGGCCCTCTGGTTAGGGCCAGTCCGCCTCTGGGAGGGGGTAGCGCCCTCTCCCTTGTGTTTTTTTTGAAGGCCTCGATAACTTTCCCGCTTTTTTTTTAAATTTATCCGGAAGCGAAGAGTAATTGCGCCTCCGTTCCCATGCGAGCGGGGAAAAAACTGAAAATTTCGGAGCCAGCGCCCCCCCCCCCCCCTTCATGACACCACTGAAGCAGGGTATTACAGGGTATCTTATGACAAGAAGTAGAGGCACCACTTAATTTTGATCGGCAACACGATCGCATCGTCGCATCGGGGACCCAATTCGACGGGCTCGTGTCGACCGTGGAAACCCAGCGCCACGCCCTTGACACACGTTCGAAGTGAAACTTCGAAGTGGTGGCTGCTCAGCCGAGTCTCGACATGGATCCCATCAAAGCAGAGCGCCCCGCGCTCTGCTTCGGCAGACCCATGCCGACACTAGGCCAGACAGCCACCACTTCGGAGCGTCACTTCAAACGTGTATCCAGGGCTTAGGCCCCAGGATAGTTCCGCTGTCGCCGCGACTTGCTCTCGCGGTCGTAGCGCCGCAACAACGATCGCCGCTCGGCCAGCTCCGGCGAGGGGTCCGTCCGCAGATCGCGCCCGGACCTGCGGGCTCCGACCCTGTGACGGTGCCTGAAACCCTAGGAATCGACTGCCGCATGGACACAGGTTACCCGAGGCAATCGTGACACGAGCGAATCTCGAAGGGATCCCCGTCCGAGTGGAGCGCACCACCGCTCACCGATGAGCACCGGTGAGCGTTGATGACCTCCACTTGGTCGGGGGTCCGATCGGACACATGCTCGTGTAACGAGAGCCTTTGAGTCAATGGTGAGTCCACGCGGTTCGTCTGACCGTCGGATGAGCGATACGTCGAACAGCCTCCCGGACGCTCTGTCCGGAGACCGAGCGTCCGGCGGACTGCTCGGCGGAGCGCTCGTCCGGCCGTCGGGCGAACTGTGTGGACGCACCTGCGTGAGAAAAACTATATTAAATTAAATTAAATTAAAGAACAAATAAAATGTAAACAAAATATACTCACCTGTGTTACTTACCTTCTTACCTAAAGATGGGAGAGAAAAATTATATTAAATTAAAGAAAATAAACAAAATATACTTACCGAAGTTACTTACCTTGTTACCTAAAGATGAGAGGGAAGCAAGAGAAGTTGGAAGAGCAAGAAGCATGCAAAGATAGAAATAATGTAGGAGCTGAAGGCAAGAGGTATTTATGGATAGAAGTTAGGAAGGAGCTGAAGGTAAGAAGTATTTATGGATAGAAGTGAGGAAGGAGCTGAAGGCAAGAAGTATTGATGGATAGAGATGATGAAGGAACTGAAGGCAAGAAGTGTGAATGGATACTTAGAGATGATAGAGGAGAGGAGATAACATAACATAACATAACATAACATAACATAACCTAACCTAGCCTTACTCGAGGTAAGAAGTGTGAATGGTTAAAGACGATTTTCAGAAGATTATCATAATTTGCTGCAAAAATAACCCTAATGTCTGCCAAGTGAGTGTTAAGAAGAAGGAGGAGAGGAAATGTTTTAGAGAGTCGTTCTCGTTCTAAATGACGGTCAGGGGATTAATCATTAAATTAGCTTTGCTCACGTTGAGTAGAAAAACATCCGATACTGTTGAAAAAATTTTGCGAACATTTTTGGACTAGGTCAGTCAAATGAGTAATCTAATCATTTGAACAAGCAATTACCTAAAACCCTAACTCAGTATCTGTTGTACCACACACTGATGTATTTTGTATCATTGATGCTGTGTTTTCATAAATCGAAAACAATTAGATACAAAGATGAATGTCACTTGAAATTCAGATTTGGACTGCATTTGGCAATACGGAACTAATATTTCAGGCTTAGAGGTAAAAACACCTATGTGCATAGGTGAACCAGTGGCACATACGCTGATTCTGAAATAATCCAGTAATTGTAGTTCCTACTTGCAAAATGTGGGCCGTTTCGGGAGTAGATGCTCCATAAAGAGCCGCTCAATTATTGCGTACGCTACATAAGGTGATTCGATGACCGCCATATTTTATGTCAGAACGACATGCAATTTATCGCATCGATTAGTTCTCATCTATTCAGCCACTTGTCATTTTTATCGAATTTTGAGAACGCATTGCTGTTGTCCCGAGACTAGAGAAATCACTCGCCAAAGACAAACCAATTCAGCGTAAAAAAGGCAGAGTTTCATTAGAGGGAAAAATATCGAATTCGAGAGCAGAAAACTCGCATTCCATACAGCTACCTTTATTACGTTGAATTTGTTTGTCAAATGTTTAAGTGAATTCTTTAGTCTCGTGACAACAGAAACGCAATTTCAAAATTCGATAAACATGACAAATAACTGAGAACATGAAACTAATGGATGGGACATATCGCATGTTGTTCTGCCACAAAATCTAGCGGTCATCAAGTCACCTTACATATGTGGGAAAAGGGTGGATCTATCCTTGCGCTTTAAGGCGTTACGGAGCAGGGAGGGGGGGGGGGGGCTGTCCAGTCTTACGAAAGCTTCTCATCTCAAATTAATAAAATATTATAAAAATATTACAGCACTCACTGAGTCAGAAATTTTTCTGTTAAAAACTCTCATCTCATCTCAAATGGAAAAAACAAAATTATTCAACACAGATACGTCTCTTTGGGTTTTCTCCGTTACTTTCTAAGAAATGGGAGGGGGAGGGGGGGGCTGGTCAATCTTACATACTACAAAGAGGGGTTGGGGGGCGGAGGCTATCGAGTCCAGTCCTACACAAGCTTCTCGTCTCAAATTAATAAAATATTAAAATATTACAGCCTTTGCTGGTCAGAAATTTTTCTATTAAAATCTCTCATCTCAAATGGAAAAGAACAATATCATTCGACTATTAAATAGTCCTCTTCCGGTTATCTCCTTTACTTCCTAAAAAATTTAAGGGGGGGGGGGGGGGGGGACTGCCTGGTCATTCTTACATATTTCAAGGTGGGGGAGGGGGGAGGGCTTGGCCAATTTTGCGTGGTTCCAAAAGGCGGGGGTGAGAAGGTCAAAGAGTCGGCCAAAATGTCTTACTACGTAATACTTGAGCGGCTCCTAACTGAATCGAAAAAAGAGGGAGGCAATAAAGAAAAGGAAACACAGTATTCTGTCGAAAATCACTGCAAAATCCCAGGAAAAGCGAAACACCTGCGGCGAACACGCGTCTCTCAAAGAGGAATCGTTTTACGCGGGAAAGGAGGCATGGCCCGGGCCGGGGAAGGAGGGGGGGGGGAGTTCGTAGATGATCATAGTTTCAGACGACTGAGGGGGAAAAAGTGGAATCAACGAAGGGTTACAATCATAATCTGCTCCGTGAAATCATTCAGGAGTTATTTCGGTGGAAGAAGCTGAGGCTGGCGACTGACTGTCGCCATACGAGAGTCTGTGGGTGGCCCGGCGGCGAGACAACATCCTGCTGAAAGGGACGGAACGTAGCCACCCAAAGTACGCTTATCTCTTCATTTCCCCGGTTTTCTTCACAGCTCTGTCAATGCGGCCCCCTCCCTCCCGGTCACTCTCTCGAGTATCTACCTCCTCGAGTATCTTTTCTCTGGCGGACTGAAATTGCGCGGCAAATCTGACTAGACCCTCGGTTCTCAGAATTCTATACCTGATGAGATAGATAAGTCGGCTTTCGGCCGATTGATCGGACGTTGCTAATTGACCAAATAATTTCTGAATAATCTTTTCCCAACTCTGTGGCGGGTGGTCCTTCCTCAAGAAAAATGAATCGACAGATAAATTTAAACTTAGGCTTCATTGTTGCACAAAATTCCTGATAAGTTAATTTCCCAATATAAAACCACTGCGAGGCGACAAGTAGGAAAATTTGGCACCTACTCTGACGTGCTAAAGAAGAACGCCGTATGAGCCTTCAGTCATTGCCAAATTTCCTTTAACAACTCACGAAATATCGGGAAATTTTTGATAGTCTTCCTCCAGTTTTGTAAGGGATTTCGATTCAAATTTCATTACTTAAAGCCTCTGAAAATCTCAAAGAAAAATATTCGCAACTTTCCTCAAGAATAAATATTTACTGAGAGGAAATTTGGCAACATTCGAATGCTCATATGACGTTTTTCCTTTAAACGGGAATACTGCAAAAGGCGTGGAGCAAACTGAAGGATAGGAATGCCAATATGTATCGAAGGGGCGAGAGCCAGAGGGACTTAATCTCATAGCAAAGTTTAACATTTTGAAATTCGTGGTGAATTGCTATCATGATATGACTAAAATTTAAGGGAAAAAACCACGGACACACGTCCTTCACATGATTAAAGTAGTTACTTAGTTAAAGTGAAAATTTTCAACATGTCGATACAATCAAGTTCCAACGTTTAAGTCTCAAATAAATGGGTGTTCGCTTTCTCTCTTTCATACATCGATCCTAAGTACTTCTTCTCTCTAAAATTTTGTCTGTTGGACACTTCCCAGGGTAAAAGGACGCTTGAAGTGGTTTTTAAAAAAAAATAAATCTCAGATATGTGGATGTTTGCTCTCTCTCTCTTCTTCACGTACATCTATCCTTCTTCTTCTCTCTTCCTTACATCTAAGTATCCTTCCTCTCTCTTCATCCTGACATCAATTCTTCTTCTCTCTTTCTTACATCCATCTTTCGTCTCTCTCTTCAATTTTGTCCATTAGACACTTCCCAGGGAAAAAGGACACTCTAAACAGTTGGAGAAAAAAAAAAAAAAAAAAAAAAACAACAACAACAAGAAGTCCCTCTGGCTTTTACCCCTGGCTCCGGGGGGGGGGGGGGGGTGTCTTTCTAGATTTTAAAAATTGATACGTTTTATAATCTTGGCGAAATCTCAAATTTCTAGTCGTTCAGTTGAGTAATTCTTAATTAATAAATCAGAGCGTGATGGGCAGAGAGGAGCAAAAATTGTATTCTAACCTAACGCTACTTGTAAGTATGCTCTTGAAAAATTCGAACTAAAATATGAAAGGTACTTAGAAACAAAATAAAACTCATGAGGAGAAAATATGATACAAATGAAAACATTGTAGCTCACACTATGACCTATATTGATGACTTCATTAAACAAATTTTCAAAAGAGTTACTAAGAGAGAGGGAGATCGGCTATTGGGGGATTTTTCGTGAAGATTTACTTCAATTCAGAACACAAATAGAGTAAAAACTGTAGGATAAAATTTTAAAAAAAATCAATACCTCCCTCTCCTAACACTCACCAGCAGTCTTCAAATTTAGAAATAACTACCTAGCTCCTGTTCATTAGAGAAATTTTGGAAAAGAAAACTATGAAAAGACAGCAAATAATAGCTGAAAACAAGTAGATAATTTGACGTATGAACATGATCAAGAGGAACAACATCCACTCTTAAATGAGCCCTAAGATCCATAAGTGTACCTGTGAATGCACGACGTAGCTCATGTCCGTGTATCTCCTGAATAATAAAATGTATCCAGTGAAAGAAAAATTAGGAGACATATGATACATTTTGGTGATCTCAATACTCGAAAAATACCTTGTATTAGAGATGACTGTAATTTCTAAACGACTAAAGCCGATTTTTCGTTCCCTCTACACCGCACTCTTCGAGTGCACGACCCCATAACCATGAGAGTGGCAATCGGAGTAAAGAGACTCAAAATGTTGTGACAGAATTGAAATCAGAATAGAATAATTAATTGGTATTTTCAGACCTGACCAGAGAGCTTGACCAATCTGACGAAAATAGCTGGGGCAGAATATTCCAGAATATTATAGACATAATTCCCAAGGCTCGTCCCACTAGGCAGATGAAAAACCGAACACAAAAAACGCACTGAATGCACGATCACTGTCTCACGGTTTCACACGACGCGAAAACACAGAAAACACAAAAGCCAAAACTGTCCACGACCATGGAAGGAATCGCTAATTACGAGGGTACCGAAACCGATGAAATAAAAATTTGAGACGAATAGAAATGTCGGAGCTTAGAGAAAGCACGCGCAAAACCTCGGAGGTTCAGGTTCAAGAAACAACGCGATCCAACTCGAACGGAACACCGGCTGATCCTCGTAACTTCAGCCGAACACAATAGGGATCGCAACCACAAAAATACCTGAATCTTGGCGGTTTTCTGTTGAATGAGGAAGCACTAAACTGTCGAATCCGAAATCAAGTCCACGAAAACATCCGACGGATAATCGGGAGAAGGCCACTTACGTAGTGCGAAAACAAAATCACTTCCAACCGATGAGAGGGAGCAAAAGAATCTCCATTTTCGACAATAGTCCTCATCGAATTCGAATCACGCCACGTAAAATTTGAACGAATTCTCGCGAGAAGTTCACTTGCTACTTGCACGACGCGAAAACGAATAACTTCAACCGATGCGACGCGACCAGAGACCGAAAGGATACGTTCCATACGTTCACGCCCGCCATATAGGAAAAGTCAGTATCCTTCACCTTTGTCGAGTGCGAATTGGTCACGAGTTCCCACAATCTACGAAGAAACGATTAAAACTTGCACAGATATTGAGAAAACCGTCGCTTACTAGCCGAAAGCACTGTTTAAACGAGTAATGACCGAAACAAGTAAAAGGTAAGCGAGTTTAGACAGAGCCATGTGCTACCGGCCGGACGTAACAGATTTGCAACGCGTGAACCTGACGGTAGCGCTGTTTTCTGAAAACTGACCGGAGGGGCGCGCTCTTGCCTGCGGGACGCTCTCCCCCCTCCTCGCATCGCTACGCGTGGCTCGCTGGTCGCCCGATTCGCACACACACACTGAGCCACGCACGATCAGATTTGTCTATCCGCCCCTGTTGCCAGATCTACTAGCAAAACCTTTGAAACACAACTCCTGTTCCTGAGTTCAGATATTTTTTTTTATAGGACGCTTGGTGGAAAGGAAGAATCTCGGATTGCGACGTTGCAAACTCCCTGTCGCACTTTATTTTCAAATGAACATAATTCTTGAAAACCTCCGTAATTTTTTTTTATCTGTGCGAAAAAAAATTCTGCGACAACTTAAAGAAATGTGTCGATTTGTTCTCTAAAAAAGTATAATAGAAGCGGAGATCTACGAACACCGCCGACAAGATACGTGGTTGCGGACTAATACCGCCGATTAATGGTTTTAGGTTTAGGCTACGCCACCGTGCCAAGGAAAAACGCCGTATGAGCCTTTAGATACTGCCAGATTTCCTTCAATAAAAACCGAATTAACTGGTATAATTTCGAATATTTGTTTCCAAAATGTTCGGACAAGTTTGTACGCAAATGAATCTAAAATATCTGAAAATTTCAAGGAAAAATATGCATGATCGCCGTCACAAATACATGTTTTATCAAGGGAAAAGCAACTCTCGAGTGTACATACGGCGTTCTTACTTGGCACGGCAGTACGTCGCTACGTACTTCATATTATACAGTATTTGGATTGCAATTAAACGGAAAGGATCCAACTCGATTAGTGTTGTAAAATCCTCATCTTTTTATCTGAAAAGCGTCTTCGCTTTTTTTGCGAAGGAATGTTTTATTTAAAAGGAAAGCAAACGTGAATATTTCATTATTGTAAATATATCGATGGCCAAAGTGCGGAACCACATATCTCCGTTTGCCTTACCTCAGACCTAACGTCATACTTCATTTTTTCATTGGAAAACTAGTCAACTCAATTTTTTGGAAACTTCCTTTGACTTTTCTCCTACATCAGCAGAATATTCCGCAGAAATTTCAAGTTACATTGTTGACATGTTTTTCCTCGACTAAATGAAATAAGAGCAGAGGTTTTGAAACACCGCAATGGAGATACGTGATTTTGCACTTTAGCCATCGTTATTCACTATTTTTTAAAAAGAAAAAGAATTCGCACGATTTAGAAAATAATGAAATTGAGGAAATACTGAAGAATCACTAGAAAAAAATGGATCGCATGGATCCAGAGTCCAGACTCTTAAAAAATTTGACAAGAAAAAATATTCTTGACTCAATCGGATGTTTGCTTGAATCAAAGGGATATCCACTTAAATTAAGAGATTTGGCTTTTTATTCAAGCAAAAATCCGATTAAATCGAGTATATTTTTTCGTGTCAAATTTTTTAAGAGTCTGAACTCTAGATCTAAGAGACTTGTTATTTCCAGTGTTCATTACTAGGGGCACATCCTCTGACCACTTCCCAATTCAACCCCCCCCCCCCCGAATTTCTTTGCGCGTCAGGCGTTGTGCGTTACGCTTTACTCTTATGACCTTATATAAAAATATCATATCTTACTGAAGGTATTAATTTAATTCATCTTAATTTAACTCATAATTTTATTGTAATACGTCTTTCCGTACGAACGCAGCAAGAATACTCCAGGCTTTTATTTAAATTAAAAACCGCAACCAGAACTATGGTCAAACTACATCCCACGTTCCTTAATCGGAGAAAGCTGCTCTTTTTGCGAGAAATTTCATCTTTTGTCATCTCTCATCGATTATATTAGGATTAAGCGCATATTTATTACATTCCCTATGCCTTTTACCTCAAAACTAATTAGTAGCTTAAGTCTTTGACATTTTTTGGAGGGACCGATCAGAGTGTGTGAGGGGGAGGGGGGCTATATTTCCGCCCATGCTCACGGGTGAACGAGTCACAAAAACCGGAAGTCTGGAAATCAATCCTGTAGAAGTTATAACAATTAACATTACGTCGTGACAAAAATACAAATGACATCAGTTTTATAATCTAACTTCATTGAAAAAAAGAGAGTTGGGGATTGTTCATAAAATACGTGACGTTATTTTTGGAAGTTTTCGACCTTCCTCCCCCTATTAAAGCTTCGGCGACGTAGATTCCTATCCCCTACTATGAAAAAATGAAATTCTTCTAGCCCCCCCCCCCCCCCCCGCCCCGCTCCCCCTCCCAGCCTCTCCCCTATGGTATTACGTATTTTACGAATGACCCTTGAGTGAGCGATAAGAGCGCAAAATTGGCGTTATTCCGAAAAAATAGCAGCTTTTCCACACTTTCCCGCGAACATCAATCTATAACAGAATTGTTTCTAAATGTATAAATGGCCGGTTTCTTCAAAATTGTATTGCATTGGGTGGTCAGAGTTTAACTACTTTGAAAAGTTACATTGGTCGTTTTAATAGGACTTTTCCTATATGGTCTATTATTTTCTTTCTTTGAAAAAGGACGAATCAATAGCAGTCCTTGAAGTTTTCGCAAGGTTTTCTTCGCATAGAGAGAAAAAATCACGGTAGTTCAAGAATTGGTGCTGAGTAGTTTTCTAAATTACAGTAATCGCTCATCTATAAGGAGAGCTCACGAGATCGATCAATTTTCTCGCGATAGAGAGGTTCTTGGTTCTAGTTTTAGTCTATCAGGAAAAGATATACGAGCTTCTACCAGTGGCGTGGCGTGCTTTGCGATATATCGATCGTTATGTCATTTAAACCTATGAAAAAGGATCGATGAACAGGGTGTTCGCAGCGAACACCTTAAAAATCGATTCTTTACCATAGATTCAAATACGGAGGTATCGATAATCGATCATTCACGCCTCGCCACTGGCTCGAACATCAATGACTCGAGGTACCATTCAGGATTGCAAAATCACTATACGATCCCCCGCTTCCTCGAGGATTTCTTTTCCGTGCTGAAAAAAAAACGCCGTATGAACCTTCAAGCGTTGCCAAATTTACTTTGATAAAACACGAATTTCCTGGTAAACTTGTGAATAAATTTCATCCAATTTTTCAGGTAATTTTTTTTCGCAATTTTACCCAGGCCCGCCACATCCCACCTCGGGCCCTGGTACCAATTTTCGGGCCCGGGCCCCTAGCACAGGGGGGGGGGGGGGCGGGGGGCCTCCCCCGGGAAATTTTTGAAATTTTAAATCTATTTGGACGCATTATGAAGCTCTTATGATGGAGATTTTCCATCAATCTCTGCAGAATAATTACGCCTTTTTGTTCACTTTCAGCACCAAAAACTTTCGAATTGTTGCATTCAAAACATCTATAAATTTTTTTTGAGGGGGCAGATGATAATTTTCAATTTTATGGGGAGCCGGGCCCCCCTGGACTCCCCTTTCGTACGTCTATGGCAAGGGAGTTAAGCTATTGAAGTCGAGGATGCCCAGAAAGGAGCCTCTTAGCATCCGACAACGGAAGAAAATGAGACACAGTTACGAAAAATATCATTCTACATATACTCAAAATCTTGAAAATCTCTAAAAAAGTAAGAAAAATTTTATAGTGCCCTAGCGTGTTTTTGAAACTTTATTCACCTTTTGCGGAGTATTTAGGGTAATTTTTTCACTTTTCCCTACGAGACAAGGGTTACACATGAATTCGTAGTGGTTTTTCACCTGCGTCACGGGCCCCTCCAGGGCCCGGGCCCCGGTACCGAGGACCCAGTATCCCCCCCTTGTGGCGGGCCTGATTTCACCTAAAGTTCCTTAAAAAATATACATACAAATATTCATATCTTTACTCAGGTTTTATCAAGCGTATGGATGCCGGCGCCAGCGACAATTAGAGATGTTTCACTGATTAAGGAAGTAGTAAGAAATTTTCTTTTTGGGCACTCAAAATTTCTTCATGGGATTCGATCGATCTTATTCTTTTTCAGAGTTTTTCCGATTATCTGGTTTCCTCACAATCTGTACTTGTAATTTCTAAAATTTTGCGCTGGTTTTAAAGCTGGAGTACGCATATCACTACCTTTTTACAGGTTTTTTCCATCTGTTTCACTTTAAAAAATGTAAAATAGGGGATATCCCTATTCGCAAGATTTTCTTTTTTTTTTTTGACTTCGGAATTCACCATTAACCCGGGTCAAGTGAAAAAAATTTATTTAAGATGCGTCTCCTAAAACGAGAAACGCACTTTTGGCTCTTTTCAATCTGGTTCTCTTGTTTAATTAAACCTCTTATGCATTGAAACAAGTATAAAATAAGTGTCAAAATCCTTAGAGTCAGCTCTAAAGTTGAAAGGGTTTGACGGATGATTATTTCATGGAATGAGACCTGATTCAATCGGCCTTAGTTAACCCTCAGAAATAAGTTTAGAAAATTTACTCTGAAAGGTTGGGGCTAACCTTTCAGGAAGGATCAAAGGCCTTGCCGTCCCTGAAAAATATTAAGTCAAAGTCTCAGCACAAATACTTATCCTCTTCCGCGCTTACTTCAATTATCTAAAGTGTTCCGCATTTTTCATCTCTTTTAAGTGAACCGTTCGTTATGGAGAAAAATACACCGAAGCGACTCATGGCAGTCTTGGTATATGAGCTAAACGACTCATAAGTTTCTGACGCTTGAGTCCTTTTAGATATAAACGGGTTGATTGGCCGACCGAGCCCTTTCACTTCGAGGAGATTAATAAAACCCTATTCATAGTTGGACTGCATTTTGCAATTTCGAACCATAAATTCTAGCCCAGTTTAAAAACAACGAATGTGCCATTAGTTTCCCTATGCACAGAAGTGTTTTTCTGGAAGAGCCAAACTTCATAGTTCCAGATTGCAAAATGCAGTTCAGTTCATCTCAAGGCGGACGGTCGCGCTTTCAAACCGTGGAGCAAGTAGATGATGATGAAAGAAGCTGAACATGATGTTGACACTTTCAAATCATATGCAGGGTGTCACATAGTAAAATGTGAATATGTTCTGAACCAATTTTTGAGATCAGCATAAGACTATTTTGCTCTATATCGCCGCCCGCCCGCCCCCCATCCCACCTAAAGCATCACTTAAGGTGATTCGATGGACGCCATATTTTGTGTCAGAACGGCATGCGATATATCGCATCAATTGGTTCCATTTTTTCAGCTACTCATCATTTTTCTCCAATTTTGAGATCGCAATTCTGTTGTCGGGAGACTAAAGCACTCACTTACCAATTTTAATAAAGAAATTCAACGAAATATAGGCGTGGTTTTTTTAGCGAGAAAACATCGCATTCGATACGGATATCGAAACTGCACTCGAATGCGATATTTTCTCTCTAAAAAAACCACGCCTTTATTACGTTGAATTTCTTTGTTAAAATTGGTAAGTGAGTGCTTTAGTCTCCCGACAACAGAATTGCGATCTCAAAATTGGAGAAAAATGACGAGTAGCTGAAAAAATGGAACCAATTAATTGATGCGATATATCGCATGCCGTTCTGACACAAAATATAGCGTCCATCGAATCACCTTGATGTGTTATAGGATAGGGACCTACGTCACGAAAACATTTTAGGAGGAAGAACGGGGGGGGGGGGGAGATGGACAAAAATTCCGGAAAAGTTTGTCACGAGATTTATGAACGGTCTCTCAGCATTCGAAACTGGCTAGGTTGAAAGAGAGAAGAATAGGAAGGTGGACGTTCTCACTGATCTGTATGGAAATGGTCAAAAATATATGAGTTGGAAGGAGATGGAAAGAGAGGGAAGGGGTAGATAGACACCCCCCCTGGACCCCCCCCCCTGACCCTCCTTTCTACCCGACTGACCCTTGACCCTTTTTTACCAGCAAACCGACGGCCGTTATTGTGGAAACGCTTTCTCTTTTCGTCGTCCCTCTGACGTATGGGCGTAACTCGATTTCCTAATGAGCCCCGAAAAGCATAGATTTACACGTGATACAGGGCTCACCTAGAAATTGAGATACGCCCTTACGTCAGAGAGGCGACCTTTTTGAGTGTGTACCGCTTTCACCTGGGAAACCCAAAAAAAAGTGAAATTTTCGAAATTGAGGAAAACACTGGAAAACTCGAGAGCTCGGAAGTTCTGATGTCTCCGGTAGTCGTAGTTGAGAGGCCGTGGCGTGGGTGTGTGAGTGTGTGAGTGTAGTGGTTAAACAAGTCGGAAGATTTCATAGTTAGGATCATTTTGAACTTTCGATATGAAATTATATTCATCTTCGGTCCGCGTGTGAAAAACTTGTAACTGAATTGCATTACCATCAGTTTTATTTGTGTTCGGTATTTCATGTCAGTAATTTCTTTCAGCGAATAATTTTCTCGCGAGTATAAGTGATGATGCGAATAGTTGAAAAGTCGGAAGATTTCATAGTTAGGATCATTTTGAACTTTTGATATGAAATTATATCCATCTCCGGTCCGCGTGTGAAAAACTTGTAATTGAAGTGTATTACCATCAGTTTTATTAGTGTTCGGTATTTCATTTCAGTAATTTCTTTCAGCAAATAATTTTCTCGCGAGTAAAAGTGATGAAGTGAATAGTTGAACAACCCTGCCCTCCGCTAATTTTTATCTGCCGAAAGTTCGCACTCCATGCATGGAACTGAAGTATACCCTACTTAAGGATATTGTGTGAGGTAAGAACTAATTTTCGCATCACAATTTTAATATCTCCTCCTACCTACCAACGACTGCTAAAAACTTTTAGAAGAACTGATATATATATTTTTTTTTTTTATAAAAATTAAAAAACTCTTTAATACTGGAAAAAATCACATTGGATCTAGAATCCAGACTCTTAAAAATATCGACAAGAAAAAATACTCTTGATTCAATCAGATTTAAGCTTAAATCAAGAACTAAGCCTCTTAATTTAAGCGGATTTCGTTTTGATTAAAGCAAAAATCCGATTGGATCATGAGTATTTTTCCTTGTCAATGTTTTCAAGAGCCTGGACTCCAGATCCAATGAGTTGTTTTTTTTTGTTTTTTTTTTCCAGTGAATTATATCTTATAATCAACATTCTCGGATCAAAATTACTCAAATATCCATGCACGCCAGTATATATCGCAGCTCTACAAACTCAAAATTCCCCGCTCGAGATGGTCATCTGGAAAAATTGGCAACAGATCATTGCTGTCAAGTCCTTTCCCGACCAATCGAATCGGCTTCATATTTTTAGCGCAGTTCAAATAATGTCCGATTGAAATTTTAAAAATTTCCACACGCGTCGAAATATCGTAGTCCATAAAACTCATTTTGCTAATTTCCTATCCGAGGACAATTGATTGCAGGTGGAAATCATTTTTTTTTCTTTCTAATATTTCGCATTCCGGAGAGGCGATGTAGGTATGAGAGAATAGAAGTATCCTATGAGTAAAATTGTAATGAATTTCTTCACTTGCTTCTGCATCATGAACTTGGCCTCAAAAATCACAAATCATGATCTACGAGTACCTAGTTTTTTGTTGTTGTTTAAAGACGATTCTTAAGAGAGGCTCACAGTGATTACTTCTACCGACAAAATTTCCACCACATGACTCCATCTGCGCAATTTGCATCGGTTCACACTGGTCATATTCGAATTCTAAACTTAAAAAGCTCCTAATCCTATTTCCAACTCATAGACTTATTTTCTTTCATCCGGAAAATGGACTGGAAAAAAAACACATTAATTCTAGAGTCCAGACTCTTGAAAACATTGACAAGAAAATATACTCTTGATTCAATCGGATTTTTGCTTGAATCAAAACGAAATCCGCTTAAAGTAAGAGGCTTGGTTCTTGATTTAAGCTAGATTCTGATAGAATCAAGAGTACTTTTTCTTGTCGATGTTTTTAAGAGTCTGGACTCTAAATCCAATGTGTTTTTTTTTCCAGAGTGTGACACCCAATTTTCACTGTTAATCATGGCTCTCATCCCTTTGATACATTTCGATTATTCTTTTCTTTTTGTTTTATTTTTCAGATTTTCCAGCTTCACTACTTGTCTGTTTCAAAATTATGAGTCGCTGAAGGTACGTAGTCCTATTTTTTTTACCCGTATCCGATTTCCTTGATTTTCACAATTTTTCCTGACATTTTTTCATTTTCTTAATTTGCCCTGACGAATTATTTTTCTCTCTGCTTCAATTTTCATGTGGCATGTGCAAAGAATCTAAATCCTTGTATTTACTATCTGTTGGCTTTCCTCTTCTCCGTCAATTCGCCCCCACCCCCTAAAAAAACGTATCTCCATCTCAATGTTGCCAAATCTTTCCTCGCAAATTGCACAAGATTAAGGAAAATTGAGGACATTTCTAACTGAAAATTTCACTGATTATTCCGTGGACTTCACGCAAAAATCGAGACAAATTTTGACTAAAAATTGCTCAGGTACGTTTTAGTAAAATAAATTAAATTTTTTAGTCAATTTTGGCAACCTTGGAATAGAGTTACGTTCCTTCGTCTGGGAGACTACGAATTGGACCGCGTTAAACAGAAAGGAACCAAGCCACATCAGCTATTGCCAAATTTAACTGGGCAATTTAATTTTTTTACATAAAAACGGTTATGCAGATATTTATGCAAATTTCAGTGAATTTTCTTCATAGCACAAAGCGAATTCCTTGAAATTTTCAAAATAATCCGCACAAACGTTTCTTCGTAAAAAATTAAATTGCCCAGTTAAATTTGGCAATAGCTGATGTGGCTTGGTTCCTTTCTGTTAAACGCGGTCCAATTGGACCTGCCTCTCACGAAGAAGAAAAGTTACGGATGTTTTTAAGAATTTATTGACGTAGCATTTTACCTAAAAAATTAAGAATGACAGAAAATCTGCAACGTCGCAAACCGAGCTACGAAGTGTTGGGAGTTTTTCCGTCGATATGAGGTTAAGGTGAGAGTCCAGATTCTTGAAAACATTGACAAGAAAAAATACTCTTGATTCAATCGGATTTTTGCTTGAATAAAAACGAAATCCGCTTAAATTAAGAGGCTTGGTTGTTGACTTAAGTTAGATTCTGATTGAATCAAGAGTACTTCTTCTTGCGATGTTTTCAAGAGTCTGGACTCTAGATCCAATGTACTTTTTATTCCAGTATATTGCCAAATTTAATCGGGCAATTTAATTTTTTTCATATAAACGGTTGTGCGGATTTTCGTGCAAATTTCGGTGAATTTTCTATACAGTGCGAAACAAATTCCTTAAAATATTCAAAGGAATTCGCACAAACGTTCTCTCGTAAAGAATTAAATTGCCCATTTAAATTTGGCAGTTGGTTCTTTTCCGTTGAACGCAGTCTTATTAGAGTTTGGTCTCTTTTTCGCTGACTCAAAGACTTTAACGCAGAGGTAGAAAAGTTGGATGGGGCAAAAGCCGAGAGCAAGACAACACTTCGGGTTCCGCCGCACAGTGGATCGAGTTAATTAGAGATGTCGGATAAGAAATTTTTAACTAAAACTGCACATTTTTACGGTCATTTCGTCACATTTTAAATTTGAAGGGGTGTTTCTGGAGGAAAATTTTACGAGAAAACCGATGGAGCCATATTTAAATCTCCAAGTTTTGATTTAATGGAGTTATAGGCTTTCAAGTTTCCAAATTATGTCCGACCTCTCCTATTGACCCGATCCACTGTGCGCCGTAGCGTAGGCTCGACGAGATAGCGCGATGCGTGAAGTATGCCTAAAGTTTTGCAGGCTCTCCACGATCGTTTTTTGCGCGAAGTTCAAAGTTGCAGAATCAGAATTACATACCTACCATTCATAGAAATGTTTGTGTTTACTTTCTGAGATACACTTTAAGGT
This sequence comes from Bemisia tabaci, assembly GCF_918797505.1. Lineage (NCBI taxonomy): Eukaryota > Metazoa > Arthropoda > Insecta > Hemiptera > Aleyrodidae > Bemisia > Bemisia tabaci. The sequence goes on from NC_092799.1 coordinate 9,085,412, forward strand.
GATTCGATGGACGCCATATTTTGTGTCGGAACGGCATGCGATATATCGCATCACTTGGTTCCATTTTTTCAGCTACTCGTCATTTTTCTCCAATTTTGAGATCGCAATTCTGTTGTCGGGAGACTAAAGCACTCACTTACCAATTTTAACAAAGAAATTCAACGTAATAAAGGCGTGGTTTTTTTAGAGAGAAAATATCGCATTCGATACGGATATCGAAACTGCACTCGAATGCGATATTTTCTCTCTAAAAAAACCACGCCTTTATTACGTTGAATTTCTTTGTTAAAATTGGTAAGTGAGTGCTTTAGTCTCCTGATAACAGAATTGCGATCTCAAAATTTGAGAAAAATGACAAGTAGCTGAAAAAATGGAACCAGTTGATGCGATATATCGCATGCCGTTCTGTCACAAAATATGGCGTCCATCGAATCACCTTAAACTTCAGAGGCTTATCAGCCTTTCTAAGGCAGCGCTTATCGTGTCCGTAAAGAACAGGCTTTTAAAGGAAATCTACTTTAATTTTGGCCTGAGCACACGGCGGCGTCTTTTAAACCGGTCCCATGTTCATTGTTCATCTAACGTCCATTTTTTCAATTTTTCTGAGGTATGACTATGGCGTGTGAGCAGGGCATGTAATTATAGCATTACGTTCTCCTAGACGCGCATGGAGTAAGAATCATAATTTGACTGAATTTTGCAATTTAGAACTATAAATTCTGCCTGATCTGAAAAAACACTTATGTGGATAGGGAAACTAATGGCGCATATGTTGTTTTTAAACCGGGCCAGAATTTATAGTTCCAAATTGCAAAATGCAGTCCAATTGAAAAAGCGTACGGTAAAAGCCTCATTCCTCTTACACGATGTGTTCTTTCTTATTATAGTTCCATCATTCATACGTTGTAAATGTCCGTATATTTCCTCGAGATGGAAAAGACGAGCTAATAAGTTGGCCCAAGTTGTTTTCCTAAATCTGTAAAACCAATCCAGAGACATATTTCAAAGCCCAGTATTTTTTTTTTTTTTTTTTTTTTTTTTTTTTTTTTTTTAAATTAACAAGTTAATGCCACAATCTGTGGTTCGCAGATGAACAATTATTTTGGTAAGAATTATAAAGTTAAATTTTTCTGAGCCGTAGGGATCATATACATACATCTTCATAACACGTAAAGGGGTAAATAGCGGGAGGGCGGTATTAAATTGAACTGCATTTTGCAATTTGGAGCTATAAATTATAACCCATCTGAAAAAACACTTATATGCATAGGGGAGCTAATGGCACATACGTTGTTTCTAAACCGAGACGAAATTTATAGTTCTCAATTGCAAAATGTAGTCCAATTGTGCTTTAAAATAAAATCAGCACATGTTCCAATAAATTGTGATTACATGGCAAAGTTACTGCCATCAGATCGGAGTGATGCGCATGGTGTCTATTCTCTGTTTGAAGGGACTCCTCTTTTTAAAATTTATTGGAATAAAATCGCGATAAGGTGAACTTTTTTGTATTGCAAATCGCCTAACTGTCATATTCTTATACATAGAACTATTTGATCGTTTACGATGGGAATGTATTAATCAAATCATGTAAAAATAATGCAATTTAAATGGTTAAAAATTTCAATTTTTTCCATTAACTTTTACCATTCTTTCAAATTTCCGTTGCTCTATGCTCCTTGGGAACGATATTATTATAATATTTATTACAGTTTTATGTTGAATTTATTTATTAAACATTCTTTTCTTTTTTTGCAGTAATTATTTTGTGGTCCCTCCACCATTCGTCAAGGCGGTGTACGAAAACTGGGAATTTTCACATTGCATCAGAGCTGTTCCTGAATTCACGGATCATCGCTTCGTCACGGTAAAATCTCTCCAACTCCTTCCTGCTCTCAGAATTAATTGCGAACGAATCGACCATTTGTATATTCTCTGTTTTTCAAATTGAGCTGGCACAGTATTCTTCCTCGCCACTGATACTAGCAGTCGCCATTTGGGCGGATTTTAGTAAAATCAGCAGTGGCGTGGCGTGAATTGCGATATATCGATTGTTATGCCATTTAAACCTATGGAAAAGGATCGATAAACAGGGTGTTCGCAGCGAACCCCTTAATAATCGATTCTTTACCATAGGTTTAGATGGCATAACAATCGATACATCGCAATTCACGCCACGCCACTGAAAATCAGTCTAACTGCATTCCACGTTGCCTATTCTGCCGTGCTACGGAAGAACGACGTATGAACATCCGAGAGTTGCCAAATTTCCTTCGATACAAGGTTTATTTTTGAGAAAATTTACGAATATTTTTCTTTTAAATTTTCAGGGGTTCTAGGTTAAATTGCGAGCCAAATCATTCAAACATTTGGAGGAAAAATATTCATGCATTTAATAGGAAATTCGGGTTTTATCAGGGGAAATGTGGCAACGCCTGAAGGTTCATACGGCGTTTTCCCTTAGCACGGCTTTATTATAATTCAGTGGCGTGGCGTGAATGATCGATTATCGATATTCCCCTATTTGAAGCTAGGGTAAAGAATCGATTATCAAGGTGTTCGCTGTGAACACCCTATAAATCGATTCATTTCCATAGGTTTAAATGGTAGATCAATTGATATATCGCAAAGCACGCCACGCCACTGTTGTAATTGTAGCTCTCGGTTCGAAAACTATCAAACTCGGCATGGTGCTCTTGAAGGGGGTTTAAAGCGAAGTTGGTCGTGAACGAAAAATTTGAGCTGGAATGTCAAGAGAACTCTCAGATACTAAAAACCACAATTGGACTATTTCTATCAAACGGGACTATGCGCATTCAGACATGAGCCCTGAGACCCTTAAGAATATGTGCAAAACAGGGCTCACGTCATAATGCACATAGTTCCGTTTGATAGAAATACGTCCAATTTTAAAACAGGTTGTTGGAGCTCCCAGAGATACGAGGGTCATCCAAAAAGTAAGTTTCCCTACCTTGTATCTTCTGAACGAAAAGAGATAAATCAAATCAATAAAAAGGCACATATTAAGCATACTCTTAGCTTTAAAACAAGCTTAAGTTTTTGAAAATCGGTCAAGGGGTTCGCGAGTAAACTTAATTTTACTGAGACAACCTCCTGTAGACGCGTGCCCACCTCCGGGGTCAGGATGCGCGGAGAGTCGATTATAGAAGACTCGGGTTATCGCCTCTACACATCATATTAACAAGAAATGTTAAAGTTTTCATTGTGTAACTACCTTACTAGTAGTTAGTAGTAGTTATCTTACTTTTTGACGTAGTCTTCACATCTTCTTTGACATTTTTGGTATCATTACAGCAGCTTCTTGACGCCCTCTGCGATGAAGATCTCGTCTTGGCTCCGAAACTAGTCGTTGACAGCGATCTGCCCTCCCAAATCAGTTGCTTTGCGTAGGGAAATTTTCCTTCAATCCTTCAAACTTTCGTACTTTAGCTTCATGTGACTTTCATTTGTTCCCGAGCGGAAAAACTTCCACGATGGAACCGATTTTCAACCGATTCAGAGGTACAGATCGCTGTCAATGACTGGTTTCAGAGTCAAGGCGAAAGCCTCTACGCGGAAGGCATCAAGAAGCTGCCATGATGATACCAGAAATATAAACAAAGATGTGGAGACTATGTCAAAAAGTAAGGTAAGGCCTACTCAATGAAAACATTAAAATTCCTTGTTGATGTGATGTATAGAGGCGATAACCCGAGTAGTATATAGTCGACTCTCCGCGCATCCTGACCCCGGAGGTGGGCACGCGGCAACAGGAGGTTGTCTCAGTAAAATTAAGTTTACTCGCAAACCCCTTAACCGATTTTAAAAAACTTGAGCTTGTTTTAAAGCTTAAAGTATGTCTAATAAGTACCTTTTTACCGATTTGATTTATCTTTTTTCGTTCGGAAGATACAAGGTAGGGAAACTTACTTTTTGGATGACCCTCGTATAATCGCGACTTCATGGGTTTTTTAGGCTTTTTGGAAAAAAGGTTCACGTAGGGCAACTGAATTCCCCCTGCACCATTTCTTATTGGATTTATCTGAATTTTTAGTACATTATTCTCCGGTATAAGGTACGACTTTCTGAAATTTTCATGACCAAGAAATTTTTTTTGCTCCCGTTGCAACGTTGCGAAGTTTCAAGCTTCACAATTATGAATTTTGCGAAAAAATTTCTAACATTGGCGCCTTTTTTTCTCGGATTGGTCTGAATTTTTATCTCCGATATGAGAGATGCGTAAATTTTGAAATTTGTATGATCGGGAATTTTTTTTCCTCTCGTTGCAACGATGCCAAGTTTTAAACTTAAAAATTTAGGGTTTGGAGGTAGCACGATGGCATGGGCCCGTTTCTCGGTGAATTAATCTGACTTTTTAGTCTCTTGTCCTCCCGTCTGAAGTGCAACTTTCCTGAAATTTTCATGACCGAGGACATTTTTTTTTCTCCCGTTACGACATTGCAAAATTTCAAACTTCAACATTAGGGAGTTGACCACAAAGTGATGGCGTTTGGGTGGGATATTTTGCAGAATTTCCTTTATTCATGAGTAATTATACCAAATGTTTTAATAATTTATCCATTCGAAACTGTAAAATTGTCTTGTTACCGTTTTGATAATTTTTTTTTCCGGATGAATGTAATTCATCCTGCTACAACTGCAAATATGCCGGTTTTTCATTCGCTTCAGCAGCGGCTGGAGGATCATGGAGATAAGCTTGTCTTAAATTTTTGTTGGGTTCAGTTTTTTCTCTGGAAAATGTAACTGCCAGCATCCCACGTTTATTTTAAATGCAAGTTCTTCATTTCTAAATTTTTGCTCAGAAACGTGTAAAATATACGTCCATTTTCTCTCATCAAAATATTATTTTCTTGTGAATGAAGCGTCCTGGATTCGGGCCCTCCGATTCCTCTGCGAACGGAAGACGAGTCCCGGACCTGCAATTCTGATATTTTCCTCTTTTTTTCTGTGACATATACATATGTTTACTTTAATTATCCTTGAAAAGGTGGTTTTTAGTTTTTCCTTTAGTAATATATTTCTGGGATTTTTCTTATGGTGGTGAGTCCTGGATTCGGGCCCTCCAATCCTCGCGTCCCGACTTCAATTTTTTTGGGTAAAATATACGTATATTTACCATTCATTTTTGAATGGGCGGATTTTAGTTTTCCATTTTTACACAAGCTCATCTCTATGATTCTCCATACGCTGCTACAGCGAATGAAAAAGCCGGCATATTTGCCGTTGCAGCAGGATGAATTAAAAGTCATCAAAATATTATTGAAACGGCAACAAGGCAATCTAACAGTTTCAAATGGATAAATTATTGAAAAATTTGGTATTATTACTCATAAATGAAGAAAAGTTTGCGAGATATCCCGCCCAAACGCCATCATAGCGATGAGATTTTTGTTTCGGGGCTGAAATGCTCCCTTCTTAAACGTGAATCCAGAATTTTCGCAGTGCTGGGCGTCCCAAGATTTGCCATTGATTTTGCATCCTCTTACATCGAAATACTTTATCAATTGAGTGAAATTTATTCTACCAGAGAACACGAGACAGAAATAAAGATATATAGAAGAAAAGTGAGAGAAGACCAGGAAGAAAAGAGAGAGATAAACAAGAGAAATAAAGATATAGAAGAAAAGTGAGAGAAGACCAGGAAGAAAAGAGAGAGATAAACAAGAAGAAAAGAGAGAGAAGAACAAGAAGAAAAGAGAGAAGAACGGGAAGAAAAGAGAGATATTACGGATGAGAAGGACTCGCTCCAGTAAAGTTATTTTCGTCCGAAATTTATTTGATTTGCTACAATTACAATATACAGCCCCTGCTGATGTCGAGTCGAAACCTACCGCAGATGGCGCCACTGTTTTTGCGGAAGTTAATGACACGTCTTTAATGTATATTATGCATTTTATTTTTAATCGATCATTGTGCTGTGTTTGAACAAGTATCAAAACTTCATAGATATATATCTATTACAGGGTGACAAAATTGCATGAAAAATAAAATCTTGAAATTTCAGGCGAAATATTTCATGAAATTTCAGAAATTTATGGAAGATATCGAAAAATACCGGTTGCTTTTCCTGTTTCGCGAAATGTAAAAATAGTGAATTTCTTCTATTTTTGTGTGTTTGAGTGCGGGTTGCATACTCTAGCCCCTGAAAAATATGAAATATTTCACAGCCTCGTTAAATTTCATGAAATACTAGGCGTTCTGGACGCGCTTTGCGCGTCCAGAACGGCAGGCCAAGGGGCTGCGCCCCCTGGACCCACGATCACTCGCTACGCGAGTGACATTCGGCTCGCTCCGCGAGCCATTTTTCTCAGTGATTGGACATTTGATCACTAAGATGTATACATTTTGGAGACTCTGGAGGAAAAAATGATTTCGTCACAGAACCTTGTTGCCAGAGCGTGCCATCATTCCCACATGAATAGATGTGTGGAGATGAAGCGATGATGGGGATCGATCATTTCTTCAAAAACACATTTGACGGGGACGTCATCCCATCGGGTGGCGGAAAAAGACAATCCATGGATCTCCTTCCGCGATTTGACTTGCTGAAGTAGCAAAAGTTCATCTTTACCTCTTAAGAAGATTATCGGTGGCGTAGGGGTCTAAAAACTGCTCAACGATAGTATAGTTCGAGTTCCGAATCGCAATGAGCCCACTCGTGTTTTTTTCTTATACTTTCATCGCATATAAATTTCTCTGATGTTTTTGTTTTATTCTCTCTGATTGCATATTAGTAATCATATCCTAATTTCATTTCCTTTCCCTTTCCATTTTCCCTCTCTGTAGCATCTGTGTCCATTTACAATTATTATTTTAAAATAGCTTCCCTTAGTATACAATTGATGCTTCAAACGGAATCAATTGTTTTAATGACATTTCCAGCTAAATCATGGGTTTTCCCAGGAAGGCAGCCTCTCGTCCCTCCCGGACTCTATTGTTGCCAGATAAGTTGCTTTTTTAACACTTTTCTCAATTCAAATCAATGTAAAATATTCACATTTATCGCACAATCTGGCAACCTCTCGAGTGAAATAGAAAAAGGTTGAATCGCTGAAAGTCTGAATCCTTCGAAGTTTATATTAATGATGATGATGATTTCCAATCTTTCATTTCTCTCTTACGTTTCATGCCATCCTGATCTATTATCTATACTTTCCCACCATTCCCTTTTATATCTTTTTCAGCTACCTTAATACTTTATCGTGTTGTACTAACTATTCAAACGCCTACATGAAACACGAGACAAGGAAAGAGATAAGGAAAGAGACAAGGAAAGAGACAAGGAAAGAGAAAAGAAAAGAGAAAAGAAAAGAGAAAAGAAAAGAGAAAAGGAAAGAGACAAGGAAAGAGAGTAGGAAAGTGAGATGGAAAGTGAGATGGTAGTAGTAAAATAATTTTATTTTAAAGCGGTGCTTTAGCATCTAAGGCCATTTACACCTCTAAAGGGGGCAGTAATAGTAATACATTTACATGGACAATCATCAAAAAGGATCAGTAAAAATACAAAAGGGTTGAGGGAAAAAGTTAAATTTTGAGATTAGTGGAGCGCATAAATTCAAAAAGTTTCACAGGATGAGTATTCAGAAGTAAATTTTTAAGAGTGGGTAAGGGGTAGGGAAAAAAACGTTTTCGGATTTCTTTATAAAGTGGGCAACTTATAAGAACGAAAGTGAGATGGTAGTAGTAAAATAATTTTATTTTAAAGCGGTGCTTTAGCATCGAAGGCCATTTACACCTCTAAAGAAGGCAGTAACAGTGGAACGTGAGATGGAAAGTGAGATGGAAAGTGAGATAGAAAGTGAGATGGTAGTAGTAGTAGTAGTAGTAAAATAATTTTATTTTAAAGCGGTACTTTAGCATCTAAGACCATTTACACCTCTAAAGAAGGCAGTAACAGTAAAGTGAGATGGAAAGTAAGTGAGATGGGAAGAAAAGTGAGGAGGTAGTAGTAGTAAAATAATTTTATTTTAAAGCGGTGCTGTAGCATCTAAGGCCATTTACACCTCTAAAGAAGGCAGTAACAGTAATAAATTTACTTGGAAATATCAGTAAAAATACAAAAGGGTTGAGGAGAAAGGTTAAATTTTGAGATTAGTGGAGCGCATAAATTCAAAAAGTTTTACAAAGTGAGACGGAAAGTGAGACGGAAAGTGAGACGGAAAGTGAGACACAAAAGTGAGAAAGAAAGTGAGACACAAAAGTGAGAAAGAAAGCGAGACACATAAGTGAGGAAGGAAGTGAGACGCAAAAGTGAGAAAGCAAGTGAGAAAGAAAGTGAGAAAAGAGAGAGAAGGGTCTGGTGCCGGAGCCTCCTCGTGGTGGACCTGGGGCGGGTCTCTGACCCGTGCCAAACGCCGGCAAACCTGTTGTGATTCTGCACCCTCCCTCGCCTCAGGTTGTTAGCCCATATCTCTTCACACATCGTAACGAGCAATTTAGGATCAAGCGCATCCTTGGTACGTTATTACCTTGGTTGTTAGCCCATATCCCTAATACGCTCGGGCATGGATCAACCGCTTCCTTGGTGCCCTGCTTCGCGCGCAGCAAGGCTGTTTACACCTTGGATGTTAGGCCATATCCATTGCAGCCTTGGATCAAGCGGAACCTTGGTACGTTATTACCTTGGTTGTTAGCCCATATCCCTGGCTTACGGAAGAGATCAAGCGGAACCTGAGGAACATGAGGGGAACGATGATCTTCAGAGGACCACTGATAGTAGTTAGGCCATATCCTTGAACCGCGAGGTGCAAGGATCAACCGGTACACAGTGGTCTGAAAATCCCGATCTGTGACCGACTTTGCGCGATTCGTCAGTGACCAATTGCAGGGGTGACCGATCGAAGCCTGGCAATCCTGTACTGGTCAACCTCCGGTATCTGCCGATGCTTGCGCATTAAGTCTAAAGCCGTCATCCCCCCCGGGACACTTTAGACCAGGCAAAGTCGGAACCGGAGGGTCGGACGCCTCTCAAACGGGCTGGTGGTTGGGGCGATGTTGCAGATTGAAGTAGGTTTTGATGCAGGACGAGCCGAATACTTCACGAGAGTTCCGGGGTCTCGTGGCTCAGGGTATTCTGTTCTCCTGGGCCGAACAAGCCGGACAAAGTTTCAGCAATCTCTATCTCTGTAGAGAGTATCCAGCTACGAGTTTGTTGTCTCACTGCTGGATTGCACGGTGGTAGAGGAGTTCCCTGCATTCGGTCATTGGCGAATTGTTCACTGTTGTGAGTGAGGGTGCGCCCAGAACGCCGACCCAACTCTTCATGGCATGAGATCTTTAATAATTATTAAATTTAAAAAAAAATTAAAAATAAGGTTATCCTTATTAAATCTCACTAACAACAAAGGCATGAGCCCCATGCCTTTGTCTTTTAAAATTTCTTCGAAATTTCTTCTCAATTTTTTAACAATTTCTTCTCAATTTTTTCATAATTTCTTCAAAATTTTGAATTTCAAATTAACGTATGCCATGGGAGTTGTAAGTTGGACGGGAAGCGTGCCGTCTGATGTCGGTTCCTCCTCGTGGTGGACGGTGGAAACGAGGGTTTTACCCTCGGCTAAACGCCGACAAAATATGTGCTGGTTTGGTAGTAATACACAGGGGTCGATAATTTAGTCAAATTATAATGTCTCATTGTCTCATGCCCCTTTATCCCAGCACTTTTTAGATATGAATAACACTTTAACTGATAATGTCTCCCTAGCATCTTTCATAAATAAATCAAACTTTAACTGATAGTTTAAAAACCTTTCAGAATAACAAAAAGTTTTCGCTCCGCACCAAACAAATTATCAATTTTATAGGAAAATAATTGTAAATTTTAATACTACATATTTTGAATATTTGTAGAAGAAAAGAAGTTGCACGATTTTGAGAACACTGTGATCGCGCTGGTTTCTTTGTGCTAAATGCGATCAAAACGGCTGTTCACCCCTCCAAAGTACATTTGGACTGCATTTTGCAATTTGGAACTATAGATTCTGGCTCATCTGAAAAAACACTTATGTTCATAGGGAAACCAATGGCACATACGTTGTTTTTAAACCGGGTCAGAATCTATAGTTCCAAATTGCAAAATGCAGTCCATTTGAGGAGCTTGAAGAACAAGGCGCATAAGTGCAGTTTTTACTATTTCAAGAAATACGTATTTAAAGTTTCAAAGTTACATGGAGCCTTATGATGGGAAGGAATTTTAAACTCACTTTTTGATGGTTTAAAGTTGGATTTTAGTTGTGAATTTTTCACAGAATATACGGCGCAACGAAAGTTAGTTGAGTTTATGATTATCTCAATTTGGCCAAAAACTGCACTTTTGCGCCTTGTCCTTCAAGTTCCTCATTTAAGGGGCGCAAGTCCGCGATGCATATTGAAGACCACCTACAACTGTTATAAGTAATTATTCATTTAAAAAAATCGTACCTAATAATTTCTTTCGGCAAATCGTTAAGCCAACTTAGATCGATAACTTTCGCGGTTACGCCTCAAGTACCTCATCTTCGAATTTATCGGAAGAAACATCCGTTTAGCGGAATTTTCAAGTACTTAAATATTTGAAATTTGTTTAAAGAGAATAAAAGCGAAGCTCCTTCAAAATTTGATTTATGCCAAAAGGACGTCGCGTCTGTTCAGCATCGGTAACCTCATGAGCATTGTTCCTGTGCATATATCATAAGTCAGTGCAGATAGTTGATCCCTATTCTTAAACAGCTTATGTAACTTTAGGATGTTTAATTTGAAGACATTGACTGTTCGTTTATAACCTTTTATTGCATGTAGAAACACTGTTAGCTACTGCTGTATTGCTTTTTATTTGAATAAAATTGTATTTTTTTCCAAATGAAAAAGGAAAAAGAAGATTCAAATTGTATGCAAAAGTGTTTGTTGGTGATGTATAGAATTGTGAAAACAGAAATTTAAAATGAATGAAAAATGAAAAAGATCCAAAGAAATAAAAGAAATTCGAATTTACAATTTTTACTTATTTTATTAGATTTGTTTATTACAGTGTCCTGTATAAATCCGTTTGTCGAGACACATTTCAATGGTCTCTCTCCTTACATATTATTCAAACATCCAAGGAAATAGTATTTTCCAAATATTATTTATCTGAGGAATACATATATGAAACCATATACTATGTTCAAGCAGCGAATGTCGGGTTTTGAAGCTTTGAGATAATCTCGTTCCAAGTTTTTTAAACTTTGTATTTTTATGTTAGTGAAGCAAATGGGGTTGGATGAAAGTATAACATTTAGAGCAAATCCTAATCTAAAAAATTAACTTTAGAATTTTAAATTTGAAGGCAATGGTCAACGATAAACAGTGATTTTATAAAAGACCACATCCGCTGTTTTTCAAAAGAGCAAGTGATTTTTCGCACCCCGCATGGAGCAACCGTCCCCCGCCCAAGCCATCAATTTCATTTTTTTTCTTTCTTTTTTGAGAGTTAACAATTAACATCAATATACAGAGCTATGTGCTTTACTGATAAAACTTTAGGGGATACTAGTATATCACCGAAAGGAAGAGACCAAATTGAGGAGTATCAAAGGAAGAGCAGAATGAAATAAGAGGTCATTAATGAGAGCTAAAATTTTTGATTATGAATTGAACAATCGCACAACTCTGTTCAAATATCTTGAGTAAGAAGAATAATTGAGAGCCGCTGGAGGCTTGTGGTTTCTCTCACTTCCACTAGAGTACCTATATTGAGAGAGTATGGCCACTGGGGTTACCACCTCTGATTGGCTCAGCCATCTTAGGCTAAATGGAGCCCTTAGGACCCAAAAATGGCGGACGCCATAAATTAATGTAATGCAAAATGACTCAAAATGTAGTTTTCTTTGCTTATCGTAACGAGAAATTTACTCAAATGCACTATTGCGACAACTTTACATATTTTTAAGGCTAATCGTGTGCAATTTTTGAGAAAAATTATCTCAGATGTAGTAAGGTTGGCAGCAAGTGCGGCTGGTGATAACCGTCAAAAGTTGGCAATGACCCATCTCCCATCCACAAAAACCAAAACAAAGCACCGCCATTTTTGGGTCCTAAGCCTCTCCATGGAGCCCAGTGGCCATACTCTCTCAATATAGGTACTCTAACTTCCACTCCAAAAAGTTTTAAGGAGCAACGCCGAATAAACCTTCAGGCGTTGCCAGATTTCCTGTTATAAAATAAAAATTCAGCAGGAAGGTTTTAAGTAGTTTTCCTCCGATTCCTCAGACAATTTTGATCGCAATTCAATCGTAAATATCTGAAAATTTCAAGTGAAAGTATGCATAACCTCTCTGCACAATAAATGTTTTAACAGACAAAATTTGGCAACATTCAAATGTTTATACTGCGTTTTTCCTTAGCACGCCGGTGTATCCTTCTTTACTTTTCTGTATCGGAACCGTTATTTCATGGCCGACAAGGAGAGGTTAAATGTTAATTAAAAAGGGATTCACTTGGGCGTTTTTGACAATATTTCTGTTTTCATGTTCGACACTTTCCACTGGACACGGGAAACAGAATCAAGGCGATCGCAGAAAAAAAGAGTCTCAAAACGGTAAGTTTCGAGCTATAACCTACATTATTAGCCTAGAACTCTTAAAGGTGCGCACATGTATGTATTCCTGAAGTTAGTGATAACTGAGAGAAAACGCTAAATTTTTAAAGACAGGAAAATTTCTGAGTATTCGTAAAGTTGGATTGCATTCAGCAAAAAGGAGCCAGCATGATTACGGTGTTTTCAAAATCGAGCAATTCTTCTTTTTATTTTAAAATCACTCAATATAATGTACAGTACTGAAATTTACAAATAGTTTTCCTTTAAAATGAACAATTTTTTGGTGGGAAGCAAAAACTATTTTCTATTCTGGGAGATTTTTTTTAGATAATTATGAAGAAGCAACATTTTTACAACACTGTAATCGCTCTGGTTCCTTTTTGCTAAATGCTATCCAGTTGATGATACCTAAGATAAAAAGCGAAACTTTCAATAACAAGAGAAATTCATGATATTACGTTAAAAACTTACTTTGAAAACGTGGATCTTTTTCTCGCCTGTTTAATCTCCATGTTCCATTTAAGTAAATTAAACATGCGAGGGGGGGGGGTCCCAAGCTTTTAGAATAAGTTTTAAACGGAATATTCCTTAGGAATTCTATTAATTCCTATAAAGTCTGAAAAACTTCATTTTTTAATTTCCCGATTTTTATGAAAAGTGCCTAATCTTCGGGAAAAACTGTGATAATTTTCATGAAAAATTCATCTTGTAAGTACCTACTCGGGTTGAATTCGAATAAGTTTTCACAAATCAAAGATACAACATTGCATTGGTTTGCATTGTGTATGGGATAAAACATGCTGTTTAGTCCAACATGGAACAATTCGTCGCTCCTCCGACATTGGCGGATCCAGCAATTTGGCAACACCGGATTTCCTCCATTTAAACCTATGGAAATGTATCGATTCTTGGAGGGGCCAGGTGCTGACAAGAATCGATTATTTAGTTTAGGTTTAAATGAAAGAAATCCGGTGATGCCAGATTTCTGGATCCGCCTCTGTGCTCCGACGTAAGAGCGTATCTCGATTTCCACATGTGCCCTGTTTTCCATATAACGCTATGCTCATTGGCGGATCCAGGAAATTGGCAACATTGTTTTCTCCCCATTTAAACCTATGGAATTGTATCGATTCTTGGAACGGCCAGATGCTCCGACAAGAATCGATCATTTAACATAGGTTTAAATGGAGGAAACCCGGTGTTGCCAAATTGCTGGATCCGCTTTTGGCTACGCTTCCCAGGGCTCATGTAGAAACAGAGATACGCCTTCACTTCAGAGGAGCGACGAATTCGTCGTTCCCCTCGCGAAAAAACGCAACAACATTACAATGTTGCAAAATTTCCTCTCGCAAATTGCACCTTTACCAGGAGAATGCTAAGATTCTGACTGAATGCTATATTCCTGAATGCTGAATTCCTCAGAATGCTTTCTAGTATTCCTGGCTGAAAATGTCACTGATTTTCTCCAGATCTCATGCAAAATCCGAAAGATTTTGAACAAAAATGGAGATGTTGCATGTGTGAGGAATTTGCGATTTGACTGTTGATTCTTATGTAAAAGTTCGCGAGAAACACGATGGTGCCACTGGTTTCCTCTGAAATCAACTCCCAAGCTCCAAAAAATCTCTCAAAGTGAGGCTAAAATGGAGGGGATATCCCACGCTATCCTGAGAGTCCACCTCTACTTCGAGACAAACTCTCTATGCAAAGATAAGGAGCAAATACATTAGCAGTGATGCCGTGTTTTCAGTTTCGAGTCCCCAAATAAAGTGGCAGCCCTGTCAATGTATTTGCTCCCTATCTTGGCATGAAGAGTTTGTCTTGATGTAGAGGTGAACTCTTAGGATAGCGTGGGATATCCCCTCCATGTCCTCACCTTCAGAGCTTTTTTTGAGCTTGGGAGTTGATTTCAGAGTAAACCAGTGGGACCATCGTGTTTCTCGCCAAATTTTACATGAGAATCAACAGTCAAATCGCAAATTCCTCACACATGCAACATCTCCATTGCACAAGTACATTTATGTGAAAAAAAAAAAAATTAACCGTTATACTCAATTTTGCAACCTTGGAATGAAGTCAAGTTCCTCCGTCCGAGAGTATCCTCGTCTTAAAAATTTCTGAGTCTGCTCAATGATTATCGACAATTATGTGGAAACTGGAGGGAAATCTTCAAGGAGAAATCCGAGTTCGAGGGAAAATTTCGGAAAAAAGACGGAATCTTCGAAGAAACTGATTTTCTCAGTCACATGATCATGATAGTGCCACGATTAAGCGCGACTCTCTGCACTGACAGATTGGAATGTGTAATACAATTATTTTCACTCCCGAGTAGATGGAATTGTATAACCTCTGGATTGAAGGCGGACTGAGTTCCGCGCATTGATTCTCTCTCGTTTGATCTCAGGACCCCGGAGCAACTTGATATGGGCTTGAGGAGCGTTCTTTAAAACGGTAGAAAGGAAAAAAGGAAACCCAATCGATGAGAATATTTTTAAATTTAACGTAAAATTGTATCCCGTTTTATTTTTCTTTAAAACAGTAAAGGACTAAAGGAAACCCTATCGATGAGACTATTATTAAATTTAACATAATCATTGTATCCTGTTATATTTTTCGTGCATTTTTTTCGCTGAGTAGTGTTGAGGGGGAGGGGGATCACATGCTCCACTTTCTTGTAAACAGATTGACCAGATCAAACTAGTTTATCAGTTTTCTCAAGTTCTAAAAGTTAACGATAGCTCTTTAAAATTGAGACTATTGCTCAGTAATACCTTTTGTATGCAAATAAGTACTTTTATGGATGAGTTTGAGATAATACCTAGTGCCTCATTGCGAAATAAAGTCTAATTGAACCGCATTGAAAAAAAGGAACCAAGCCACATCAGCTATTGCCAAATTTAATTGGGCAATTTGTTTTTTTTACAAGAGAACGTTTAAACGGATTCCTTCGAAAAGTTTCAGGAATTTCCTTCGTACTACGCAGAAAATTCACTGAAATTTGCCCAAAAATCCGCACAACTGTTTCCATGTCAAAAAATGAACTGCCAAATTAAATTTGGATATAGCTGATGTAACTTGGCTCCTTTCTGCCTAGCGCGGTCCCATTAATATTTGCCAGATTTGAAATTTCACCACGAAACTAGAGATCTGGGGACAGCTACGGTGAATGTTGATGTTGTTTCCCTTACAGACTTAAAACAGCAGGGCTCGAAAGAGCTAGGGGATCCTGAAATGGTGCTGATTTCAGGTGCCCAGAAAAATGACCTTAACCTGGAGCCCCTTAATGTCGCGAAGGCACCTGATGAGGTCTCCCAGACCAAAGCAGGCGAGAAACCAATCGTTATATCTGTAAGCAACGATAAACAGGTTTTATCCGAAGAAAATCGGATACTACCCAATCCAATTTTGGTCAACGGAGGCAGCGTAGTTGATTTAGACTTTTTGCGCCAAACCTTGTTAGGCAATTCCTCTCTAGGGAAACACTCTGGGACGAGACCTAATTTCAGAACAACCAACGCAACAGTAAGTATTCATGTTAGCTTATCATATTTTTATACAGTTCCCAACATTAACTGTACCGCGTTTAGCAGAAAGGAACCAAGCCACATCAGCTGTTGCCAAAAACCGGGCAATTTAATTTTTTACAAGAGAACGGTTGTACGGATTCCTTGGAAAATTTTGAGGAATTTGCTTCGTACCTACTATGCAGGAAATTCACTGACATTTGCACGAAAATTCGCACAACCATTTACAAGTGAAAAATAGAATTGCTCAATTAAGTTTGGTAATCGCTGATGTGACTTGGTTCTTTTCCGTTTAACCCGGTCCATTTGAAAACAGTCTCCAACACTAGCCTTCCTTATCCTTTTAAAGCGACCCGATAAGCATATTGCAACAAAAAAAATTCAAAAGAATTTCGACGGTGAAACTACCAAACCACGTATCTCGTTTGCGGTGTTTAAAAATCTACGCTCACATTTTATTTTTTTGAAGTAGACCAAATTAATATCATCCCTTGAAATTTTCACAGAATTTTCTCCGCACGAAGAGGAAAAATCACAGAAATTTTCGAGACTGGACGTTAAGTAGATTTTCATTTAAAAAATAAAGTATGACAGGAAGTCTGGGACGTCGCAAACCGAGATACGTGGTTTGGTAGTTTCACCGTCGATTTGTATTTAAATACAGTCACAATTCAATTTTTTACGATGAAATTGCAATATTTATACATCAAATCGATGACCTGAATGCGAAAACGCGTATCTCCATTGGGATATTTCAACATTTTGGCTCTTACTTCATTTTTTTCGAAGAGAAACAAGGCAACTCTATAACTTGAAATCAATCAATAATATTTGGCAAACGAAGATGAAAACTCAAGGAAGTTTTCACGAAATTGCGTTGACTAGTTTTCCGAAAAACAAAATAAAATATGATAGGAAGTCTGCAACGCCGCAAACGGAGATACGTGGTTCGCACTTTGGTTATTGGACTATATTTTGCAATTTGGAACTATAAATTCTAGCTCGGTTTAAAAACGACGTATGTGCCATTAGTTTCCCTACATAAGTGTTTTTCCAGAAGAGCCAGAATTTATAATTCCAAATTGCAAAATACAGTCCTATTGACGTGGTCTATAAGAGCCAATTTCACACGATCAATGAAATGAATTCCTTAAATTTGAAATATGACGATGGGCAAAGTACGAAACGACGTATCTCTGTTGGCGAAGATCCAGTTTTTTTTGGGGGGGGGCGGGAGGGGGAACGTAATTTCTTGAGAACTTTCTTGATTTTTCCTCCATGTTACCAGCATATCGACGGTGAAACTACCAAACCACGTATCTCGGTTTGCGACGTCGCAGACTTCTTGTCATACTTTATTTTTTAAATGAAAAACTACTTAACATCCAGTCTTGAAAATTTCTGTGATTTTTCCTCTTTGGGCGGAGAAAATTCCGTGAAAATTTCAAGGAATGATATTGATTTGGTCTACTTCAAAAAAATAAAATGTGAGCGTAGATTTTTAAACACCGCAAACGAGATACGTGGTTTGGTAGTTTCACCGTCGATATTCTGCATGAATTTCAAGCTACATAGTTGGCTTGCTTCCCTTCGAAAAAATCAAATAGGGGCGCGAATTTTGAAACATTGCAATGAAGATACGTGGTCTCCAACTTTGGCCAAAGATGAGCATTTCACAATGAAAAAAAAAACGGAAAAAAAGAAACACTGAAAAAAAAACTCCGGTCATGAAAGCCGTGCTTAGGGCCTAGATAGACATACCGTCTGCGTCCCGGACTCGGAGGCCGAAAGTTCCGGGCAGGGTCGGACTGGCTCTCATCTGAGGGTATAGACTCTTGGCTGGTTAAAGGGGCGTAAGATCAGAAATGGTGCCCACCGTTGTCCGTGGCTGGGCCGGCCGCGGGCGCGGCACGCACCGAGACAAACTGGCTTTTTCAATTTCAACGATTCAGCTGCACGCACCGTAGTGAACGCGGAATGTGTAAAGTATTCCCGCTGTCTTGCAGGCGTTAATATGCGTTCCATGCGCACCGTAGTGAACGCGGAATGTGTAAAGTATTCCCGCTGTCTTGCAGGCGTTAATATGCGTTCCATGCCGACCACACCGCGTACCGTGTTCGCGTTCGGCGCGATCAGTTTTTAAACTCGTGAAGTCAGCGTGTTTCAACTTGTCGGTGCCATTGGATTACGATCAATTCTGTCATTTAAAATCATTTGATAAAAAAAAAAAAAAAAAAAAAAAAAAAAAAAAAAATGCAATGTAAAATCGAACTGATTTTCTTCTGGTTATTTACGAGCGGTGAACACCATGGTTGCACCATAGACAGATCCAGACACCTCAAACGAGAGGAACGTAAGGAGGAGGGTCCGGGGGGCTTTTCCCAGAAAATTTTTGGAATTTTTAAAGTATCCAATTTGCAGTTTGAGTCAATTTCGTCATGAATAAATGCCGAAAATGAGCGATTTCCCTTCCTCTTTACTCCGTTCCCTCCTTATTTCTTTCTTCGGATCCCTTTGTTCTCCTCCTTCTTGTGCAAACTTGCGAGAGTCATACATATTCACACTTTTCGATTAATCGCGGTGCCGTGGATCCCAATCGCCACCAGCGGCGATTTTTGAAAGTTGGCAATATTGCCCCCCCCCCCCCCCCCCCCCCGAGTTGAATGTATGTAAAACAATCGATTTTTAAATCTATGAATCTATATTTTAAATGGACCGCGTTTAACAGAAAGGAACCAAGCCACATGAGCTATTGCCAAATTTAACTGGGCAATTTAATTTTTTACGAGAGACCGTTTGTGTGGATTCCTCTGAAAATCTTAAGGGATTTGCCTCGTACTATGGAGAAAATCCACTAAAATTTAAACGAAAATCCGCACAACCGTTTTCATGTAAAAAATTAAATTGCCCAATTAAATTTGGCAATAGCTGATGTGGCTTGGTTCCTTTCTGTTTAACGCGGTCCAAATGGAAGATAAAAAGCAGTGGCGTGGCGTGAATTGCGATATATCGATTGTTATGCCTTTAAACCTATGGTAAAGAATCGACTATTAAGGTGTTCGCTGCGAACACCCTGTTTATCGATCCCTTTCCATAGGTTTAAATGGCATAACAATCGATATATCGCAAAGCACGCCACGCCACCGATAAAAAGTGTTGCTAATTTACAGAATCGCCACTGAACATCACTGATAGTCAAAACTCGACTCCGCCGCACAGTGGATCCAGTCAATATAGGAGAGGTCGGGCAAAATTTGGAAACTTTGAAAGCTCATAACTCCATTTATACAAAAATTTGAGGTTCTAAGTGGTTTCATTGGTTTCCTCGTGGAAGTTTCTACTGCAAGCACCCCTTGAAATGTAAAATGTGACAAAATAATAACATCAAAATTTGCAGTTTAAGTCAAAAATTTTATGTCCGACCTCTCTAATTGACTCGATCCACTGCGCGCCGTGCTAAGCACGGGAGAACGCCGTAAAAGCCTTCGACCAAGTAACGACCGCACTGGTTGCTAAATTTTCTCCAGTGAAATTTTTATTTCTTTTAATTTTTTGTAACCAAAAGCTCTTACCTAAATTTTAAATGCTTTGTAGAAGAGAATTCATCAAATCTACAAATGCTCCTTGAGTGTTTATCTCTCCAAATGCACACAATACATTTTAACTTTCAAAGTTTGAAAATTCTGTATCTTTTAACATGCTGCTTCTACGTAGATAAATGCTCCTTGACGGGCTGGAAGTCATTAAAGAAACCACTATAAGATACACGGTTTTGAAAAGAGTTCCTTCCTTCAAAGGCAAATGATTTCTACTTCATTTTGCAATTAGGAACTACAACTTCTGGCTCAGTTTAGAAACAACGTATGTATCATTAGTTTCCCCATGGACATACGTGTTTTTACCGATTAGTCAGAAATTATAGTTCCTAATTGCAAAATGTCGTTCATTTTGTCTAAAATCAGCGAAATGAAGATGTATTTCAATCCAAGTAAAAATATTTGGTTGTTTGCCGCGGCATTTGACAAAATGCTTGATTTGACTATTTGCCTGTGACACATACCGACGGTGAAACTACCAAACCACGTATCTCGTTTGCGGTGTTTGAAAATCTACGCTCGCATTTTATTTTTTTGAAGTAGACCAAATCAATATCATTCCTTGAAATTTTCACAGAATTTTCTCCGCACGAAGAGGAAAAATCACAGAAATTTTCAAGACTGGACGTTAAGTGGTTTTTCATTTAAAAAATAAAGTATGACAGGAAGTCTGCGACGTCGCAAACCGAGATACGTGGTTTGGTAGTTTCGCCGTCGATACGCAAGCACCTTCGCACAGACCTACCGTCGCTCCTTTGACGTAAGGGCTTATCTAGATTTCCACGTGAACCCTGCTGTCCATATAACTCCCTGCTTTACAGGGCTTATGTGGAAATCGAGATACGCCCTTACGTCAGACGAACGACGATTTCAAGCCATAAAAAGTTTTTTATCTTTTCGAAAAGGTAAAATAGGAGCGAAACTTTCGTTACACCGCGATAGAGATACGCGGTTCAGCACCCTTGCTGTTTATTCTTACACATCAGAAGCACTTCGTATTTTTAACCCAGATAAGCTGTGTGTGTAGTTATGCTGGTATGGACATGTGCAAAGAATGTCGGAGGAGAGGTTGCCCAAACAAGTTTTGGATTGGGTACCACCTGGGAAGAGGCGACGGGGACGTCCCGTAAAGGGTTGGCGGCAGGGCGTTGACGAAGAGATGTTGCGGTGTCAGTTGCCCGATAACCTCTGGGAAGACAGGCATATGTGGCGTTTGGGTGTCGTAGAACGCCAGAGTGCGTTATAAAGCGACTTTATATATATATATAAGCTGGGTCTGCCCAATCAATCATGCATCAACCTTGCTGCTCGTCAATAGCGGGAATGTTGTCCAGCGGCGAGGCCTGAGTGACCGATTATCGATATTTCCCCATTTGAAGCTGTGGTACAGAATCGATCATTGAGGTGTTCGTCGCGAACACCCTGCTTATCGATCCTTTTCATAGGTTTAAATAGCAGATCAATCGATGTATCGCAAAGCATGCCATGCCATTGGTTTTGTTCTACTCGCTCTACACTCTGCGTCTTTGTGTCGATGACGAACGCTTTAAATTTCATAATGGACCACTCGACAAGGTATGAATTAAAGCAATCTGTTACATGTTTCTTTACAAAATTTCTCCACAAAATTTCACGAAAAACACGATTCACACGACAAAAATTACTGAAACCAACTCTTAACAAAGATATAAACGTTTTTATTACACATTGGTTACGAGGAATTTGAACTGCCCGCTCTAAAGAAACTCAAAGCTCTACGTGAGTCAAATCGCGCACTACAACGGTTTCAGCAAGCTTCTCAATCGAACAATGTTCATTTCCCACCATGTGTTGTTCAAACTATAAGCAATTTGCTACAGCTGAGTCAAAGTGTCAAGATTGAAGTTGCCAGACTTTTATATCTCAGAGACTGTCATGATAACGTTTAGCGCGCGATGTGAATCACGTAGAGCATTGAGTTTTCATGAGCGGGTGGTTTGAATTCACGCATCAAAAATCATTAAATATCTTCGTAAAGAGTCGATTTCGATAATTTTTGGTGTGCGCATCGTGTTTTACGTAAAATTTTGGTTGAAAAATATGTATCAGAATGCTTAAATTCGTACCTTGTCTAGTGGTCCATTGACAACGCATGCGAGTCGGACATATTTCTTTGTGCCTTCCCTTCTCATTTGTTTACTCCGACCATAGTTGCGAACTTCAGGGTCTGTCGTGTCTTCCGCGTCTTCTATGCACGTCTTATCTACCAGTCGGTGAGATTCAAGCTAGTAAGCCAATGTAGAAGTAAAAGGATTAATAATCAAATACGCTTTTTCTAGTGTTGAGTGTTCACTAATTACATCACAAACAGTGTGTTTTTTTTTTAAAAGTCGGAAATTTAAAAAAAAAATTAATAATTTACCACAAGGTTGTCCACTTAACAGAATGTATCGATGAAGGTCTGATGGATTTTTGGCTTTTTACTCTCGCCATACAGGTACTCTACCCAAAACAACCGTGAAAAAAGCCTGGCACAGGTGGTCTGAGACACCCTGTATTAAAAAAATGAAATATAAAGTAGACACACCTCAATAAATACTTTTGCGTTAAATGAAAAAAAGATTCGTGTAAATTTTCAGTTTTGTGGTAAAAAAAAAAACATTGTAGTCCACAAGAAAAATTTGCTGGTTTTGAGGTAACTAACCTAGTACACCAACTAAGTGTCACCACGCCACGAACTATATCACAATTTTACAAGGTGCGCACAACAGTATAGTCCAGTTCAACTCAATGGTGAAATTACCAAGTCATGGATCTCTATACGGCACCTAAGTTCTTGATATTTCCATTTTTATTTTATCTTTTCAAGAGATTATACTATTTGAAATTTTTCTGCGAAGTTTTCATTGAATACTGCTGAGATAACGAAGGAAAACCAAACAAAATTTGGTGCAAAAATATGTGTGGCATCAGCACACATAACCGCAAGTGCACTTGCACTATGGATGGTCGTGTTGCAATTGTTGCGTGCACGAGCATTTGAAGGCGCTTCAGCTTTTCTTATGCTCTTCGCTCGCAGTGCAAAAATCAGAACGATGGCATGACGCGGCGCACAGTGGATCGAGTCAATAGAAGAGGTCGGACAAAATTTGGATACTTTAAACGCGTTTATACAAAACTTTGAGATTCTAAAAGTGATTCCATTGGTTTTCTCGTGAAATTTTCTTTTTAAGACACCCCTTGAAATTTAAAATGTGACGAAAGAAGCATCAGTGCAGATGCAGTTTTAGTAAACAAAATCTTGCCCGACCTCTCCCATTGATTCGACCCACTGTGCGGCGAAGCTTCCATGAGTCCTTCCTTCAAATGCTGTGATTATAGAAGTACTGAATCATTACCAAATAGTTATTCTTTATCGTTCATTTCATTATTTTTTATTTTTTTTTTTATTTTTTATTTTTATTATTTTTACTTTTTATTTTGTTTTTATCTGAATTTTTTATTTCATTTTTGTAAAGATTCTACCACTAAACAGAGTAGGAAATTGAAATGGATTGATTTCATCAAAAATAAACCAATTTTTTTGGAAACGTTTTGCTCTTTAGTTGCTTGGAAGAACCCCACGAGTATCACAACGCAGACCGTTTCATTATCTTAATTGCTTTCACCGATAAAAGGAATTTGGGAGGGAGCCAACTGAGCATGCATATGGTTTCTGTCTTAATATCGATTTGAATTTTTTTTTTGGATTCAAGAGACGGAACCCGATTAATAAATTTTTTTGAAAAAATCATTATTTTTATGGCCACTTCGGAAAATTGAAAGGATAGGGGCCACGGATGTAAGGCACATCGATGGCCCAAGTGCAAAACCACGTACCTCCGTTTGCGACGTTGCAGACTTCCTGCCTTAATCTATTTTATCTTCGGAAAACGAAAGGATTTAATTTTTTTCAATCCTCTTTGATTTTTTTTGGATTTTTCTTCTCTGTTAGCAGCATATTCTGTGTGAATTCCAAGCTATGAAGTTGACTCGTCTCTCTTTGAAAAAATCAAATAGGGGCAGAATTTTTGAGACACAACAATGTAGATACGTGGTTTTTTACTCTGGCCATAGACACCCAACTTCAAGATTACACTGTGGACAGTTCCAGATCATCCCTAACTTTCTAACTGATTAACTAAATTCATTGAAGATTGGCATCGATGCACCACTGGTACGTATTAAAGTTCCTCAAAGATCTTTGGCCCAGACTCAAAGTTGGTGCGGTAGGGACCATTAGTGGGAGGCACACAAGAGGACCTTTCCAACCGAACGCCATATCGATGGCCAAAAACGCAATACCACGTATCACCATTTACAACGTTGCAGACTTCCTGACATACTTCATATTTACTTTGGAGAGCAAGTCAACGTAATTTCTTAAAAAAATTCGTGGACTTTTCTTCACTGAAAGCAAAATATTCTGTGCTAATTTCAAGTTGTTCAGTTGGCTCTATTTCCTTTAGAACAATGAAATAAAAGCCGACATTTTGAAATATCGCAATGGAGATACGTGATTTCGCACTTTGGTCACTTGAATTTGTTTTTTCTCTAATTAGCATATTTTTAATTTCATCTGTTTTTTTACTTATTTTTTTTTTACTTTCTTAATTTGTTTTCCTACATCCTTTACTGTTTCCTGTTGAATATTTCCCATGTCTATTACTTCTGTATTTTTTGACAATTAAGGTTGCTATAAAAAAAAAATGCTCATATCAACGCCGCAAAGATTGTGCACTCTCTTCTATTTACAAGCATACATCAGACAGTTACTTCCGAGCATTCTGGCTGTCTTTGTTATTGAAATTCATGGCAAACGTGTTTCGCCCTCCATGTGGGACTTCTTCCGTGCCGACATTGAGACTTACACTAAAGTAGTAAGTGCAAGTGTGTAAGTGTGTAAAGTGTATAGTAGTAAGTAGTGTAAGTTTTAATGTCGGCACTGAAGAAGCCCCATATATTATGGGGGGCGCAACGCGTTTGCAATGAATTTCAATAACAAAGGAAGCCAGAATACTCGTTAGTAACTGTATGATTATTATCATACTGGCGAGTTCAACGTTTATTTCAAGTATACATCTTTTACGTCGTACATTTCTCTGCCAAAATATTCAAAATAATTGACAGAAAATTTGAAGCATATTGCAGAATTGGGCCTATAATTCTCTGCCAGGATTATAGTTAAAATTATGCATAATATTTGCAACGTTGGAATTCGTATAAACTGTTTGGTTGAAAAGGTCCTCTCGGATCCCTTCAAGATCGCATATAAGGCAGTTTCCAACTATCTGCGACCTCTAATAAAGTAATTCTTTAAAGCCATAGGAGATCATCAAATTCTGGTTAAACTTATCAAAAGTTTGGTGGTTTCTCTCTATGTTTGGATCAGAGTTTTACTATATTTTATTAAGATCTTATTAAATATTTCGACAGTGAAACTACCAAACCACGTATCTCGTTTGCGGTGTTTAAAAATCTACGCTCACATTTTATTTTTTTGAAGTAGACCAAATCAATATCATTCCTTGAAATTTTCACGGAATTTTCTCCGCACAAAGAGGAAAAATCACAGAAATTTTCAAGACTGGATATTAAGTAGTTTTTCATTTAAAAAATAAATTATGACAGGAGGAAGTCTGCGACGTCGCAAACTGAGATACGTGGTTTGGTAGTTTCACCGTCGATTTGGTATTTCATGCGTGGTCTTTAAAGACAATCTGGTACGAACTTGGTACCAACATTTTTCCATGTTGGTGCCATGTCGATCATTGTTGGTAAATTTGACTAATTTCGTACCATGTTGATAAAACGTTGGCGTCCACATCGCACCTTCTTTTTTCATCATCATGGTCGTCTTTTGTAGAGGACGATAGCCGATAGGCCACCTCTACTCGCCAAGCACTGGCATCGACCGATTTAATCGATGAATTGACCGGTAGTCAGTCTGGTAAATCTCCAAAAATTTGGTCACTCCAAAGTCGAGAGTCGGAAGGCTATAATTATTACAAGAAGGAAATAAATAAAGTGAAATCATTTGACAAAATCTTGCATGTAATCAGTTAACTAAAATACATTTAACGTTAAACTTACGTTCTAGAGGCTTTCCCTAAATACTTTACTGTTAAAATTCAATGTGGCGTCACGAGGTAATAGACATTACATATATGCAATGCCCATATGCAACCCACAAACTATCCAAGGCTGTGCAAACCTAACGCTATGGTTCCCGAGATAAGTGGCATTCTTATTCTCTATCTTGGTATCTCCCTATCTAGTTACTCTACTTGAATCCCTTATTTCAGAAATGGCGCGATCGAAATCCAGAGACCGGATAAAAAGTGGAAGGAATACAAAATTAGGATAACAGGAGAAAAGAACATTCCCTGAAAGTCCTAACTTTGATGAAATCTGGCTCTGATGTGAATCAAATGGTGACAGTAAGTTGAGCTTTTTTGAAGGAGCATTTTCATTTTTTCTTTTTTAACTGCCTAATACCCATCGTAAGCCAAAAATATTCGTGCATTTTTTAAAAAAGATAAATTCGTACTATCGGTGAAATGCATGATGCTATAAAAGTTGAAGGCAACACAAGTTTCATGGCTTAAATTAATGTCTGTATGTGGGCTTCTCTCTCTCTCTCTCTCTCTCTCAGAACATCGTATTTAACAGAAACACTATTTCCTGACGTTCAAACTTTTACCACTTCAACCTAATGAAAATTTCCGAAGTTCGGGGAAAATTTTGGCCTCATTGATACACACTAGAATAACAAAGACAAAGAACAGTCATCATGCTTAGTTTTTATCAGTTACATTTTTTATTGGAAAAATCGTTCCCCGTGCAATAGTGCCCTTTCTGTATAATGGGATTCAAAAGCAACCTTTTTTCCTTGGATCGCATTTGGCAAAAAAAAGAAAAAGCGCGATTAGAGCGCTTTCAAAACTGTGCAACTTCTTTCCTACTCAAAATGCTCAATATATACACTGCATTAAAACTTACACAATAATTTTCCTTCAAAATTAACAGTTTTTTGGTGGGAAGTAAAAACTATTGCTATTCTGAGAGATTTTTTAATTATGAAGAAACAACATTTTTACAACACTGTAATCGCGGCGGTTTCTTTTTGCTAAACGCGATCCATTTCACCATTGATCAGTGGCGTGGCATGAATAATCGATTATCGATAACTCGCCATTTGGAGCTATGGTAAAGAATCGATTATTGAGGTGTTCGCTGCGAACACCCTGATAATCGATCTTTTTTCATAGGTTTAAATGGCATAACGATCGATATATCGCAATTCACGCCACGCCACTGCCATTGATCCTCTCTCGGACGATTATGACCAGTGCAAGGTACAGCCACTAAATTAAAATAACCCCAAAGGGTTGCGGAGTGCTATGAATTTGAGTTCCCGCTCCAATATAGTGTAGGGGGATTCAGGTGAGGAGGGTGCACTTCTTACAGCCTCATCCTTAATCCTCGCCAGTTCCATGCCGACACCGGCGTCCGGAATTTCATCACCCCGGGGACAAACGTCCTGCTTCCACTCCAAGAGCGATTCGGTGAGCTGCTGCTCGGGTGATACCGCCCCTTGACTCCTTATCAACCTCTCCTCTTCGCAAAGCTCCCTTCTCCACTGCGCAAGTTTCGCTCTAATTTTAATTTCCGAGTCGTCTACATACCTGCCGGTGCGGGACCCTAGTCTTAGTTGTCTTGGGGATCTTCGGGGGGACCTCGGAGACTCCGGGGACTCCGGAGGTGAAGACATCCTGGCTTTTCCCCTTGCTCTTTCGTCGGGTCTCCGTTGGCCGGCCCCAGGGCCAAACTCGAGCACGGGGGGACTACCTGAGGCCCCAGAGGGTTGACCATGATCTCTCGAACGAGTCGGCCTCGGGGGCGATTTCTGTCCTGACTTTGGGGGGTTTCTACGCCTCGGGGACTGCGTCGAGGGTTCTTTGCCCCTCCTCCAGGGCGGCGAGTCTCTGACCTCTCTTGGGGGGACTTGCAGCGCTGACGGGGTCTCGGGTGGTGTATGCCATGGTGTAATGTCCGGAGATATCTTCTCACACAAGTCCTTCATCCATTGCTGAATTAGGGCCTCATGGAGCCTCCGATCTCTCTGCTTGCAAATTTCGTCGTCGAGTGTTATGGGGGTCCAGTTCGGACTTAAAGTTAGTTCGAGAGGTCCCGGGCGATCCGGTGACATTTCCGGGTAGGAGTCGTAAGCACCTCCACGGTTTCTGTATTTTCGTGCTCTACTGCCACTGGAACTAGAGGCAACGGGAATATACGAGTGTCGTTAAAGAAGTAAGTTCACGATTTCTTTCTTCCTAATGTAAGGTAGAGGTAACGGAGGAGATAGTTCCTTTATGCAAAATGTAGCTCACTTGGGCGTATTGGAATCAGTGAGTTCGGAAACACATCAACTCGGGTTTTCTTCGATTTTCTGTTTTTTTTACGGTTTAGTAACACTTATGGATAGAAGCATCTGCACCTAAAAGTAAATTTCGAAATTGCAATCGGAAGTGCTCGAAACAGCGACGGGAGAAGGGAAGAATCGAAGTATCTCATTGGAAATACCAGTTTTTAGCCATTTCAAGGGAAACGGGTGACCATCCGATCTTGCGGTTGTCTTTTTTCGGTTCAGTATACCTTGTACCAACAAGTTATATAAATATTCAAGCGTTATTCAGGTCGAAATATATAAATTTTTCTTGGCAGACAATGAAAAATCAGTATCTGAAAGTCGGTGAGAACGAAAACACACCAACTCGGAAATTTGTAAACGCTTAATTCTCTGTCATCAAACATGGTGTATCGATTTCAATTTGGTGCTTTACAAAGTCTCTAAGTACTTGTCCTTTATCACGAAAAAGGTTTTTCTTAAACTAACTTCTTCGTCAGCTGCGCAGTTTTAGGCGTTTCCTGAACAATTTTTTTCCCCCGAGTTGGTGTGTTTTCGAACTCACTGATTCAGTTCCTTTATGCAAAATGGACCACATTTTGCAATTAGAACTATAAATTCCGGCCCGGTTTAAAAACAAAGTATGTGCCATTAGTTTCCCCTATGCACATAAGTGTTTTTTTCACATGAGCCAGACTTTATAGGTCCAAATTGCAAAATGCAGTCCAAATGTTGCTCACTTGGACGTATTTATGCGAGAGGGAACTGGAGACGTGTGGGAATGATTGGGTGTGCTCGTGCAAGCTCCGTAAGAAACGATGTGAAAGTGGGCGCGAACCTTTTGGCAAAATGGAAAATTGGGAACTGGCATCAATTCAACAGGAACTAAGCAGCAAAATATGCTAACTCATGAGCCGTGGACTTGTAACAACAGCATTACGGACAGGGCTCATCAGTTAAAGAGCGTCCGCGTAGTCAACGCTAACGTCACTGGCGCTTTATACTTCCCATTTATTCTTACGGCCGTCAACTTACGAGCACACTCCTAGTTCCCACCCGGCTCTGGTTCCTTTTAGAATGAAGACTTTAATTTATCAGTCTCGCCATCAAGATTCATCGTATCGAACCTTACCGATCGGGAAAAACCGCGATGAAACTAATCATTGCTAGAGTCCCTTTAAACTAAGAGTAAAGACAACGCGAATCCATTTCTGATCTGTTCCCGTATTTTAGGCCTTCACAGTGTCACAAACAGGAATAAAGATTACATTTTCACTGATTGCAAAGATTATAAACTGAAATGGACCGGGGGATTGGGGGCACGGCAGGGAGCATATGGAATGGGAGAGAGAACAGAGATAGAAATTCGGGAAAGAGTTGATCAAAGATTACAAAAACTGTCCGTTTTGTGTAATCTTTATTCCCGTTCGTGACATCCATAAACAGCGTTGTCTCGACTCTCTCTACATATAAAGGGACTCTGACTGAGGCATGCACCGAAGGGAACGCTGGGCTTTTGATAGTAGGTGCCAATTTAATCAAGGCTAAGTCCGGTAATTGTTTTCTTTGTACCTACCGCTTTTACGAGAAATCGAAATTCAGGCGCTGGGTGCAGGAAGGACATTTTTTGGTTAAGCTGTCGCAGAATCTCCGCCAACATTTCATCCATTATGATTTAGAAATATTTATAGAATTTGTTTAAAATGTTGCTGAATTTTGTTTATGATTTTGCAATGTTAAAAACAAAGAACGTCAGAATGTTCACCCAATAGTTTCTTCTCTAAAATATATTTTAGCAGTACAGATTCTACAGCACAGCGACTGAGAAATGCATGCTCTTTCTGCACCCAGCACCTCAATTTTCCTCAAAAAACGCGCTTTTTATTTCCAGGAAAATGTGTGCGTGATAGAACAAAATCAAGGTCATTTTCAGATTCAGTGGCCAATAATACATGCATGAACACAATGAACACATGTCTCCGACACACATGTTCAATGTTCATATCCGAGAACTTAAAATTCCGATATTCAAAATCAGCGAACATTGTGATACAGTGTTTGAAAGGTAGTAGCACTGAATATATTAGTATTTGGAGTGTAGCCGAGTGCTAGAAATAATGTAAAATTGTCTTTAAAAAACTTACATTTTATTAACAAACTAATTATTCAGAGTGTTTTGATCTAATAGCTTGTTATCAATTGTTACCATCAATGAAATCTGTTACCTTGTTTGAAATTAAATTATGGGCTTAGTGATATTGATTTTGTGACCCTGACGATGAACCGTTTGCTTCGAAAAGCTTCGGTCTAAGTTCGTTGATAAAATGTAAGTTTTTTAAAGAAAATTTTACATTATTTCTAGCACTCGGCTACACTCCAAATACCAATTCCGATGTTTTCGCGGTCGTCGATGAATTGTTAATACTTGACGCCTCCTGGCTACTTCACGGTCCAACCTAGAGTTCCTTGATAGAGGGAGCATCGCCATGTCTCCCGAAATAGCGAAAAAAGTAGTAGGTGTCAAATTTTCGAAATCGAGTTTTCTTCAAAACTCGTCCAATCTCTTTTAGATGAAATCACTGAGATAGCTCAAACGGCAAAATTCATCTTAATTTTATAAACACGAGACATATGAGAAAGCCGTAAGTGCGCAAAAAATGACGTAGTTATAGGCAAACCAGCAGTAAGTGACAACATTCCTCCAGAGAACCATTGATAATAGTGCTTCCAAGTGAAGTGCCGCCCTCCTCTGCCAATTTCTAACCTGAAAATGAGTTCGTTTTGTGTCCAAAACGCAACCACAAAAAAGTATGCATGAAGTACCACTTACGGCTGTCTTGCGTAACACTAGCCTAGCATGAAAATGACCCTTTTTATGTAATTGAAATGATATCTATCGATTACTAATCACCCAAACGATTTCTAGGAGTCCTTCGGATGATTAGTGGCAATTTGACAACAGGCGGAAACCTCTTTCAATAAAATTTTCCGGTCCGACGCTTCTGAGCCCGTTTCCTCGAGACTTCATTTTTACACTTACTGCTCTCTTCGCTCACGGAAGATGTGGCTATGAGTTTTGATTGGCTCCTCCACCGTGAGCTTCACAGAGCTTAGGCTCCAAAAATGGCGGACTCTGTGAGTAAATACCCTGGTAAAAATCGGCGATAGGAGCTGCGTTTCAAAATACCATAGGAGTTCTTATAGCCGACTGAAGAGGGCGATAGAAAATCATATAGCTCGCTGTAGAAAGTGGAAGAAATCATACGGCCGGGCTACACGAAGCGATAAAAAATTACACAGCCGGGCTATAGTTCCTACCGCCGGGCTTTACACTTTATCGCCGGGCTGTTGCTTTTTCGCCATCGGCTAATAAAAGGCTATAAGAAATTGAGTAGAAATTCTTGTGCTTTGTAAATCCTTAAGCTTGTACGGAATCACCTTAACATTAACAAAACGGACATTATATTTTCCTTTACTATATAATTTTTTTCATTGATTAAAATGAGAATAATCCATACAGAGTGTGCAAACATTTCAAAGTCATGAGTTGAAAAACGCTGACTCCGCGAGATTAAATATTAGAGCCTAACATGAAGCGGAGCGCCGACGCACCGGCGCCTACAAACCTAACAGGGATACTTCACGCATTGCACAATGCGTGAAGTATCCCTGTTAGGTTTGCAGGCGCCAATGCGCGTTCAGCGCTGGCTGCCCGCCCGCCGCGCCGCGTCGCAGCGTACCGCGGCGCTTGAAGCAACTATTTCACACCAGAGGTATTGCACAGTATCATACGAAATTGAAGGCGCTCCAACATATTAGGAATGTCAGGCATCCTTCAAAAGAACGAAGCTTTCCTCGCAAAATAAATCAAGATACTGCGGCCCAAAAAGAGAGCGGTAGTCCAAAAACTCACTAAGTCCTAGCATCCGTAATTAGTAATGTTCAGCATACACTTTATCGCCAGGCTGTTGCTTAATCGCCATCGGCTGTAAAAGGCTATAAGAAATTGTGTTGCCGGCTATAGAAGCTATTGGAAATCTTACAGCCGGCTGCAGGTCAATGGTATTTTGGAACATAGATTCTACTGCTAATTTTTACCAAGGTATACACAAAACGGCTTGAAACTTACTTTTATTTGCATATCGCAACGAAAACTTTACTCAAATACATATCACGACGAATTTACAGAGTTTCACGGCTGATCGTGTTCTACTTTTGAGTAAAATCATACTGGATGCAGTTAGGTTGGCAGCAAGTGCGGTTGGTGATAACCGTCAAAAGTCGGCAATGACCTCCCTCCAATCCTCAAAAGCCGAAACAAATAAGAGCCGCTGTATTTGGGTCCTAAAGCTCCCATGGAAGCTAGAGGGGCGTCATGTGTATACCCTCTCTATCAAGGAAGGTATTCTAGTCCAATCCCCTGAGAAGCTTTGCGCGCCAAGCTTAGTGCGTTACGCGTTACAATGGAGATGTTGCATGTGTGAGGAATTTGCGATTTGGCTATTGATTCTTACGTAAAAGTTCGCTAGAAACACGATGAAGCCACTGGTTTTCTCTGAAAGCTCTTAAATTGAGACCAAAATGGAGGGAATATCCCACGCTATCCTGAGAGTCCACCTCTACATCAAGACAAACTCTCCATGCAAAGATAGGGAGCAAATGCATTAGCAAGGTTGCCGTGTTCTCAGTTTTGGAGTCCCCAAATAAAGTGGCAGTCCTATCAATGTATTTGCTCCCTATCTTGGCATGGAGAGTTTGTCTTGATGTAGAGGTGGACTCTCAGGGTAGGGTGGGATACCTCCTCCATTTTGGCCTTAACTTGAGAGCTTTTTTTGAGCTTGGGAGTTGATTTCAGAGAAAACCAGTGGCACCATCGTGTTTCTCACGAACTTTTACATAAGAGTCAACAGTCAAATTGCAAATTCCTCACACATGCAACATCTCCATTGTGACTTTATATTATAGAGATGCACAAAATCAAAATGATCGCAAATGCACACAATGCATCGCAAATGTTGGCATGATTTTTTACTGCGGTGTGCCATGGAATCTGTTGTTAAATCTGTAGAGCTATATTCCCTTAAAACACAAGTATTGCCATACCTGCTTCCATTCCTAGATCCTCCTACATGAAAGACCCTCTTCGCCTTACCTGCCACTTTTCCAGCCTGTATATAGGACAGAAAAGTAATAGTCTCAAAGATAGAAGCTTTTTCATTGGATAAATATTAGTCCGAGCTGATCACTCAGAATTTCGTGTTTCCTCTCCAGCATGACTGATGTTGGTCAGTCATACTCTTGTGAAAAACTAAATTTGTTCACTCGATTTTGCAACCTTGCGATGGAGTTACGGTTCCCTGTCTAGGAAACAATGGGTGCTTTATTCATATCGGAGACTTCGCGACATACTTCATTTTTTAGGTGGAAATCCAATCAACATAATTTCTTCGACGATGCTGTGACTTTTTTCTTCATGACCAAAATTCAAGAAACAAGGTCGACTCGCTTCCTTTTGAAGAGTAAGACAGAGACAGAAACTGTAATGAGACACGTAGTCTCTAAGTTTAGTCATGGATATGACGAAAAATATTAGTCGCACATTTATGACAGAACGTAAAACTAGGGGCTATACAGGGTGTCCCAAAAGTCCCTTCCACCCCCTCTAAAATTTCACCTAATTAATATTTTGAAACGAAACTTTGGGGATGCTCATCGATCAATGTTAGCTACTTTTGGGGCCCCCCAAAATTTTCGGGCCCTCCCGTGGGAGGGGCTGCGGACCCCAACTTTTTTTTTTCAAATAGCAACCCCTATCTTGTGATACCTCATTCAAAAGAACATAAAAAACTAAGAATTTTGGCGCAAACCGCAGATCAATATCTTAATTTTTGACCGAGTTATGATAGGTCAAAGGTCAAATTAGACCTATTTTCAAAAAATCATAACTCCGGTTCAAATTATCGTAATGAAAAAAATAAAACGGGAAAATTTACCGAATTATAAGCACTTTTAAGTAAAAATCGCAGAAATTACTTCAAACTAATTTTAAGGGGGGTTTCGGACCCCCAAATACGTCAATTCAAAGGTCATTCAATTTTCCCGCGAAATAAGCCAATTTCCCCCAGATTTGCCTCCACATTATCTCAGTAAGGTCAAAATCAGTTCAACATCACGTTGGCGAGTCCCCAATTTTTTTTTTTTTTTTAATTTTTCCCGAAATTAGGTAAAATTTTAGAGGGGGTAGAAGGGACTTTTGGAACACCCTGTATGCCTCCTGGCTGCTACGCAGCCCAACCCTCAGAGGGCGCTTGGAAACTTGTGTGAACCCGTTCACCGCAAACGTAATTGATGGCACTGCGTTCGTGCATACCTTAAATGAATCAAATGCCAAAATATTCTCCTAACTCTCCACTAAAGTGTTTCAGTCAGCAATCAAGCTCAAACTGCAGAGCTTTGACAGGGTGGATATTGTTTTTGCCAGGTTTGTATCTACCTGGTAGCATAAAATCAGACACGAGAGAGAAAAGCGGGTTCGGAAGAGAAATTCTCGTAAAAGCAAAAATTTTGGGCAATTCTTGCAAGTTGACCATAACAAGACTCAGTTATTTCAATTACTCACACATGAAAAATGAAAAAAAAAAAAAAAAAAAAAACAACTCCCTGCTGAAGGGTTTTGGGAGGATCCGGCACGGTGGCGGTCAGGTGTCGCAGTGCATCAGAGAGCGCAGCGGGTATCTCCTAAGTATAGTATGCAAATATCGTAACAAACAAGATTGATTTTTGATGATCTGATACATTACAGACGCTGTTGAGATACCCGCAGCTCGCAGAATAGATTTGCACGAATGAATGATTTCTACTGACTCTATGATGAGGCATCGGACATGATTTAATAGTAAATTCGTAAAAACTGAACATTTTCAAAAATATTAGAAGTAAATTCAGACCTGTCTTCTTAGAAATGATGCTGATTTCGAAAGTTTGCTTTCGTCATCAGAGTCGGTCCACTCTCGTTCCTGACCATAGCTGTAACAGGAAAAACAGTAGCTGGTAGGAACATATTATGCTATTTGATATGGAATATCTGTATTGTCTTTTAATGGTCATAAAAAGTTCCAAAGCTTTTACCGACAATGGCAGTATTGAAAACACTCATCTGAAGAAGGAAAAAAATTGTTTGTATGTACTAAATTAAATTTATTTTGGTATTTGAATTCATGTTATATGAGAAACTTCTCACTTCAAATTTATTACAAGAATTGAGAGTATTTATTCGTCATCTCTAAATTTTAGACAGCCCGCACCGACAATCTAGACAATTTAACGGGGCGAGACAAATGTTAAGTGTGAATGTCAATGCTACTTTTATCGTAATGATGGCGATGAGCAATTTGTGGAGCATGAAACTCGTCAAAAGATGACTCATGAATGTAAGAATGGTAACTTTGAAAGGTGAGTTGTTGCAAATTAGGTAGGTTCCTTTAACCAAAAATTACTCCACACTTCCTCATCAGTCATCTTCAGGAGAATCAGAGCGTAGGATTCCGAAAGAAACTTTTAAATTGTGAAAGAGATGGCAGTATGAGATCTCTACATTGTATTGGCACTGTCCAGGAACAACAATGTACCCTGTTAAAAATCAATGATTTACTCTGAGTGAATAGCCGGCGTGAAAAAAAAAATTCAGCGAGAATTTCGCGCCGTACTCTGATTGAACTATCAGAGCGTAAATATTACCAACGATGGACGAATTAGTTGAGGTACCTCAAGTAGCGTGAATGGGTCACTAAACCATGAACGAATTTTGACTTACGAATATAGTTTTCTGAAGGAAAATGACACGTAGAACACGATGCGCACATTAAAAACGCGAACATGTAACTCAATTACCGAGAAATGCGCAGTTCAAATCGCTCAACTTATACGCAAAAAAACGCCCAGGTCTCGCGCCACACCGAATGATGTAATCCGGTACCAATCAGAGGCGGGCACGGGTTTCCACGACGTTCGTCAAATGTCTATCTACTCTTCGTATATGAGAACAACAGTAAAGTCGAAATTATGTATTTCGAATTCAAGACTCGAATCTCATTCATATGTTAGCTGTAATAAACAAGCAACAATTCCACATTGAAATACGTTTTATTTTAACAAACATCAGATGGAAATGAGAGAAGATTGCGATTGACAACCGCAGTACATCAACCGCGTCAGTTTTCCGCCATTCGGGTGCGTTTGAAATGTCTTGCAGTTTTCAGATTTTTCCAAAGCGGTTTTCTCCGCGATTTCGGCTCCATGAAAATGCGGAAAAATCACCACGTTATCTCCTCACATATTAGTTTCAGAATATTCAATAAAATAAACAAGGTTTAGTGACCCATTCAGGGCTACTTGATACTAGTGCCGAATGGCAAAGTGGTAGCGCGCTCGTCTATCATCGCCACCACTCTAGTTCCAATCCATGCTGCGGCAGTTCCGTTTTACGTTTGCCTGTCAGATTTTCACTCCCGCCAGAGCGCGAAATTCGCGCCGAGCTTATTTCGCGCCGGATCCATGCACTCAGAGTAAATGGTGGTCAAAATAGCAACTGAGTAAGCGTGAATGGACCACTAGACAAGGTACGAATTTAAGCATTCTGATACATGAATCTTAACCAAAATTTCACGTAGAACACGATTCGCGCAACGAAAATTACTGGAACCAACTCCTAACGGAGATACTAACATTTTTATTTCACATTGGTTAAGAGGAATTTGAACTGCCCGCTCACAAGAAACTCAAAGCTCTACGTGAGTCAAATCGCGCACTACAACGGTTTCAGCAAGCTTCTCAATCGAGCAATGTTCATTTACCACCATGTGTTGTTTCAACTATAAGCAATTTGCTACAGCTGAGCCAAAGTGTCAAGATTGAGGTTGCCAGATTTTTATAACGCAGAGACTGTCACGATAAACGTTTAGCGCGATGTGTATCACGTAGAGCATTGAGTTTTCATGAGCGGGTGGTTTGAATTCACGCATCAAGAATTATTGAATACCTTCGTAAGGAGTTGATTTCGGTAATTTTCGTTGCGCGCATCGTGTTCTACGTGAAATTTTGGTTAAGAAGCATGTATCAGAATGCTGAAATTCGTACCTTGTCTAGTGGTCCATTTCGCGCCGGATTTTTCAACAGTGTAGGGTCTTATCAAAGAGTCCTGCAAAAATGCCCGCCTGAAATTCACTCACAGTCTCACATGCCCTTATTGATGAAGGTGGCGTTTCGCGCCTTTCAGGGTCCGCTCCGCGAATTCGCAATCACGATTTTGCAAGTTGACAACACCATTTATCCTCCATAAATATCCATTAAAAATATCGACTTTAGGCGAGGCAAGCTGCCTCATCAAGAATCGATTCTTTTATTACACACATTGAGCAGTGGCGTGGCGTGAATGATCGATTTGATATTTCCCCATTTGAATCCGTGGTAAAGAATCGATTATTGAGGTATTCTCTGCGAACGCCCTGTTAATCGATCCTGTTCCATAGGTTTAAATGATAGATTAATCGATATATCGCAAAGCACGCCTCGCCACTGACATTGAAATAGAAGACAGACAGTGTCGCCAACTTTCACGAATCGCCACTGCAGGCGCGTAAGTTAATGGAGCGCATCAAGGGACTATCTTTTCTTGATATCCGCATAAGTCATGAAAGTCAGTCCAGTAGATCTTCAAATCGAACCGTGACAAAAAATGAACATTTACTTTGTTTTAATGAGAGACTTCATAACTTCATCACGTGGGTAATATAAAATAACCTGCGGGCCGATTATTGAACTTCATAGACAATGCGGTAAATAGAGAAGACATAGGGAATATAGAGCGATTCTTTTGGTTGGAATGAGGGGCTCTCACAGACTAAGGGAGAAAACGATGAACGAACTATTGGGTCTCTCGTGGGTTGCCGTTAATTGGTCTACTACCTGCCTCCTTCGTGCAAGGCAACCACCCGCCTCCACAAGTAGGATCCCGACATATCCCGTTCGTATTCTTTGTCTATAGCTTTGTCTATCAATTTCAATAATCGGTTCGCTGGGTCATATTTCAAAAATCTAAAAAGAAGAAGCTCATCCAGGGACTAGCGCCATTCGGTAGCGGCAAAAATCATGGAAATGGGCCCAGTAGAACGGTAGAACATACTGTGACAAAAAATGAAAATTTGGGGTGTCAAAGGGCTTTTATTAACGATGATAATATTATGTTACTTTTTATTCGGCCGTTCATACTAAACTTCATGCTCCGGATGAAAAGTAGCAAACTAGAGCCTTTGACATTTTTTCGCGAAATGTCTCGGCCATTATCACAGAATCTATACTCAGCCATATCAAAAGGAACTTACATTGGTTTGTCCTTCTTGGAATTTGAACGGATTGCATTCCAGAAGTCTTTAGCGCCTCCTCTAGTTTGTAGAACAGGGACTAAATCGGTGGTTGCCTCATGGTACTTGCTTCCAGTGTCACAGTTGGTGTCGTTAATCCCCACATTTTCTATATTTCTCCACTACAATTGATTTAATGTATTCCAATAATTTATTTAAGGAACAATTGGTTAGCCATGAAGTCATGTTTCGCTCTAAATGAGAATTGCGGGCAGTTTAGGGTAGCCACGTGATTGAGTTAAACAGTTTAGGTGAACTATTAGAGAGATAATATCATTAGACAAGGTGCAAAATCACGTATTTCCGTTTGTAATGCTGCAGACTTTCTGTTATACTTTATTCTTTATTTGGAAAAGTGGCCAACTTAACTTTTGAAAACTTCCGTGATTTTTTTTTTTTTTTTTTTTTTTTTTTTTTTTTTTTTTTTTTTTTTTTTAGCAGATAATTCCGTAGGATTTTCAAGCCATATAGTTGACTTGTCCCCCCTCGAAAAAATAGAGTAGAACCGCAGATTTTGAAACATCGCAGTGGAGATATAATGTTTTGTACTTTAGCAATCGATATGTAGTGTAACATCGCAATACGCGGCTCAAGATAGAGCAGGAGCTCTAATTGTTTAGTATGTAGTGAAAAACCAGGAATAAAAAATATAGATTTTTAGTTTCAGATGTTAAACCTTTTCCGATAGCTTCAAGAGCACTGGATCAAAGTTTAATGCAATAATTCGGATTTAATGACAATGTAAGCTTGTGAATTAAACTCCTCTTAAAATTGGCAACAGCGCCAGTTACCTAAATTCAACAGCGATGTTCTCAAGATCTTTAGTTTTCATCCTCTAAGTTTGAGTTGCTGATTATGAGTTAATTTTTGGGTAATTTTTGCGCGAAATGATCCGATTGTCATTCCTTAAGCTGGAGTATATAGTTAAGTATTCAGTTTTGCTCTTCTCCTTCTTGAGACACATTTTGTCCTGCTGCTTTTCTAATCTTTTGGAACAAGTGGAGAGGTTGAAGCACATGCAGTTTTGCATCTTGTCACAATTTTACGTTTCACATCGGGAAAAAAGTTGCGCTCTTATTGAACGACAAAGTTTTTTGGTTCAGGTAACCAAAAATTTAAAGGTCACAGACAGTTTAAGTTTTTCACCCTCTGAAGAACCATTCTTGAAAGTTGGCAACAATGTTTTTCCTCCATTTAAATCCATTAAAAATATCGATTTCAGGTGAGGGAAGCTTCTTCGCCAAGAATCGATTGTTTTACATGCATTTAAATGGAGGAAGAGTATTCCTAACTTGCGAAATCGCCACTGGTCACAAAAACCGAAATTTGGCTCGGGTAACCAAAATTCGGTACCTGAAACCGAATGAACCTTCGGCTATCTGATACGTTAAAGATTAACCACTACTAAAGTTAGACGCACAACTATTTTTGACTCAGGTCCATTAAAAAATCTATAAAATACAAGACGCGCAAGGAAATTAATGTTCCAGCTCCACAATCATAGCAGCTGCAGTTTCGTCGCATCTCACTAAGTGACGACTATGATAGAAAAAACTTTCCACATAAAAAAAAAAGTTTCAAAACTAATTTGGATTTTACCTCTCGAAAGAATATTTTCATCAGCAAGGAATATGCCATTTAACTCAGTTGAAAACAACTTTACAACCTGGTTCATATCAAAAATACACGCTCTCTGCACGAAGGCGGACCCAGAAATTTGGCAAACCTATTTCCTCCTGTTTCCGGTTTCCTTCATTCAAACCTATGCTAAATAATCGATTCTTGTCGAAGCACCTGGCCCCTCCAAGAATCGATACGTTTCCATAGGTTTAAATGGAAGAAAGACAATGTTGCCAGTCTGCCGGATCCGCCAATGTTTCTGCAGTCGAGACATCTTTTCCCGCTGACCCTATGCACATGGGATGATTTACCATATCGATGGCTAAAGTGCAAAACCACGTACATCCGTTTGAGAAGTTGTAGACTTTCTGTCAGACTATATTTTCTCTGAAAAATTACTCAACGTTATTTCTTGAGAACTTCCTTGATTTTTTATCTCTATCAGCAGAATATTCGTTACTTTCAATATCTGACGTTGACTTGCTTCTCTTTGAGGAAATGAAATAATAGCAGTGATTTTGAAACACTACAACGGCGATACGTGGCTCTGCACTTTGGCCGCAGATATAAGCGCACAAATTACAGTGCTAGTCCCCCCCCCCCCCCCCAGAAAAATTCCTTACACAAACCCATCCATTTTTTGCGACCATAGAATTTACCCTTTTATCTCAGTGACTGGTTAAGTCAGTACCCTGGTAAAAATTGGCAGTAGAATCTGTGTTCCAAAATACCATAGACCTACAGCCGGCTGTAAGATTTCCAATAGCTTCTATAGCCGGCTACACAATTTCTTATAGCCTTTTATAGCCGATGGCGATTAAGCAACTCACAGCCAGGCGATAAAGTGTACGCTAAACGTCACTAATTACGGATGCTAGGACTTATAGTATTTTGAAACGCAGCTCCTATCGCCAATTTTTACCAGGGTCGGCCTTCTTCCGTTCTATTCTCTTGTAATGCGTACCACAAAAGCTTCATATTGCGTTTAAAACGGGTTAAAATTTCCAAATTTTTCTAGAGAGGTCTTAAAACCTTCCTCTATAGGAAAATATCATCCCCTACCCAAAAGTCGAACTGTGTGGGGGCCCACACCACTTTCTATGCAAATGTCTGGACCTAAAATTCTGGAATCCTATACTGCTATCCTATACTCGCTCTGCGAAACTGAGTGAAAATGTAACGAGAAATGTTAAAGTCAAATCCTGTGATGATTTAAAAAGGATAAACCAAAGAATTTTCAGTTTAGTGAGGATTTCGGACGAAACGAACGATGAGTAGAGAAAATTTTGAGGAGCAGATTGCGTGATTTTGAATTTAAAGTAACATCAGAGGGCATTCAGTTAAAAAAGTACAATATGTTCGCAAGTTTTACCTGGATATTTACTCCTGCTGTTGTCAAATTTGGTGGATCCGGTACTTCTATCACTTCAGTGGAGGAGTAATCGTACCCGGCAAAGAGAAGCTGTACGAGAAAGATAACAGACGTTAGCAGTTTTACAGCGGAGCAGAAAATCACGGAGAACATCAGAGCATTGCAAATAATTCACATTTAAGTTGTTTTATTTCCTTTCCGCAGAATTTCAACCGCATTGGAAAATTAAACATTTCTATAAGACGTTTAAGAAACAAAATTACATATTTTTACTCATTTTAAATTTCATTTAATTATTTTGAGTTTTTAAAAATAGGTATTTTTAAAATAAAATTATTTTAACATTCAATGCCTAGCTATTAAACGATATACCATACCATAACATAACATACTCGGGAAGCTTTTTGCTTATGAATTGAGCCTAGGAAATACGCCAGCGATTAACTAATGTCATCAAATAAACTCTTAAGGTGATTCGATGGACGCCATATTTTGTGTCAGAACGGCATGCGATATATCGCATCGATTGGTTCCATTTTTTCAGCTACTCGTCATTTTTCTCAAATTTTGAGATCGCAATTCTGTTGTTAGGAGACCAAAGCAACCCACTTACCAATTTTTACAAGGAAATTCAGCGTAATAAAGGCGTGGTTTTTTTAGAGAGAAAACATAGCATTCGATACTGATATCGAAACAGCACTCGAATGCGATATTTTCTCTCTAAAAAAACCACGCCTTTATTACGTTGAATTTCCTTGTAAAAATTGGTAAGTGGGTTGCTTTGGTCTCCTAACAACAGAATTGCGATCTCAAAATTTGAGAAAAATGACGAGTAGCTGAAAACATGGAACCAATTGATGCGATATATCGCATGCCGTTCTGACACAAAATATGGCGTCCATCGAATCACCTCAATACTCCACGATCTTTTAAATAATTTTGAATATGTTTTTAAAGCACAATACATACATGAAATTGAAATTGTAAGCTATCAGCATACGTTCATTTTGTAGTGTTTTTGGCTTTTCGCAAGTTACATTCTAATTCGAATCCTGGCTAAAACCGGAGCATTTCACAGCCACAATCCAGTGTATCACTAAACACATTTTTTCTCCCGTTAAAGCACGACCTGGATGTTCTTCAGCTCAAAAGATTGTTTTCTATACTACGCATGCCACTGACTTTTCGGGAAAAGATTGAAATGTGAAACCGTTGTTGATAAAAATAGATTTCTACCGAAAAACAAATGACTCATGACGATGCTGCCTGTCAACTCGTGCAACAAAAGAAACTTTGAAAATCCCGAAAACGCTCGATTTTCAACAGAAAAGTCGCTTCCGAATCATCACTGACGTGTTCCCCATGAAAGCAATTTTTGCACGTCAAAAATGTTGTTTACATATGAGGTTATTCTTATCTTTAAAGAGGAAAAAGGCGTAAGTATCAAAGATCACCGTTTTAAACTGTTTACAATTTATAGGATGATTAAAAATTGAGATATTATACCGTTGACTTTTCAAAAACACAAGATGTGATCAATTAATTTCGCCCATGATAGCAGTATGATGCACCTAGTGCTTTTTTGTGTGGGTGCGTAATAAAAATAGTAGCAAAAACTATTTTTTAAAAAAATATCAGGGAGTGTGATTCGCAACAGAGAACAGTATCTAATCTAGTTTTTAATAGAGTATTGTGAACTTAAGTTATGTGGACAGAAGTGATGGCAATTCTTTTAATTAAACGTTGTTCTCTAATATATCAACTTTTTCTCAAAAAAGGCAGGCTTGTCGATGGCAGGAATTGTAAAGGAAACTTAATCTCGGAAATGTGGCCGTTACTAATTTTTTCGGTATCGCGGCAGACTAAGTTTGGCACTGTTGATGACACTGGGCAAAAATGAAGTATTACCATGAAAAAACTGAAAAAGTACGTCGTGATCATCCTTGAAACGCGTTTGCTAACGAACTGCGGCATGCATGAACCGAGCTCGGGTTTTGAGCACATTTTATATTTTGCATGCTCACACTATATATTCTAAAAAAATTGCTCGAAAATGCTTCGAATATAAGCATTGCGTGTCTCTCAAAGCTTTTAAGAGATCGAACCGTGATGGTACAGAATTTTAACAGTTATAGGGTGCTTTGAAATCATCACTCTTTTCAAGATTTATTTTTTCACCAGCTGATCACCCGTACTTCACGCCGAATGTGGATCGACGTACAAGTACTTTTTTATAAAATCTGAGTACCTTTCAAATTTTTATAATTCTATAAAATTGGAAATCTAATATACCTACAGTTTCCTCTGCTACCGAATGTATTTTTCAGAACCCACCTTCTCTCAGCGCGGGTCCAAAATTTCACGGTGCACCATCAGCAAATGATCTGCAGTGTCTATCCCTTATCGCAAGAAAGAGGCTCAGAGCTGATTGAATTTCATGTGAAACATTAAGAAGCACAATTCTTATTTTGAGAATCGCAGGATTATTCGATAATTATTAGGAGCTATGGGCTGCAGTACGTGAAAACTTCAAGCTACCATCGATTAAATCGTGGAGTTGGGACGCTGAATTTGGTTCCAGCTCGTGAATTGCGCTCTATTATTTGTTCTTTAACCAAGAAAGGTGATAGGTGACCACAGCTGCCCAAATTCAGGATGATTTACAGTAAAAATATTGTAAATGCTGCATGTTTTTCAAGATGATGCGTCTTTGAAGAATTTTTCGAGAGTGGGCGGAATAATGTGAAGGCCCATTAATTTAGTCAGTAAGTGAGAGTTTACGCTCACAATTCGGTTAACTTTTGTTCGGATACAACTGCTCTTAGAGAAAACACGGTCAATCCTGCAATATCCTCGCTTATTGATGTTCTTCCTCGTGTTTTATATTATTTTCAACCATCTCTAAGCCTCATTTTTTGCGATTAGCTGTAGATACAGCAGCTCACTTGCAGATGGCGCTTCGCGAAATTTCGGACCCGCAAAGAGAGAAGGTGTGTTCTGAAAAATCCACTTTTCTAGAGTTCTATTGAACCACATTGAAAAATTTATAGCTCGTTAGGAAGCTGAAAATAGTGGCTTTTAAACGCTTCTTTCAGATTTTCTATTTCGACGGTGAAAGTCGGCAATCACATAACTCGGTTTGCGACGTCGCAGACTTCCTGTCATACCTTAATTTTTAAATGGAAAACTACTCAACGGCAATTCTTTAAAACTGTCATGATTTTTCTTCTCAATACGAAGACAATTCTGCAAAAACTTCAAGAAATAATATCAATTTGTTCTCCTTTAAAAAAATGACGTAGAGGCGGAG
Source organism: Bemisia tabaci (assembly GCF_918797505.1). Classification (NCBI taxonomy): domain Eukaryota; kingdom Metazoa; phylum Arthropoda; class Insecta; order Hemiptera; family Aleyrodidae; genus Bemisia; species Bemisia tabaci. The sequence continues at coordinate 9,130,254 of NC_092799.1, forward strand.
ATTTTCAGACACCGCAAACGAGTTATGTGATTGCCGACTTTCACCGTCGATTTGTATCTTAATCTAGGAGATTTTGATTAGGTAAACTTATTCTCTGGACGACCCTCGTATATCGCCAAGTGCGCTCATACTTTTTCGCTACCCTATGTGTAGAAAATATGGAAGGTTCTCTCGAAATAAATCAACAATCTAAAAAATCCTGTCATCAAGAAGCGTGGTTCCAGAGTTTTTTTTCCCCATTTCTTCCGGCTCTCAAAGCGAGCCATGAAAAACAACTCCTGCATTCACCGTTACAGCAACAATTGCATTGATTTTATTAGAGAAGGGCGGAAAACTTCTACAGCAAGAATGAATCATCAGCAGATGAAATGTGGCCTCCTGATACGATTTTCTATTTTTTTTTTTTTCCACTGAGAAGCAGTAATGGAAGATTCCAGAATGGAAAAGTTTGCCTCTCTTGGCGCCATACCATCAGCTTTACGGTGAAAGAAGATTCGTACTTCTTACAATGCTCTTAGTGGAAAGTGAATTATCTGCTTTCCTGGGCCTAAAATACAATTATTTCGGTTCCACAAGCGATGCAGCATTGTCATCGGGACCAGAATTTTTATTACAGGTGACATTACAGCTACGCCTAAAAAAGGAGGTAGGACCTAAAACCGGGAAACGGTAATTACAACTTCAGGAGAACTTGCTGATAAGTCGATTTTAAGTGATTCAGTTTTAGATGTATGTGTTGCAGACACTTTGTCAAATCAGGCATTTGACACAATGCCTAGGCGGATAGTCAAATTTCGACAGTTTACGAAATTTTGTAAATTTATGTCGAAGAACAGACGTGTTTTCACTATTTTAGGGGAAAATAACTCATCAAAACGAACTCTCCTTGTTCCTTCCTTTTCAAATTCTGCATGTACTTAAATGTTAAAATCGTAAAAATTCTGTTCTATGACATGCTGAAAATTCCAAGATAATTGGTCATTCAGGAGCTAAGCATTGTTGAAAATACTTTTGTGTAATGCACGTTTTTGCAGATAATCATTTTTTACAGGAGCAATGCTTATTTCGTCAAAAATTAGAAAAAGAATCAGACTTTCATTCCAAGTATAAATATTTGACTATTTGCCTAGGCATTTGACAAAATGTCTGATTTTACTATTTGCCCGCGACACACACAACTCGTAGACTGCCCGGTGATAACATTTTGAATTTCATTAACTACCTGGTTTTCATGCTCAATGTTGGCCTGCATGACAAAGAAAAATTGATGACGCAAATCAAATGGCCGCGACATACATTTCATCGCTCCTCTGGCGCATCTCAATTTTCATGTGAGCCCTCGAAAGTAGGGCGTTATATGGATAATAGGGCTCATCCCAAAATAAAGTTACGCCCTCACCAGTGGCGAGGCGAGGCGTGAATGATCGATTATCGATATTTTCCCATTTGAAGCTATGGTAAAGAATCGATTATTAAGGTGTTCACTGCGAACACCCTGTTTATCGATACTTTTCCATAGATTTAAATGACCGATCAATCGATTTATCGCAAAGCAGGCCACGCCACTGGCCCTCACGTCAGAGGAGCGACGATTTGAGTCAAAGGGGGTAGACTTCACGAACCATCCGAATGCTTGCGATGCCTTGATGTTTTTGCTTTCAATTTTTTTCCTCTTCAAAATTCGCAAAATGGTCGCATGCCTTTTCGAGGGAATGCTGACGAGTGTGTCACTCAAAAAATTATTTCTCACACCAGCGCAGACGACGAAATTGATTTCAACCTCTCTTGAAATTACTTTTGAGACTGCAAAAACACGTGGTTTGCGACCTTGTCCTTTATGATACTTTACTTTTCAAATCGTCGTTTCCCTGACGAAGAAACTTAACACTATCCCGAGGCTACAAAATTGACTCAAATAATTCAATATTTAAAAAGAATGTGGATTCTTGGACGGAATGGACGAAGCGATTTTTTCCCAAAAGTTTTCTGACGATCGCTCGGGATCAAAAGAAAAATCGGTGACTTTTTCAGTTAGAAATGTCCAATATCCTCCTGGTAAAAATGCAATTTGTGAGGAAAAATTGTTCTTTCAAGAGGAAAACGACGGAGTGGAAAACTAATAATCATATTTTGAAACTCCCGGGATTTTTTTATCAGCCCCAAGTAGCATTTTGCAACGAAAAAATTGCAATTTAAATGCAATAAAATTTCCAGATGATTTCAACTTTCTTGCAAGAAAATTGCAATTATTTTACAACATCTGACCCCCTCATTGTAAAAAAGTTGCAATTTTTTTTTTGCAAAGAAATTTCAATATTGACGACCTTTAAATTTCAACCCCTAAATTTTCCGGGGAAATTATAATAATTCGAACCCATGCTTACCTAATGTCCTACGACGTTTAGCAGCATAAAATACCGGACGCCCTTGAGTGGGCTTGAACTCGACCCGCGAATGTCATAGCGGAGCACTCTTCCACTGAGCTACAGGGAGCTGATGATGAGTTGGGTTGAAATCACGCCTGTTAAGGCTGTTATCGCATGCATTGCGTCAGTGCGTGGCTCAACATTCATCATAGATTTGATTAACGCCGTTTTTCTCAGGCTTCTTTCTTTTGCCTATTATTTATTTTTTTTCGTGTTATTTATTTTTTTCATATTTTTTTTGTCTGATTTTTTTTTTCGATATCACGTAATAGGTACTCACACTAAATTTACACCGGTGTAAATTACACCACATACTAACTTGAGAACTTAAAAATATTTTCAAAAAATATTTTTAAAATATTTTCAAAACTTTCTTAAGGAATATTTTTAACATGCATGTTTACAGGCAATATTTTTGAATTATTTTAAAAATATTTTTTGTAAACATTTTCAAAATATTCCTTTAAAATGTTTTAAAAATATTTTGAAAATATTTTACTTACAATATTGCCATGAAAATATTTTGATAAAGGTGACAATATTTTCAAAATATGTTGGGCTATATGGGTTAGGTGAGACATTTAAGTCGAAAAAACTTTAAAACAACTAGAGAATTGGATGCCAGGCACATGGCGTGAATTTGTTACAACATGATTGCACCGAAATTGCAGTCTTTATAGTGCCTTGAAAAAGAAGGTTAGGCAACAAGCATAATCTACATTTCTTGCAAACTTATTGCAATAAAATTGCAACTTTTTAAGCGCCTTCAAATGAACGTATAGGCAACAAGCAAAAATTGCAATCAACTCACAATCCATTGCAATGAAATTGCAATCCATGCTACTTGGGGCGTGAAGAATGTTTTGTGAAAATTTTGAGCCATAATGAATCAAACAAACTATGCCTGAAGGTAAATATTCAAATTGTTCAGTACAGAGAAAAAACTGATTTTAGACACTTTTTAATACTTTCAACAAATTGGGCTAAAATTTCAAGCCATAATTTTCATTGGAGATGTTATAAACGTTTAAAAAGAATCGTTATTAAAGATGACTACAGTTTTGGCAAACTCCAAACCCTGTTTTATTTTTACATCCCCCGCGCCAGATTATTGTTCTCTAGTGGTCCAGTTACACGATCAAATTGAGCCATCAAATTGAAGCTCTGATTGGTGGAAAAAGACCTGAGGTGAGGATGCGACTAGAGTCCCTTTATACCCAGAGTTAAGACAACTCACTTTTGGTTGGGCTGAAAGTGGCCTAAAAAAAAATCCAATTCTGATTGGTTCTCGCTCATGGAGGCCGAAACGAGTGCACCAAGATGGCGGTACCTCGAATGTGAACAAGAATAATGAAAATATTACCTAATTGTGGTTTATCAAGAGTAAATTTTTATTTCCATCGGTCTAAAATGAAAATAGATTAAGAAATTATTCACAAACCAATCTAATTTTCGTTTTAATTGATCAATTTGTTGATGTTGTTGTTTTTGTGTGACAGACATCGCAGGATTCCTGATCCTTATCCCTCAATATCGTTCGTTTGGGTGCACTCGTTTCGGCCTCCATGGCCAGCCAAGACCGGCTGCCAGTCAGCTGATAATCGAGTTGTCTTAACTCTCACCGCAATCACACGCTGAATTTGGGAGCTGAATGTGGCTTGAATGTGGAAGTCATCGGCCCGATGCCTGAATTTTGCGCGTGACGCGCAAAATTCAGCAACGATTCTCAGCAACCATCGGACCAATTTTGAATTTGTCTGAACTATTCGAGTAGATTTAATACACATCTGGATGAAAATAACTCGAATTTGCTAAATTTCAGCCGTTGGGCGATGACTGTTGACTTCCACATTCAGGTGCTAAATTCAGCGTCTGATTGCGGCAACAGGGTATAAAGGGACTCTAGATGCGACCAATGAGAGGCCCAACTTGATGGCTCCATTTGATCGTGTAACTGGACCTTAGAAGCGAATCCGTATTTTCATGTGAGCCCGATCCTCTTCTTCGAATCTCACTAAACGGATAATTCGTCGTTCCTGCCACGAAAGAACGTAACTACATTTCGATGCTGCCAGATTTCCCCTCAGAATTTTCATTTTTACCAGGAGGATCTTGGATAGGTATCTCTAATTGAAAATTTCACTGATCTATCTACTGATCCCGAAAAATCAGGCAAATTTTGGGGGGAAATGGCATACAGGTATATTCTTGTGATAAATTGAATTGTTTGAGTTAATTTTGAAACCTTGGAATGGAGTTACGTTTCTTTGTGAGAGGAACGACGAATTGATGCTATCAGGGTCATCGTTGGAATTAAACCTGTACCTCTTGAAAAATTAGAGACTCGTTGAATCTAGCGGGAAGCTCCGTGATTGGTCCACATTGCGATGGATGCACCGAAAAAAAAACTCCGGCCGTGGGAGCCGCAATTACGGGCTATATAGACATACCGTCCGTTCCGGGCTCAAAGGCCAAAAATCCCGGCTGCTGGAGCCGTAGCTTTGGCCTCTGAACCCTGAGCAATCGAAGCTACGCCACCAGAAGCCGGAATTTTCGGCCTTTGAGCCGGGAACGGACGGTATGTTTATATAGCCCGTAATTGCGGCTCCCACGACCAAAGTTTTTTTTTCAGTGTAGGTCTGTCGCAAAGTGGATAGAGTTAATATGAGAGGTCGGACAAAATTTGGAAACTTTAAACGATTATAACTCCGTTTATACGAAACTTTGAGGCTCTAAAAGTTGCTTCATTAGTTTTCTCGTGAAATTTCCTCGCAAAAGCACCCCTTGAAATGTAAAATGTGACGAAATAAACATCAAAATTTGCAGTTCAATTCACATTTCATGTCCGACCTCTCTAATTGACTCGATCCACTGTGTGTCGCCCCAGTGATATCTTCTAGCAATTTTATCGGACCCTAGATCGATCGGGTTAACGAGGGAATCCCTAGTAATTCTTAGGCGTTCGAAAAGGGTCAATTTTTGGAATTTTCGAGAGTTTTTAGCGCCATAGAAGTAACTCGTTCAGAAGTAACTCTTGTTAGATAAGGTATCTTATTTTCTCCCTTTAGGACCATTTTACCAACCTCCACCACATAAACTTCCACACATCTCCTAACTCTCGCAATATAAATTACTCCAACGTCTGCAATTAGAAACAGAGGTGATTCAACCCGAAACCACGTCAGCGGGTTTGACAACCTACCTACGTGTTTGCAGCAATGTGTTACTGTTGCTTTTGTGCTGTCTCTTCACGGGCAAAATTCTGTTTTTCGTTTTCAATTTCTCGGTAACCATCATGGCCGGATTTACCTACTTGCTGCCCATGGGCCGCCTCCTTCTCATTCATGTTAAAACATCAATAAAAACATCAATAAAACATCATTAAAAACCAACGTGAACGTGCTGGAGGGGAAGGAGTGCATAAGACGCGTTTACTCGTGTTGGACACATTTTTTGCGAAAGTCCTGTCAACACTACTTGCAAAAGTTCACGGAACTTTGCGCGAAAGTTAAGTTCCGTTAACCTATCTCTGTGTGGACAAGGCCTTCCATTTATCAGAAATGAACGGATAAATTATGAAAGAACAAACATATGTGGTTTAATCATTTTTAACTTCCGCCGCCGCTCGCCGCGCTGAACGCACTGTGTTCGGCGCGATGCGTGATGTATTCCTACAGTCTCGTGGGCGCTATGCGTTTCACGCTGACCGCCGCTGAACGCACTGTGTTTGATGCAATGCGTGAAGTATTCGTGCAGTCTTGTAGGCGCTATGCGTTTCACGCCGACCTCTGCTGAATGTCCTGTGTTTGACGCAATGCGTGAAGTATTCGTGCAGTCTTGCAGGCGCCATGCGTTTCACGCTGACCGTACTGTGTTTGACGCAATGCGTGAAGTATTCATGCATTCTCGTAGGCGCTATCCGTTTCACACTGACCGCAATGACCGCACTGTGTTTGATGCAATGCGTGAAGTATTCGTGCAGTCTTGTAGGCGCTAATATGTGTTTCATGCCGATCGCCGCGCCTAGGGCTTCTCCTTTTCATCTCACGCCCTCGTCATCATTGCTCTCTCTGTGCCGCGCCGTTCCAGGCCAAATTGCGTGTTTGCTTTCTCTTTTGACTCGACTAATTAAAGGTGCTGTCTCTTGTGTCACCAAAAGACGACAAAATAAGAACTTACTAAACTCTCAGGAAATTAGAGATTTTGTCGCCCTTTGTAATTTTTCTCTGAATCTGATTTTTTTTATACCTATGTTTAAAAAAATTGCAAAATTTGCCGCCATAGGCCTTGGCCCATTAGACCACCCCCTAAATCCGGCCCTGGAAACCATGATCGCGAAAGGTTTTTCAGGCTGTGTGAGCACTCCACTAAGTAATTCGGCCTCGTATCTGAACGTCAAATGTTTAAAAAAAATTGACAGAATTAGAGTTGTCTGGGCAGACCATTGAATTGCTCAACGTAGTTCGACTAACGGTCTCAATCTGAGAAATTTAATGCTGAACCAGACATTAGTTTAAAGTATCACTCCCTCTCCCTATATCAGGAGGTGTTCGATAACGCCCGTGTCGGAGTTTGGAAAAAAAAACCTCATGGATAACAAAGGAGCAGAACTGTGGAATTGTTGCTGTTGAGAAGACGTTTAAATATCATCTAATGGATGCGTATTTGATGACAAATCAATTTGCAGCATCGATTCTTGAAAGCTTGTCCTTTATCGATAAGTCGAACCGAGTAACAGAGCGTGTACTTAGGTGTACTCACAGTGCACTTACTCATGGATTTGTATGCAAGGGCAATAGAGTTTGGCAATAAACATTAGGTGACTCAAAGAAACACAGACTTTAAATGTAATTTTTTAATCAAGAAAAAAAACAACAAGGAAACAATATTTTACTATAACAAAAATCAAAAACGCAAAAGGCAAGTGTATTGACATGAATTATTGGGGCACATTTACGATAAAAGGAACTATGTGCATAGGGATTGCTTGTAAAATAGTACCTTTTAGCATAAATACGTTCATTGCTCATCAAGCTGTGCAACTGGGCGTCATCGAGCGAAAGCGTTGAATTTACCTCAATATATGCGAAAAACATTGAATTTTTACACCGCGTGTGTCGCAAACAATTAGCAAGAGTCAGCAATTTGTAAAAAACCAGCAATAAATTGAAAAACATAAAACAAAAAAATCAAAATACCATTATTTATTTTGCTTTAGATTTAAGTAGCGTTTTTTTTTCTCCTTAAATGTATCGGTGGCAGTTGGCACAATCGCGTAATCACATAGTGCAATTATGAAAAATCTTAATTGGATCCTGGTTGGTTGTTTAGGAGACTCAACTAACCGCGTGGCAAAGCCTGGGGTATCACCGGAAAATGAAGGTGCACCAGGCTGAGATCGCGGTTTAGAAGTTTTACCAATGAAATCTTCATCATCCTGTAATATCAATAATGGACCGCTGGACAAGGTACGAATTTCAGCATTCTGATACATGTTTCGTAACTGAGATTTCACTTAGAACACGATGCGCACAGCAAAAATTATCGCAATTAACTCCTTACAAAGATATTTAATGATTCTTGATGCGTGAATTCAAACCACGCGCCCATGAAAACTCAATGCTCTACGTGATTCACATCGTGCGCTAAACGTTATCATGACAGTCTCTGCGATATAAAAATCTGGCAGCCTCAATCTTGACGCTTCGGCTCAGCTACAGCAAGTTGCTGATAGTTTGAACAACACATGGTGGAAAATGAACATTGCTCGATTGAGAAGCTTGCTGAAACCGTTGTAGTGCGCGATTTGACTCACGTAGAGCTTTGAGTTTCTTTTGTGCGGGCAGTTCAAATTCCTCGTAACCAATGTGAAATAAAAACGTTAATATCTTCGTTAGGAGTTGGTTTCAGTAATTTTCGTTATGTGAATCGTGTTCTACGTGAAATTCTCGTTAGGAAACATGTATCAGATTGCTTAAATTCGTACCTTGTCTAGTGGTCCATTGCGATTTACCGACTGCAAACTGCTTACGAACTTCCTCCTGTTGATAATTTCTTGCGACGTACTGAGGATGAAACTTCCAAACCACGTATCTCGCTTTTCGACGTTGGAGACTTCCTGTCATATACTCAATCTTTTAAATTGAGACTTACCAAACGTTAACTCTTAAATACTTCCTTGCTTTTTTCTGTGCGAAACAATTCCGCAGAGAAAACTTCAAGTAACGATGCTGATTTATTTCCTCTCCTTTAAAAAGACAAAATAGGAGCCAAGGTTTTTAAACACAGCAAACGAGATACTTGGCTTGGGAGTTTCATCGTCAATATGCTTTATCTGAGATACGCGCTTTTACAAATCTCCCGATGAGGATACATCTTATTATTTCTTTGCTCGGTGACGCCCAATCGTTCCGTGTTGTCGTTCTTTCGTGCAGAAAGCGTGTAACTTAAATACGGATTCGGGAGTGACAATATTCCTCTAAACATTCTTTGTGAAGCCATTGGCGGATCCAGCAATTTGGCAATACCGGATTTCCTCCATTTAAACCTATGGAAATGTATCGATTCTTAGGGGGACCAAGCGCTCCGACAAGAGTCGATTATTTAGCATAGGTTTAAATGGAGAAAATCCGGTGTTGCCAAATTGCTGGATCCGTCTCTATGTGTGAAGCGTAGCGAGACCGACCACCTACGCTTCTTCTACCTCCTTTTCCTCAGATGAGCAGCGTTTATCTAAAAGGACCAATTGCATCGACACATTCATTAAAATGCTAATCTAAATGAGGGAATCGATGGTGGCTCTGTTGTTTTTAAACCGAGTCAAAATAATTAGTTCGTTTTGGTAAACGCCGCGCCGCCCACTTTATAAAAGTCTCGAATTTAATCTATCCGTAGGCCTCCATCAACCGTTTGATCAGATCTTTCTTCTCGTCCTCCGGCAAGAAACAGGATCTAGCCGCGTTCAAATTCTGAAACATTCAAATGAAGCCTTTTTGTTAAATGTCAAACGACAGGGAACTAATCATTTATAGCAGGAGCTAGATTGTTGCCATCGATTTCTGTTGACGTGGATCAAGTATACTTAAAAATCGCATCATCGTAAGTCTATAGAAAGGTGGTAAAACAGTGTTGGGTTAACACTCTTTTGCAAGGGAAGCAAGGCCAAAAAATTCCACAAATTTCAATTAGAGTCCAAAAAGCTCTAATGAGTAATGGTACGAGACTGCGGAGAAGAACTCAGCTCAGGCAGATGCATTTTAATGCCTGGTTCTCATTTTTTTCGGGTTTTCTCCGAACGAGTTGTGAGAGTGTACTATTACCTACTGGTGAGAATACTGTTTTACCACCTTGTTACTTACAGTTCGGGCCACATTTTTAGTGTTTTATCTTGTAAGCATCTAAGTGCGTCAAGAACTTAGGTACATAATTTGATCGAAAATTATGGTGAATTGATTTCAACATTCCGATGCGAATAAATAAAATACACTTTTTTACTTTATCGGGTTATTGACTTTGTGCGTAATTTCAAAGTTTTTTTCGAGGTGTTTCTAGATCGAACGTTAAGTGCAAAGTATATCAGAGTGACGCATGTTGTTCCCTTTGATAGTTACTCGAAAATGCCGTACAATCTTGAAATTCTCGTTCGATCGATCGATTATTGAATTGTCCTCGTAAGTACACAAAGTCATCATAAGTTTGAATAAAGGAGCTTCATTGTATAATTTTAAATGAAGTCTGAAATGATTAGCGGAACAAATAAATGATAACAAATTATATTATGCCAGCTTGCATATATTTGGAAATTCCTCCATTTTTTGCCCCCAGAAGCCCGATAAAATTCCATTATGGTCGAGCTCGTTAGGAATGTGTACCTATAGGCTGGATAGCCATAATCTCTTCTTCTGGACACGGTTTGCGATTTTTCAGGCCTAGATGTATCCATTACAACTAAAAGAATGTTCATTTTGCATGCACGAAACAAAAAAGGCGTTTTCAGCTCATTGATCCCATTTGAAGGCAGCAGAAATGCGACGTCTAACTCTGATCTTTGTGACGCACGAATGCAACTATTCGAACTTGAGGGATGTCCATGTTGCATATACGAAGAACGGAAGGCGTTTTAGATCTTGAGTCCCATTTCAAGGACAATGAGTTAACGTTAGATGGGTTGATGGCTTAGTCATTGGGCGTAAAAATCCGCGACTATGGTGCAAACGCTAACATTGGAAAGCGTTACCTGTGGATTACTGGGGGGCACCCTCTACCCTCTTGGCCGCTTCGCATCCTTGCCTCCAGAATTTGCTTCGCGCCATCAAAGGCCACTTTCTAGGTCATATTTAAAAATTCAAAGAGAGTTGGCTTGCAGAGTATAATTTGCCGATATTTGAAAAAATCACGGAATTTCGCTCTCACTAGATTTATAGAGCAAAGTCAAAAAATGAACAATTGGGAATTCAGGATGATTATACATACGATGATGAATTTTTTAAAGGTAAGAGTTTTAAGGGTATAAGAAAAACGGTGGTGAGCCGAACTAAGACTACCAAAGGATTCATCTATAAAGGACACCGAAAGGCTTCATCTTTCCACTTTCCAACGACTTGTGACCTCAGAACAGCGGGATGATGCCCCGATCGGCCAAACCCTCGACATAGAATGGCTCTAGAAAATCAGATGGAGAGTACGTAGATGCGATACATTTTGCAATTAGGAAGTGCAATTTCTGGCTCAGTTTAAAACAACTTATGTGCCATTAGTTTCCCTATGCACGTACGTGTTTTTAAGGATGGGCCAGAAATTGCAACTCCTGATCGCAAAATGTAGCCAGATGAGTGTGCGTTACACTTACGGTTTGTTCGAGTTGCTTCTCCGTGACACCCCACGACGAAACGAGCGAGTAGTCGCTATCCAACGGGTATCCTGTCAAAGTTGTGTCATCGGAATTTATCGAGAAATTTGCGCCGTCGTCCGCAAGTCTGTAAACAGCAAAGAAAAAATCTTAGTCTCACTCAATCTACAAAAATCATTCTAAATTGCAAGGAAACACTTCGATAAGTTTTCCGCAAAGAAAATCTTCTATATTCTAATAAAATCAATTTTAAGATGGTTGATGGACGGGGTGAGGAGAGGAAGTAAGTCGGTCGATGGGCTGGAGTGCAAACTCCGCAAGAAGGAAAATTCTAATAAAATCATTTTTAAGACGCTCGATGGACCAGGTGAGGAAGGGGAATAAGAAGAGTAAGAATCGGCCTTTGGGGTGCGCAGTGCCCCTGGGGTTGGGCTGCGTAGTGGCCAGGGGGCCAGGGGGGCCGCGAAGTCCCCAATAATAAATAATTAAAGATATTTAAACGTTGCTATTTAGCTGACCGTTTTACTCATTTACTCATCCATTAATTCACCTGTAATTTGACTTTAAAAATCAGAGTCAGCCTAAATACTGAACACATATGCAACTATTCGAACTCGGAGGATTTCCATGTTGCATACACGAAGAACTGAACGGTTTTTTATAAGGTGATCGGTGATTTAACTGCAGATGGCTTGGTTGCTAATTTCCCATCATGCTTTATTTTTTTAACCATAAATTCTGCAAAATCGTGCCTAGAGACTTTTAGTTAATTCCTCTCGGATGAAGGGGAAAATGCCCACACAATTTTCAAGCGAATTTCATCTTATTCCTGTATATTATAATAAATAAACACGATAGGAAAACATGTATTCCTGTTAGGTCGATTCCGCCTGGAGCGGTACGATTTTTAAACATACTCTCCATCATGTTTGATGACATGTTCACGTCTAAACATGTTTGATATTCTACGTCCATGTGAAAAAAGTAAGAACTAGATAGTATTTCAAGCCGGCATGAAAAGGTTTTTGTGCTCTCAGTGAAGTAAACATTTTGACGTTAGTGATTGATGTGGGTTTTTTTTTGTCTAATCGTTGAAATCAAGGCTGAGAACAATCTGGATCATAGTTCAAGTAACAGAGCGTCGTTAGCTTTTAGTTTGAAAGGATGAGCAAAAAAATCACCGGTTTTAAAATAATGGAATGCAGTCAAGCAATAGAACCACATCCCCATCAGATGTTTTGAAAAAATACCCATGTGCAATACTGCCATGTTGAGGGAAAACGCCGCATTTGCATTCCAAAGACACCGGATTCTCTCCGATAAAAATGTATTCAGGGGAAACGTTTTGCATATTTTTCTATTTTTACTATTTACGGTAAAAAAGATAAACATTATAATTTTCAAGTTTTAATCCATAAACTTTTGACAGATTGTCTCTTTTTGGGAAAAATTCCCTTAGAAATGTGATCCCATTGTCAAATTCGATCCTATCGCAACATCTAAGATTGATTTAAACCAAGATTACAATCCGACGGAAACAGTTGGAATTATTTTATTTGACCAACATATAAATTTGAAAAAAGCACCATGTGGTGACAAGCTACGTGACGTCCCTTTCCTCCTCCAGGCTAAATTTGGTCTCCAGAGAAAGATATCATTTTCCCGATACGGAAGAAAAACGCCGTATGAACCTTCAAGTGTTGCCAAATTCCGCTTGATAACATTTTTATTACAGAGTAAAGTTATTAAAACGTTTGTTTTAAAAAAAAAAATTCAGGTACGTTATATTGGTTTGCGAATATAATTCAGTGGAAAATTCAAGGGATAAAATTGACACGTTATTCAGAAAATTTGTTTTTTATTAAATGAAATCTGGCAACATTTGTATACTCATACAACGTTCTTCCTAAGCACGCAGGAACAATTTAATTGAAATATCTCAGATGTGGAATCACGCAGTTCTCCGCAAGATGGCGCGGCTGCTTGCCAAAAGCGATTCGTAGGGTTAAGTGCTCTGGAAAAGTCATTCGTTCTCACATCTTTTATCACCCCATTTACGTCAAGCTCTGTGCATTTTTATTTGGGAATGGGACGGACCCACACACAAGGGAAGCGGATGATAAATAGTTGCCGCTAACAGCTCGGAGTTCGGATTCAAGTAAAGTCAGCCTAAGATGCTCGATTTCTTCGAGTGTTTGCGAGAAAGTTACCACAGAAAAAAGTATGACTCTTAATGGAGAATTTTGCCCTTTCTCCCTTACAAACAGGATTTTACGCTGAAGATTTTTTCCCAAATGGTAACAAGATTAAACTACCTTATTTTGGAATTTTAGGGGTGTGTATCATTTTCTTTAGCGGCGGACATAGCAATGCGGCAACTCTGACTTTCCTTCATTTAAACCTATGTTAAATAATCGATTCTTGTCGGCGCACCTAGCCCTTCCATGAATCAATACATTTTCGTAGGTTTAAATGGAGAAAAAACAGTGTTGCCAATTTGCTGGATTCGCCAATGTTTTCCTCAGAGTAAAGCTCACTATTCTGCCCCTGTAGCATTGACTATTAAAATTGGACTCGTGAAGAACTTGCCAAACATACAAATTAAAAAAGGAAATTCGGTTAAATTCGACTAGACGCTTTTCCGTAGTACGTCACTACAATCGACTCTAATGACTCCTCTTGGAAGATCATTAAACATTTTTCAGTACCTCGGAAGATCATGGATTATGCAAAATTTTCATAAAATGTCACAAAGCTGGAGTCTTTGCCTCTTCTTCATTTAAATTTCACATTTTAACGAGTAAGAGGCGCAGATTGGCGGTGAAACTGCAAAAATGCTTGCGTCGGTTGCGGTGTTTCAAAATCTCCGCCACTATTTTATTTTTTAAAAGGAGACCAAGCCAACACAATGGCTTGAAGTTTTCACGCAAAATATTCTGTAGAAAGAAAGGAGAAATCATCTAATTTTTAAAAAAAAAAGTGTTTAATAGTTTTCCATGTGGAAAATACAGTAGGAAAGGAAGTTTGGAACGCCGCAAACTGAAATAAGCATTTATGTAGTTTCACCATCGATTTGCCGCAAGACAAAAAACACCGCAAATAAATTGAAAATCACGAGAAAAAATGACATTGGCGATTTAACAATTTTTCAGTGAAAAAAGTGCCCGACATGTTTCAATGTGGATTTAACAATGAACAAATGCCAAATAAAAAATAAATACAAATCAAATCACCCCCGAGGTTAAATTTGCTCTCCATTTTTGTAAAATGTAATTTTGAAACATGCGGAACATATTTTTTTTAACAATTTAATTATTATATCAGCAATACATTTTTTTCCGTGATATATTATGAGTAAACTAACTGAGGGTCCTCTAGTGCCCATCCAATCTGAGTTTTAACTTACTGTTTGATTGGGTGTCTCTTGGTTTCGAAAGGAACTGCCGCTGTGAGGAAGCTGGACCAAGGACAACACTCAAAGTGGACCCGGTTTCGCAAACACTCCTTATAGAACTTTTCGTCTTGTACAACATGGTATCCGTGGCCTACCCTATGGCTTTGATATAACTCCACTGCCTGTAACATGTCCAAATATAATGTAAAAAGGCATCCACAATTTAATCATTTCAATTAATTTTCTTTAATAAATCGATCACAACATTCCAAAGACATGTCGACGGTGAAACTACCAAACCACGTATCTCGGTTTGCGACGTCGCAGACTTCCTGTCATTCTTTTTTTTTTAAATAGAAAACTCCTCAACGTCAGTTTGTGAAAATTTCCGTGATTTTTCCTCTTTTTGCGGAGAAAAATCTGTGAAAATTGTAAGGAATGATATTGATTTGATCTCCTTCAAAAAAATAAAATGTGAGTGGAGATTTTTAAACACCGCAAACGAGATACGTGGTCTGGTAGTTTCACCGTCGATATGCCTAAAATTTTCAATATGAAATTTCCATTTATTTTTTATTTAGGGGAAAAAATCATATTCGTTGTTTAAAATTTGCTTACAAGAATGCTACTCTCTTTGTGAGAAAAGAAAAATCACAGTAATGTGCAAAATTTGACAATAACTACTATTTTCGATTTTGGAAATACTTAATGACGGACAATTTTCAGCGTCACTTTAAATGCACGTTTTTGAGTTTTAGCCATGGATGTTTTCATCCCAGTTGATAAGTCACATTTAATAAGTTTGAAAATAAGTCTCCAACTGCTAATGGATCCTGGCTCCAGCGATTAAAATTTATCAAACGGATTAAACGACTTTACCCATTTTGAATTTTTGTCAACGTTTACAAACTCTTAAGAGTTAAATTTGGAACTCTTCACTTGACCATATCTGCATGAAATTTTGGTGAGAAATACGCGAGAAAAGCAATACATTTCTTCCCAGACATTTTGGACGGTTTGAAGATAGCTTGACAAGTATTGCGGTTTGTCTGCACAAACACTGAAGGCGCTATTATTGAATGAGCACTTGCCTCTCATCGCGCCACACCTCGCGTCCATGCGGTGACGGGACACAGCAGAAGTGTGGGTATCAAGTTGTGTTCAACTTTGTCGAAGTTTGAATATCAAGGCACGTTGAACGGCATCACGAAGATTTCAAGTCGGCACCAGCCCTACCCAACTGTCCAGTCCTAAAAAGGTTGAGCTGGTACCTAACAAACATCTAGGCAATGCCGCCCCCTCCCCCCCCCCCACCCCCGGACCCAGCCCGAGAGTCCTTTTTCCGCGTGTACTTGGAAATTCCTCACTCCGAAAAATGGTTACAAATGGACCGCGTTAAACAAAAAGTAACCAAGCCACATCAGCTATTGCCAAATTTAATTTGGCAATTTAATTTTTTACGTGAAAACAATTGTTCGGATTTTTGTGCAAATTAAAGTGAATTTTTCGCATAGTACGAAGCAAATTCCTTAAAATTTTCAAACAAATCCGGACAAGCGTTCTCTTGTAAAAAATAAAATAGCCCAGTTAAATTTGGCAATAGCTGACGTGGCTTGGTTCCTCGCTGCTAAACGCGGTCCAATTGTAAAGTACGTGGTAAGCCAGAACATTTCGAAAATTCTCTTTTAAGAATCTCGAGGTAAAATTCGGTGTGTACCTCACTCTTGAGTCAATATAGCGCCCCAAAACCTCAACAGATACGAACGCGAAGTGAAATTTGCTCCATGAGAGCGAACTGCAATTAAATCCGCAGAAAGAGTAGATTCTGCTCCGTAATGTTATAAACCACTTTGAGAAAGAATAAATTTCCATACTATTGTGCTAGGGAAGAACGCAGTTTAAGGTTGCCAGATTATGTGAAAAACCTTGGATATTTTACTTTTAATTGAGGGGGAAAATTTGCTAGATTTCAGCACAATCTGGCGATTGTGACCCCGTTTCAGCCTCCGTAAGTTGTCAAATCTCCTTTGCTAAAATGCAAATTTTCTGGGAGACTTTTGAATATTTTTTCTCAGATTTTTCAGAAAATGTTGTTCACAATTCAGTCTAAAGAATCAGAAAATTCCAAAGAAAAATATTATCAAATTTTCTCCCGAATGAATATTTTATCAGGGAAAATTTAGCAACATGTAAATGTTCATATAATGCATTTTCACATAGCGTGACGGCATACCACTCGGGTCTTTATCTTCAGTGCGCTATATGTATAGACTCCGCAGTGAATAAAATCTGAATATCGCGAAGAGATTTTCAACGATGCAATGCGTTTTTCTATTTTTTTTTTTTAATTTTTCGCTAAGCAAAAAAAAGATAAAAAAATTCATCGAAAAACCGCACGCCACGCGCTCTCGAACATTTTTTTCACCTCTGGATGGGCAAATTCCAATGATGCCACAACAGTTAGTATAGCCTTGAAATTTCCAATTTGAAAGAGAAAGCATTGCGGTGCTTTAAGATGCTTCATGTAAAATTACGTAATGAGCTAAATCCTTAAAGAATGTATCAACAAGTGTTCATGATCTGACAAATATTGCAAAAAATGGGCAGATTAAGATTCTCAGCCGGTTGTAATAGATCGAGACAATGTACAACCGGTTCCGGGATAAAATTTGCCGATCCGTAGAGAATTCCTCTTTAATCCCGCATCACGTTTGAAATAAGCATTTCTTGTTAATGAATTAGGAAAATTGTTGCTACGTAGGTATATAAATAGTTTAAAATGCCAACTCGTTTAAAAAAAATCGAGTAGTAAAACCACGAGGACGTACATTGTTGAATTGTCATCAGTGGCGTGGCGTGCTTTGAGATATATCGAGTGTTATGCCATTTAAGCCTATGGAATGTTCGCAGCGAACATCTTAATGATCGATTCTTCAAAATAAGTAACTAACTTCGTATATACTTGTGTCTCAGCCTATTGATTACTTAAACTAAAATCCCCTTTAAATCAGCTTACTACAATCTTCTGTGTGTGTGTTTTACGTCATCTTTTCCAATCTTAGCAGTGTGATAACGAGAAGTTAGTTGAGGAGGTGAAGTTACGTCACACGTTCGTTGGTAAAAAAAAAATGAAGGCTACGCATAGTATTGTATAATCAGCAATTTTCCATAGTAGAGGGGAGAGAGTTGTTTTCGCCGAAAATTGAGTGGAATTTTTCCCCCTCATTATCCAGCTCACTGTTAAATGTCATCACCGTTGTTTCGTAAAGGCTGTTTTTATGACAGAGACGATGATATGTCGAAACACAACGGCGATTAAATATTTCTTGGTTTTAGTCTTAACCGTACCCGGGTCAACTTAAATATGACTTTCCAACCCGAGAAAAAATGGATCGTTCAAGCTCATTCAGGATCGTTCGATTTTCAATGATCCTGAATGAGTTTGAATGATTCTTCAATGAGCATCAATGATCCCGAATGAGCTTGAATGCGCTGACTCGTTGGATCATTCAACTTGAATGATCCGGATCGTTCAAGTCGAACGATCCGGATCTTTGACCCAATGCGCTTGAATACGCTGGCCCATTGGATCATTCAACTTGAATCTGCCAACTGGTTGGATCGTTCAATTTGAATGTGCCGACTTGTTGGATCGTTCAACTTGTATGATCAGGATCATTCAATTTGAATGATTCAATTAATCGGCTTATTCAAACTCATTGGGCCAATGATCAGGCTTATCGTAGCTGAATCATTAAGAGCATTAAAATTGAACGGCCCAACATGCTAGCTCATTCAAGCTTATTAGGTCAACGATCCAGATTATTAAAGTTGAATAAGCCACTACTATGCCAGCGTCTGATTGGGTCACTTGGATAATTTTTACCTCCCACTATTCTACATTAATATAATTTTGCTATGTAACTTTAATAAATACTCAATCGGGTCAAACTCTGGGACCTACCACAATGATATGATCACTTCAGCAGATTCGGATATTCAAGTATCGGTCTGATGAGAATCTATTATAAAGAAATTGTAAGAAGTATAGACGCAAATGCACATGGGTAGCCATTTTCACTTCGCAGTTTTTCTTCGACAGAAAAATGAAGGAATAAGGGAAAAGTTCAAAAACACTGACTCGCCAGAAATTTCATCCAATTCCTTTTGAAGTAAGCTCATCATCCGCTCTATTAGAGTAACAGTGTGAATGTACCTTCAATAAAAGTAGATATTTTTGCTACAAACTATCTCCCACATGCTGTCAAGAATTCAAACCACAAAACAGTCATGATGGGAGAGGCTCGTAGCTTTGCCACCGAGTTGCAAAGCTGCTCTGCCGTGCTAAGAAAAAACGCCATATTAGCCTTCAGACGTTGCTAAGTTTCCTCCGATAAAAACCAAATTTACTGGGAAAATTGCGAATATTACTTTCCAAAATTTTCAGACAATTTTGTACGCAATTTAATCTAAAATATCTGAACTTTTCTAGAAAAAAAAATACATGAATATTTTCAAAAATACATGCTTTATCAAGGGAAATTTAGCAACTCTCGGATGTTCATCCGGCGTTCTTCCTTAGCACGGCAATGCTGCAGGGATACTTTCCATCGACAACTGAAGAATTTAACTAGAAAGAAACATATAAAAATAACAGCATAACCAAAAAAAATGTTGAATTGAAGAATAAACCGCGCGTTTAGAATTGCATGAGCGATGTCGCTGTTACTCTGATTTAAAAGAAAGATACCAGCAAAAATTATATTGGGATACAGGGGTATAAAATTGGCTTTGTCTCTGAAATAATTAATTTACCTTAGATTGTGCTTTGAAGTGATACAAGGCAGTAGGTAATTACAAATTTGTGCTTGAGTGTTTGTTCAAATGAAGTGTCATCGATGGAGAGAATTTTATTGAAGTAAAATTGTGTCCTCGGACCATAAAGTAGTGCATTTGATGACTGGAGCACAACTCACAGGTATAAGGTAACATCATACTGATAACTTGTTAAACGGTCAAGGGAAAAAAACAATAAATAGAATTTAAAGCGACATAGAAGAGAAATTACAGAACAGAGGATTTCAATTTTCGAGGAAAGTAGGGCCTCTCTCACTAGCTTTTCTGAAAATTCTTAAGATTAGCCTTATGACAGTAAAAAAAAATGAGCCTTACATGATAATATAAAAAAAAAGAGACGAGAAATTGACTTTTATTATAGTACCTACATTCACACTGTTGCTGTAATAGGGCGGAGGATGAGCTTACTTCTGGAGGAATTGGATAAACTTCTGGTGAGTCTGTGTTTTCTTAACTTTTCCTATCATCATATGTTTTTTTGGTTTTTTCCCCTTCATTTTTCTGTTGAAAAAAAACTGCAAAGTGAGAATGGATACCCATGTACTTTTGCTTCTATACTATTTACAATCTTTTTATAATAGATTCTCATCAGACCGAGACCTTGACTCACTGGAAATCAACGATCAGGAGAATTCAAGCTGGCTGGGATTCAATGATCAGGATCATTCAAGCTAGTTGGGATTCAACGATCAGGATCATTCAAGCTCGTTGAAATTCAACGATCAGGATCATTCAAGCTCGTTGAAATTCAACGATCAGGATCATTCAAACTCGTTGGAATTCAATGATCACGATCATTCAAGCTCATTGGAATCCAATGATCCGGATCATTCAAGCTCGTTGAAATTCAACGATCAGGATCATTCAAGCTCGTTGAAATTCAACGATCAGGATCATTCAAACTCGTTGGAATTCAATGATCACGATCATTCAAGCTCATTGGAATCCAATGATCCGGATCATTCAAGCTCGTTGAAATCCAATGATCCGGATCATTCAAGCTCGTTGAAATCCAATGATCCGGATCATTCAAGCTCGTTGAAATCCAATGATCCGGATCATTCAAGCTCGTTGAAATCCAATGATCCGGATCATTCAAGCTCGTTCAAATCCATTGATCCGGATCATTCAAGCTCGTTGAAATCCAATGATCCGGATCATTCAAGCTCGTTGAAATCCAATGATCCGGATCATTCAAGCTCGTTCAAATCCAATGATCCGGATCATTCAAGCTCGTTCAAATCCAATGATCCGGATCATTCAAGCTCATTGAAATTCAATGATCAGGATCATTCAAGCTCATTCGGGCGCATTAAAATTCAATGATCAAGTGAACGATCTGGATCATTCAAATTTGAATGAGCTGACGAAAAACTCATTCAAATTGAATGATCCGGATCGTTCATTTTTCAATGAGCTTGAATGATCCATTTTTTCTCGGGAAGGGAAAAATTCAAGTCTGATTTTATCTATTTTGCTATCTACTAATTTTTAGAATCAAGTTAAGTTCACATCAGTATTGGGCATTCATGAGAGATGCGTGAAATGCAGTATAATATACGTAAAAATTGCGAAAGAACGACATTGATTGATTTACCCTTTTTATTCCGGCTGGACCACTGACTTCACCGGCGTGTATTGTTGTCCCATACCCTCTTCTTTTGGCCTCGGCAAAGAAAGAGATCAGATCTGGATTATTTGGTGCTTCCTCTGCAATCAGCAAAACAAAAATTTTAAATTTTTAAGCCTTTATAGCTCTATCAGATTCCCCATATAAAGAAATTTTTCACCAAAATTGACGTAATTTGTAAATGTATAATATTGCAAAGAGGTTTTATATGGAATGAGAGAGTGTCAACTCCCTGGCGGGTTCTGGGAGAACCAAGTGCTGTGGCGGTTAGGCGTCGCAAAGCGCCAGAGAGCGCTGTGAAGGCGACTCTTGTGTATGTATAATATTGCAAAGCATTTTATTTGGATTACATTTTGAAATTAGGAACTACAATTTTCGGCTCATCCGTAAAAGCACGTATGTGCGTAGGGAAACTAATGTTACATGCGATGTTCCTAAACTGAGCCAGGAATTGTCATTCCTAATTGCGAAATCCAGTCCATTTCTATCACATGTCTACGACTTAAGTCGGGAAATGTGTATCCTTATGACAACCTAAGGCCCGCTGTCCTACGCGTGTGTGATTGAAGTGATGTAGTAGAAATTCTAAGCAGAAGTTTTGTAGTTGAAGTTTAGTGGTTGAAGTTTGTGGTTGAAGTCGCTCTCGAACCAAGGCTTGAATGTTTAAGTCCAAAAGTGCTTTGTGAATCGTCTCTCCACGCACCAGTTTCTTCAGTTCCTCAGCTCTTCCAGCCCACCACCCAAGCACCTTTCCCCCATAAGCCCGGCACACGTCAAATATCACCATCAAAATATCAAGGTCAGTTGTTGTGATTGGCGTATTCGATGACTTCGACCAATCACAGCACTTGCGACCTTGACATTTTGATGGAGTATTTTGATAGTGTGACTCAGGCTTTACATTTAGGCGGATAAATTGTGATCTTGTTTCGATTTTGGCTGCCATCTTGAAGTTTCGTGACATCTAGAGGGTGCAGTCTTTGCCGTGCAATCCTAGGCCGGGGGGGCGGGGAGGGGCAGGCCCCTTCGGCTCACTTTGCGCACCCGTGTATAGGTACTTTTCGTCAACTTGAATCAAATTGCGCTTTACAACAGTTTCGGCAGGCTTCTGAATCGAGCAATGTTCCTTCCACGCCTTGCGTTGTTCAAAGTGTTAAGAACGTGCACATGCACAACAGCTAAGTCGCTGCACCAAAATCAAAGTTGCCACATTTTCATACCGCAGAGAGTATTACGGCAACTTGAAAAGCGCGATTTTACACACATGGACTTTCTTTAATGAGCGGGAGGTTAAATTTTCGCATCGAAAAACTTTCAATAGCTTAGTTGGACCGCGTTAAACAGAAAGGAACCAAGCCACATCAGCTATTGCCAAATTTAACAGGGGAATTTGATTTTTTACGAGAGAACGTTTGTGCGGATTTCTTTAAAAATTTTAAGGAATTTGGATTGTATCATGGAGAAAATTCACTGAAATTTGCACGAAAATCCGCCCAACCGTTTTCATGTAAAAAATTAAATTGCCCGATTAAATTTGGCAATAGATGATGTGGCTTGGTTCCTTTCTGTTTAACGCGGTCCAGTTAGGAGTTAGTTTCAGCAATTTGCGTTGCGCAAATCGTGTTTTGCGTAAAATTCTGGTTGCGAGACATGTTTCAGAATGCTTAAATCATTAGCTTGTCTACTGGTCCATTGCATCCAAACAGTAACAGAAACGCTTTTCCACACTCTGAACGGGAACAAATAGCTGAACGAACAGGTAGTAAAGAATAGGTGGAGCAAGGTAGTGATGACACGTGCGAATCAGTTTACACCGGCAAAACTGATTGAAAATGCTTACCGTTGCCTTGCGCAAGTGAGAGGAGGTCGATGCCGACAACATCGTTGGTGAAGTTCTCGCAAACTTTGAGAATGTCAGGAATGGAATGTGGGAGCCAACTGCAACCGCTGAGGATGGATTTGCACTTGACGCCGAAGTCTCTCTCTCCCCTTTTCAAACCTTTGACCACTTGCGACGTTACATCTAGGAGACCTGAACACAATCAAAGCTCACCATCAGATATCATTGAGGAATTTGCAGGTCTCTGAATTTTGTGACAGTTCATGTTTCAGAGGTAATTATTGAGTGAACTGAGCATGAGAATCCTTGCATGGTTTCTAAAATAAACAGATATTGTGGAAGATATAACCAAATTTGTAAAGTATGAGAGGAAGCCTGCAAAGTCGGAAACGGAGAAACGTGGTTTTCGCACTTTCGACCATTGATATATATTTGAGACAGGCAAAATGTGCCATAAGAGCAACTTAAATGGAGATGTTGCATGTGTAAGGAATTTGCGATTTGACTGTTGATTCTTATGTAAAAGTTCGCGAGAAACACGATGGTGTCACTGGTTTTCTCTGAAATCAACTCCCAAGCTCAAAAAAAGCTCTCAAGTTGAGGTCAAAATGGAGGGGATATCCCACGTTATCCTGAGAGTCCACCTCTACATCAAGACAAAATCTCCATGCAAAGATAGGGAGCAGATACATTGACAGGGCTTCCACTTTATTTGGGGACTCTAAAACTGAAAACACGGCATCACTGCTGATGTATTTGCTCCCTATCTTTGCATGGAGAGTTTGTTTGATGTAGAGGTGGACTCTCAAGATAGCGTGGGATATCCTCTCCATTTTGGCCTCAACTTGAGAGCTTTTTTTGAGCATGAGAGTTGATTTCAGAGAAAACCAGTGGCACCATCGTGTTTCTCGCGAACTTTTACATAAGAATCAATGGTCAAATCGCAAATTCCTCATACATGCAACATCTCCATTCCCACGGAATATTCTGCTCATGGAGAAAAAAAATCAAGAAGGTTTTCAAGAAATTAAGTTGACTGGTTCTCTAATGGAAAAATAAAGTATGAGAGGAAGCCTGCAAACTCGTAAACGAAGGTACGTGGTCTCGCACTTCGGCCATTAATATATATTTGAGATAAGCAAAATTTGTCTTAAGAGCAACATAAATTGTTCAGTATAGCAAACAAACAGGTTTGGCTGCCAGGAGAGCTGAACAAGAGAGAGCGCCTTCAATTTTTGCCATATGCAACACGGGCATCCGTTAAGTACGAATAGTCGCATCCAACATTGCGTTTTCTGACTGCTGGGACACGCTACGGACGCCTTTAGTCTAATCTCAGTTCGACGCATTATCTGATGTCTGTGAACTGGAATGTCAGTATGCGATTAAAGTGTCTCGTGGACATCAAAGTGGCTCAAACTGCGGTTTAGAAAAATCGACGGCGTAAGTTCGCAATCTCGTATCTCGTTTGCGGTATCTGATTATCTCTACCTCTATGTAATTTTTTTAAAGGAGAACAAATTGACATCATTCCTTGGAGTGTTTGCAGAATTTTCCTCACACAGGGAAGGAAAATCTCGGCAGTTTTAAAGACTTGCCGTTGAGTAGTTTCCCGTTGAAAAAATGAAGTATGAACAGGAAGTCTGCGACTCACTATGGTCCAGGACTCAAGAATAGGAAGAAATATGTCGGATAATGACTGAAAGATCACGAAAGTTTCATGTCTGACGTTTTTTGAGTCGATATTTTCGAATTTGATGTCAAATTGCCAAGATTTTAACAACCTCACCTATAAATTGTGGGCAAGTTTACGGCACGCTGCGACGCGGCGTGCTGTCAGCTCGAAACGCGCACTGACGCCTACAAACCTAAGGGGATGCTTCACGCATTGCGCAAGGCTTGGAGTATCCCCGTAGGTTTGTTAGGCGTCAGTACGCGTTTCGAGCTGGCAGTACGCCGCGTCGACGTCGCAAACCGAGTTATGTGATTGCCGACTTACACCGTCAAAATGTCTGTCAAACCATCCGTTTGCAAAATGACGCAATGTTAATGGGTTGCATCTCCGAGTGTCTGTTTGAAGGTTGTTAGATTTCAAAGCAGAAAGAGATTCTACCCCCCAATAAATGATGATGAGGAGATTATCAGGGATTATGTTAGAGGGTCGCGGCAATATAGAACTCACCTTGTAGTCCGTATTTGTCACAAGAGGCGAACCCCACTAATTTATGAGGGCTATAGCGTACTTCAGAATAGATTACGTTACATCGCTTCGAGTCCTCACAGAACTCGTAAGCCAGTCTTTCAATTGCTTCGAGATCACCACTGCAAACAATGGAAACGAGGAATAATAAATGAAAAAAATAGAGGTGAAAACTATCAACGAACAAGAACAAACCGTGTTTTGGTCATGTAAAGCAACAGAAACATTAAATTCTTTTATTTTACTTTTAATTTTACTTAGAATACTATCGAACCGTCAGAAATTCTCCCTGAACTTCATACATTAGTGTAAAATTAGCGTTTCTTTCTCGGAAATCGTAATGTTGCGTTTGTCGGAAAGGCCAAATCCTCTTGAATACATGGCACTGAACCAATTTCAAGTGTCTTTTGATGACATGGTTTTCTGGGACTACTGAAATTTTCTTGAAAAATTTACAAATGCTGTGCATGAGAGGTGGGAGAAGACTTTTGAGATACATAAGAATGATAATTTTAGATTCAATGGTCAATTCGACCTTCGCTGATTTTGGTACTCAACGAGCAAGAAGTTTGAATTCCCTAACTCCCACGAACAACGATGAATGGACACTGGACAATAGACAATGGACAATGGACACTGAGCGATAACATTTTATTCACGTGTTAAGTTTGGAAATGTTCAGCGAGTTTGACATATTCGCATGAACTTTTGATGAGGATCAACTCATTGTATTGCTTTATTCTACTTCATCACTTGATTCATATTACATAGACTTGACAAATCTGTATGGCTGTAAAGGCATTCACACATTTAACCCCTTTTAAAGGTTTCTGATTGGAGATAGCTAAATCTAAGATTAAAATTCAGAACGCAACGTTTGAGGTTCACTTACGCATAGTATGGATTGTAAAATTTATAAGGCTTCAGAAAAGCTGCTAAACTTTCGGGCTCCCTGATAATACAATTTTTCTTTAGGTCTTCAAATGTTCCAGAGCCAGGAATATACAGATTCTTCTTTCTGAAAAAAAGACGTCAACAGAATGTGAATGTACCAGTTTTATTGCGTCACATCAAAGTTCACAGAAACATCTTCCATCTAAAAATGTTGAGTAAATGATGTCGCAAAGTTGAAAAATCTTGCTTTTTAAATGAAAGGAATCCCAGAATAGATTAACACCTTGCAGGAGTTGTGTATATAATACCATTCTACCGTACTAAGGATGAACGTCGTATGAGCCCTTCGACGTTGCCAAATTCCCTTTGACAAAACGCGAATTTTTGGGTAAATTTGAAAATGTTTGTCCTCCAAATTTTCAGAAAATTTTCGTTATTATTTGATCTACAGTGTCTGAAAATTTTATCAAAAAATATTCATTACTTTCCGCAGAAATAATTATTTGCCAGGAATACATTCGGCAACATTCGAATGTTTTTACGGCGTTTTCCCTTAGCATGACGATATTCTGCAACCTCGAGCAAATATGATCTATTTCAAATCCGATAAGAAAAAGTGAGGGCTCATGAGCCATTGTTATTTTTCACCAGGCTATAATCACTACCGCGTAAGAATAGGTCAAATGGAAAGTTTTGGCATTTAATGTTTTGAAAGTTTGGCTTGTTATTGCACCCAGATCCTCGTGCACTGATCAAATACTTGAGCGACAAGCCTTCTCCGGTCGAAGCAAAGGGTCATGAACGCAATCTTTAGGTACTCACTTTCACACGCGAATCAAAGATAACCGCATAACAAGCGGTACAATCATATTTAATGTCACGCTAAATTTGTTTTCAACACCGATTGTTTTTACAATCACAGTTTGCAGTTGTGACAAAACAATACCGAAAAATTGGTGCGGCAAATACTTGGGAAAAACACTTTTATTGGACACAAACGAGGGAAAAATGGTTATCAGCCCAAGTATATGAATTGTTGCCGAATTTTCTCTGATGTTTTGTTTTTTAAACAGGAAAGTAAGTAACATGTCATTGATTGGGTTCCACCTGGGAGGAGGCGCAGAGGGCGCCCAATGAGAGGTTGGAGGGAGGGGATTGAAGCAAAAATGTTAGGGTGCTCAATGCCCTAAGGTTTGTGGTTCGACAGAGAGCAGTGGAGGTTAGCTGTCGTAGAGCGCGAGGGAGTGCTATAAAGCGACCTATACGTATGTAAGTGAGCAACATTGTTTGAAATTTTGTGAGTACATTCTTCATGATCCGGGGTAAATTCACAGAAAGTTTAAAGGCGCTAAGTGGTTTAGCCAGTGGCGTGACAAGCTTTGTTATGTATCGATTAATCTGCCTTTTAAACTTATGGAAAAAGATCGATAAACAGGGTGTTTGCAACAAACACCTCGAACACCTTAATGATCGATCCTTTACCACAGCTTCAAATAGGGAAATAGCGATAATCGATCTTTCACGCCTCGCCACTGGCGTTAAGGAGTTTAGTTGTCTATAAAAAAAAGAAAACATAAGAGTAATATAGGCAACGAGAAATACATATTTGGATGAATCCATCCATTTGAACATTCTAGCTTGGGTGTCTGTTATTTCTGAAAAACTCTATTGAGAAATAATTGTATTATAATTATAAGGAATATTACGTGGCTAATTCGTAGAGTGTCTCGTATCTTGCGCATCCGTCTAAATGAACGTGAAGTTCTACCTGAAATCAAAATAAATTTTCCGATTAAAATTATACACTTCACTTAGGGCATTGAACATACATACTTTTTTATCATTTTGGCTTGAAAGCAAATGACGGCACATTAAGATTTTTTGAAGAATAGTTTTACGAGATATTCTCTCTCATGGTGAGAGCCCAAACACACAATAGCTTGATTTAAACATATGAAAAAACGAATATAAAATATCCACGCGTGCATTGAACAGAATGCCTAATTAAATTTCAAACATTTTATTAATTTCGCAGACTGCGGAAATTGTGTATTGTTGAGTCTAGTGCGCTCTCCTTGACAGCATGGACATCAATTTGACACACTTGCAAATAATCCCGATGATAAGTTATTTTTTTCCCGAGAGTTGTACCAAAAAGTATTTCTTCTCATATCTCTATGCGCAGGATTTACACAATTTTAAAAATAACCACTACAACTTGATGCACTCCGGGATGATTTTGCTAGAGTACCTATATAGGGAGAGTATGAAACAACTCGAAATATGTAGCTCTTAGGGCCCAAAAAGGTAGGTAACCTTTCAAAACGAAAAATGTCACTGTCAATCTTTAGACTCCAATATAAAAAGAAAATGGACAAGAAAATTCATAAGTAAGCATTCTTCCACAAAAATGAGTAAGTTCATACAAAAACCAAGTCAAATACGTGCTTTACCAACGACAGTTCCCAACAATTGTGCTTATAAATCACTGTGGATAATTTGAATTCATAGATTGCCTGCCCTTTTGGAGTCTAAGAGCTCCATCACCGAACCTCAAAATTTTCGATATGTCCATACTCTCCCTATATAGGTACTCCAGATTTTGCTAACTTTTTTACGACTCTTGAAAATAAAATTAAAAATATCGCACTGCCTCGTGTCATTTGAAGAGGGCTTTTTGAAATTTGATGCAAGTGAGTGCGATTCTTTTTCACTTGATTTTCAAACCTTTGGTACATGGAGTATTTCAGACATGCGTTCTCCGTTTTGTAGGACTCCTCATAACGTCGCCTCTCTGACGAACGGGCGTATCTCGATTTACACGTGGGCCCCGAGAGCATAGAGTTATGCGGAGGACAGGGCTCATGTGGAATATGAGATACGCTCTTACGTCAGAGGGACGATGTTAATTGCACATGACTACCGCGGAATCTGCACGCGTATCAACCAGCGCAGTAGAGCGAGAAAAACGTTAGGGCCCCTTCAAATTTTTGGTATGCAACGAGCACGTCCGTCGAGCACTAATAGTTGCGTCAAGGCGTTGACATAGACATCGCGGTGAATGATGTCGCGTCGGGCAAGGTAAATCAAATGGCGTCTTATGCCACTTTGTAAATGAAGCATAATACTAATTGTTTACTTAAACACACACGCGAAAACCTTATTATGGCAATATTGAAGCAACTCTACATTTTTCTCAGAGTTGGTAAGAAAAATAATTTTTCTTGCGGTAGAAATATAAATCACCGTGAAAATTCTCAAATTTTGCACTCTTAATTTACTTGACGACTTCTATTTTGATAATTCTCTGAGAACAAATTTTAGGCAATTTTTACGTCTCGTGGAAAGTCACCTATACTCCCGATCGAAGAGGTTGTTTAATTATTTTTTCATAAGGAAAAAAGAAAAGTAAAGCAGCAAAGGTTAAATGAACAACAAAATACTTTTCTTTTACCGGAGCGGATTCAAACCATAAGTCGGACACGATATGAACAAATAAAATAGATTTAGCAGAGACTCAAAACCTCGATCTCCTTAAATTTTCACACATATATGTATCACGCAGAAAAATCTGCGAGGCGCAATTTTTTTTTTTTTTAATTCTCTAAATATCATCGGATTGGATCTTTCGGAGAAATCTGCTTGACCTTGCATGCTCTTTTTAAATAGCCTGATTTGATAGAGAAAGAAAAAAAGAAAGAAAGAAAATTATCAAGGTGTATAAATTGTTTCAAGGTGCAGATAATTTTGTATCATATTTTTTGCAACGTTTGCAAAATTATCTTGCGGATCGGACTGATCAAAGTAATGCCACAATCACTCTGCAAATTCTACCCACGTGCGCACAACATAGCGTTTAGACTTACTCATTGTTAAATCGTTACCGTTACCTACATGGGCAGAATTTTAAACCTTATCTCGTAACTTAGTTAAAACCTCGAATATATTAATTACTGCATGATGTAATTCCAAGATTTTCCGGAAAAAAAATCGTTTCGCCTCAGTCCTTCTTTTTGAAATTTGTATCAAATTATATGTAGAATGATATATCAAACCATAAGTTCATGGTATCACATTAAAAACCTCCCTTGGGCAGATTCAGATGCTTCGGACGGGGGAGGAGGGTGAGGGTGGGTCTGTAAGCCTCCTCCAGAAAATTTTCGAGATTTTAAAGCATCCAATATGCTGATTGATGCAATTTCGTCATGAATCACCAATAAATTTACGCGCCCCTCTTCTTCTTTCCTCTGTTCCTTTCTTCTCTCTTTCTTCCCTTTTTCTTCGTCTTTTTCTTGGGCGAACGGGGGGGGGGACGCACACCCCCTACGCCCCCCTCTTTAAATATGCCAATAAATCCTCCTCCTTTCTCCTTCATTTTCAGGAGAGGGCCTTATTCAGAACCTAATATTTGTTAGTTTACGTCCGAGCCACCTTTTTGCAGGAACTGTTAACACACGCATCTAAATTACGCCGTTTCAAAAGCCTGCTTTTATTTTAATTTTTTGAAAGAATATGTCATAACGCTTTCCCATGAGATTATTAAAGAGAAGATGACGAAAAACAGAAGAAAAGAACAAACAGTTTTTTTCACAACTATCATGATTCCTCTCCTGAAAACAAACAAAACTAGATAATCCGCGGAATCAAGGCTCAGATTCTTTTTCCCTAGTTCCATCACCGAGCAGCGCTCCTTAGTAAGAAAACTTAGCTCGGAGATCAGCTCTAATCCTTGTTCAACGACATAAGCACTCCTCCGGTCTTTGAACAACTTTGAAGTTTAAGCTCACAGAGCTTGAAAACTTTCCAATTATTTTTATTTCTGTTTGTGTTCAGCGTAGTTGAACTGTTGACTGCGCCAATATCCATTGACCCCCACGATACCCCACGTTTAGTGACCCCCAAGATAATTGGTAACACTGAAATTGGCGGTTACCTATCTCGACGCAGGCTGGAAAGCTTCACTACGGGAAGTCATAATCATAGACCTAGAAGACCTTGAAAGGTAATATTCAATGCTTGCTTACTTTTTATTCTGATCTTGAAATCCAGGGGAGCTTTCGATGATTCTCCGTGCTTTAATGAATGAAACGGTGATAAGAAAATTGCGTGCATGAGAGTACCACTTATTCACGTGTGAAGTGTCTTGTTAAGTGTGCAATTATCAGACAGAAAAAAATCTCGTCGCACTGATCAAACATTGGCTAATGAGAAAAAATTATCTCGCGGTGGGACATCAAAGTGCAAGAATTGCGGGAAGAAATTGATCCAAAAGTTACACGGAACGCAGGCGAAAGTTTGGTGAGCAATCGCAGATGAAATATATGTAGGTATTTAATCCTTCTTTCGACTCTTCGATACCTGTTACCTGTTTGTCTTAAGGCAAAATATGGCTTAAGATGAGAGGAGGCAAGACCACTCGCTAAGGAAGAACGCCGCCGTATAAGCCTTCAAGCGGTGCCAAGTTTCATCTGATAAAATTCCAATTTGAGGGCAACCTGTGAGCACTCTTCTTCGAATTTTTCTGAGGATTTTGTGAGCAATTTAAGTAATCTAAGGCACTTGAGATTTTCAAGAGAAAATATTTACAACTGTCCTTACAAATTTGTGCGAGGGACTTTGACACAATTTGAATAGCCATACTGTCGTGCTAAGGAAAAACGCCGTATAAACATTCGAGAGTTGCCAAATTTTCCCTAATAAAACATGTAATTTTGAAGAAATCTACGCACATGTTTCCTCGGAATTTTCAGATATTTTAGATTAAATCGTGAACAAAATTGACTGAAAATTTGAGGAAAAATATTCACAATTTTCACGGTAAATTCGGTTTTGCTTAAAGGAAATATATGGCAACAACTGAAGGCTCATACGGCGTTCTTCTTCAGCACAGCAGCATACGCTGTTTTTTCTCAGCACTGCAGTGTGCAAAATCCTATTAAATGCATCATATTGCCTAGGAAGAGAGGCTCACCCAGAAAAAATGTTAACCACCAAACCTTCCTCCCGCACCCCATGAAAGATTTCTGACTCCGCTTCTACCCTAATTACTGATCAGTTAGTCTGACCTCGACTGACTTTCTTCCATAAAGCAATCCATCCTAGTCCGAGCGCTTTGATCACACACTGGTCACAATGGCGTTTGTCCACAACAGACTGATTCAGGATGACGCGCAGATGATTCAAGTTAACGTCGGAGTGACTTGTTTTACAAATCAGTCTGAGTCAGTCTGACCTACTTTTACTATAGTATCTTACGATGAGTTGAATCAAAAACCTCCATTGTGCGTAACCAATCCTTCAACTTTGCCAAATGACACAAACAATGACAGCACCAATGCCACGGGGACATTATTAAAATACTTCCTCTGACACATTGCAAGTTTTGTTGCAACTGTGAGATGAGACGTCTCTTGGCGCCTCGCGACCATGCATTTTTCCAATGTGTCATCATTATTGCATGATATGATATATGGAACAACTTTATGGGGAAAACTACAGAGGATTTTTCTCGGACACTTCCCACGTGTAGTAAAGTAACTTTACAAGGTGTGAAATACAACATCTTTGCCAGCAGCTCATAGTCGTTAGTCACTTCGAAATTCTAGCAACTTGTTCTATTCATTCTCATTTGCGAATATCGAGCACGCAGCATATGCAGAAATATATCACGTTTATAAAAAACGATTCACCATTTAGATTATTTAGATAAAAACATTTGTGTTCTATAATTGTACTACAAATCGAAGATGTAGCTGGATCTTGGCTTACCGCCCTTCTTATCTCCTGGAAGTAACACATAAAACCATTACGTAATTACATAATTTGTAATGTTCTCAAGCACTACATGCCACAGCCTCCAACTCTCCTTCTGTTTTGCTGATAATATAATGAGACCAATAAAAGTAAATCTAGGTGAATCTATATGATCAAAAAGTTAAAAAGCCTGATAGATTAGAGCTGATTGGCACAGAACAATTGGTAGCGGTACACTCGAGGGAAGGGCACAAAGGCGACCCCCTTAAAACTCTGAGAAATTATTTTTCTTGAAGGGCATATTTTATCGTGAAAACAACCGAAAACTGCATTCTGGATATACATAATTTTCAAAAAAAGTTCTGTAGAGGTACCTCTCGGCTGGGAGAGCCGCCCGGCCCCCCTTTTATTTTCCCCAATTTCACCCCCCCCCCTCCTGTTTTAGCCCCCGGCGCCGCCACTAAGAACGAGGCAGTGCTGATCTAAAAGACATACAAAAATTCTGATTCATTCAGGGACTTTGTAAAAATGAGAAGCGCAAAGAATCCGGAATCAGTTGGAGACTCACCTAAAATGCGATTGCCTCAAATACTTCTAAATGCGGCGAGTAAGAGGTTTCAACTCAATATTCTATCCATCCAACCACTTACTCTTGCACGATTGCAATAAACTGAGTGAAAGTTTTGATAAGATTAGTGGACAGGGAAAAAATTGAGCAGAGGTCACACATGCACCAACCGGCTCAGAGGCTGTTCTTCGATTCGAAGTTAGAAATGAATGACATGGCATGAATGGATGACTTGCCCAAGTACTTTTGTCAATTTTTCTGACTTCACTTTCCATGAAACTTCAACGAGTTTCTAGGGGCTCAAATTATCCAAGTATTCCATGAGTCATTCCGAAATTTAACTCATATTTTTCCCTCAAAATTTCAATATTAAGGTTCAACTGATTCCTCGAGGTTTCGTAGCATGTTGAATCCATTGCACAAGTTTTAAAAAAATTCATGAAATTTACGAAATCTTATAAAATATCATCGTGGAATTTCATTACATGAAATTTCACATCTTCGGGGGAAGTCCTGTTGAAATTTCTCTCATCGGATTTATTTTTTAGACAACCAGTATTTTCGCTATACCAATGGAATCCTAGCTGTCGTAATAAGAAATCCCATTCAAAGAGTGTGGAAATCCGGAAAATTATAAGTTTTTTCCCCTCTGTTTCTTCTTATTCTCTCAAAGGGGAAGAAGAGGAAGGAGAAGAAGAATGAGGAAGAAGAAGAAGGAGGAGAAAGCCGAAAAAGAAGAAGAATCAGAGGAAGAAGAAGAAGACAAAGGGGAAGAAGATGATAAGGGGTAAAAGATTGATAGTTCCACTTCCTTCCATGTC
Organism: Bemisia tabaci; assembly: GCF_918797505.1. Lineage (NCBI taxonomy): Eukaryota > Metazoa > Arthropoda > Insecta > Hemiptera > Aleyrodidae > Bemisia > Bemisia tabaci. The sequence continues at coordinate 9,164,485 of NC_092799.1, forward strand.
TTTGTTTCCTCTTCTCCTTCTCCTTCTTCTCCTTCTTCTCCTTCTTCTCCTTCTCCTTCTTCTCCTTCTCCTTCTTCTCCTTCTCCTTCTTCTCCTTCTTCTCCTTCTCCTTCTCCTCCCCCTCCTCCTATTTTCTCTCCTCCTCTTTCCTCTCCTTTTTCTTCTTTTCCTCTTTTCCTCAGAGAAGGAGCGGGAGGGGGTAAAGAAAAAAGAGTTTTCCCGTGCGTGTGAAAAGCTATCAGAGTGATACGCCAGACGTATCCTGCCCGGCGGCAATGGTATCCGATCTCGACGACTATGTACCAACCCGTCACAACCATGTAGCCAATCACGCGCAATGACCACACGTCAACGCGCTCGATCATTGATGTCCTCCAAGTCCAAAAATTCATTCATGATCTCACCGCTCGGCACACGCTCCACTCCGATCATCCGACCGCCGAGTGATCCGTCCTCCTGGTCCAGACCCCCATCACTCCAATCCTAATCACACCGAGATACGCTCTTCCTGCCCAGGGATCTTCGTGGCAGGTTGCCCAGACATACACTCACACATCCAGCGTGCTACCGTCTTTGGCGCGGATACATTTAACGTGGATGTCAATGGTTAAAATGCATTAGCACATTACATTAAGCGTTACATCAATGGGATTACACTGATGCGAGGATGGATGCTCGTCCAAAATCGCTCGTTCCGCGGGGAACTCTGCCGTCAGGTGCCAAGGAACACGTCATACTTTATGGCTCTTGAGAGGCGCCAGCTGCACTTATGGAAATCCAGATGAAAAGTCCGGAGTTTTCCATTAATTCATGCATTCGATCGATTAAACATTCATCGATCGATAAAACTAAGATTTTATCACTGTGAGATGAAATCGTCCAAAATCGCTCATTCCGCGGGGAGCTCTGCTGTCAGGTGCCAAGGAACACGTCATACTTTATGGCTCTCGAGAGGCGCCAGCTGCACTTATGGAAATCCAGATGAAAAGTCCGGAGTTTTCCATTAATTCATGCATTCGATCGATTAAACATTCATTGATCAATAAAATAGAGATTTTATCACTGTGAGATGAAATACAGCGGCGGCTGAAGTAGACATCGTTCAGTTAACATCATGGTGGAGGAAATTAGGTTTGAAGTATTAGTCTTCTGTGGAGTTCAATGTAAAAAGTAGTGGCAAGACGTGAATGATCGATTATCGATGTTTCGCATTTGAAGCTGTGGTAAAGAATCGATTATCAAGTGTACGTTGTGAGTACCCAGTTTATCGATCCTTTTCAATAGGTTTAAATGGAAGATCAATCGATACCACAAAATACACCACGCTACTGATAAAGAACACACTTTAAGTTTAAAGATATCATGCTACATCATTTTTACAAACTTTAACTTTTTTGGACAGGAAAATATGCTCCTGAACGGCGTTGAATCTACCCTAAACTCAGTTGATTAAAAAAAAACAAAAAAGTAATCGCTTTCCGTTTGCCAGACGTTGTCCAATTAAAATATTATAAGCTGAATATTGAGAAACAGGTTGGATTTTTCTCATTTTTCTTTCTCTTACTTACTTTGTTTACGACGGAATCCGGCACATTGTGCCATAAGTAAGGGGAGAGATTATGAGATTCGCAGTTTTGAGCTTAGAGCTTACATCTTGTATGAGTAAATCCCTCATCATTTAGCGTAAAAACGTCCGAATATTCCAAGAATTGAGCAATTTGCTAGAATTGAAAGTTTCAAGGGGAAAACGGGGAATGCGAGAAAAATTCCATTGAATTTTGAAGATTTGTTGCTAGTTTTGGAAACAATTTACTTCTACTGCTCATAACATGACATGATTGTGAGCAGTATATTGTGATACCACTATTTTAACTCCGCGCGTAACGCGCGTTTTGCATACCTGCTTAAAGGAAGGAAAACTTGCTTAGTAGTTAAGTGAATGAACTCCTGTAAAATTTATACTCTTCTGATCAATTCATTGCGAGAGCAATAAATTAAGATACCAATATTTTAACTTCTAACAGCGTGTCATATACCTTCCAAAAAGAAGGAAAACTAGCTGCAGCATTGGACGAAAGAACCTCTACAAAACTGAGCTATTTTTATCGACCCTGGTAAAAATTGGCAGTAGAATCTGTGTTCCAAAATACCATAGACCTACAGCCGGCTGTAAGATTTCCAATAGCTTCTATAGCCGGCAACACAATTTCTTATAGCCGTTTATAGCCGATGGCGATTAAGCAACAGCCTGGCGATAAAGTGTATGCTAAACGTTACTAATTACGGATGCTAAGACTTAGTGAGTTTTTGGACTACCGCTCTCTTTTTGGGCCGCAGTATATTGATTTCATATGTGAGGAAAGCTCCGTTCTTTTGAGGGATGCCTGACATTCCTAATATGTTGGAGCGCTCTCAATTTCGTATGATACTGTGCAATACCTCTGGTGTGAAATAGTTGCTTCAAGCGCCGCGGTACGCTGCGGCGCGGCGCGGCGCGGCGGGCGGGCAGCCAGCGCTGAACGCGCATTGGCGCGCCTTCAAACCTAACAGAGATACTTCACGCATTGCACAATGCGTGAAGTATCCCTGTTAGGTTTGTAGGCGCCGGTGCGCCGCCGCTCCGCTTTGTGTTAGGCTCTAATATTTCATCTCGCGGAGTCAGCGTTTTTCAACTCGTGACTTTAAAATGTTTGCACACTCTGTGTGGCTTATTCTCATTTTAATTGATGAAAAAAAATATGTAGTAAAGGAAAATATAATGTGCGTTTTGTAAATGTTATGGTGATTCAGTATAAACTTAAGGATTTACAAAGCACAAAAATTTCTACTCAATTTCTTATAGCCTTTTAAAGCCGATGGCGAAAAAGCAACAGCCAGGCGATAAAGTGTAAAGCCCAGCGATAGGAACTATAGCCCGGCTGTATAATTTTTTATTGCTTCGTGTAGCCCGGCCGTACGATTTTTTCCACTTTCTACAGCCAGCTATATGATTTTCTATCGCCCTCCTCAGTCGGCTATAAGAACTCGTATGCAGCTCGTATGAAACGCAGCTCCTATCGCCAATTTTTACCAGGGGACTGCGAGCAATAGATTGTGTGATTGTGATACCACTATTTTAACTCCTCGGCACGCGCGTCACATACCTAGCCAAAATGAAGGAAAACTTGCTGTGTTGTTGAAGGAAAGAACTCCCCCAGCGTTTTATCTCTTTTAATCGGTTGTGAGTAGTGGATCATGATTTTAACATTGTAGCTCATAAAAAGCGTTTTTCTGGTTCTCTCGCATTCGCAATTTTGGCGCTTCCTTGATTTGGAAAATAATCGGTTCAATTCTTTAATCCTCATCGGGCTTTCGACCCCTAAAAAAGAAAAACAAAAAAAGAGATCCCTTACGCACATCCGTGTGGATGCAGACCGCTCATATCACATTGGGGAAAAAAACACATTGGATCTAGAGTCCAGACTCTTAAAAACGTCGACAAGGAAAAGTACTCTTGATTCAATCAGAGTCTAGCTTAAATCAAGAACCAAGCCTCTTAATTTAAGCGGATTTCGTTTTGATTCAAGCAAAAATCCGATTGAGTCAAGAGTATTTTTTATCTGTCAATGTTTTCAAGAGTCTGAGCTCTAAATCCAATGTGTTTTTTTCCCCAGTGCAATTAAGAGGTCAACGCTACTTTTCGCCTAATGATATTTGATCCACGACAGACCAGTGTCACGTAACCGACACGACAGACAAACCGAAAGCTCCGTCCATTTAACTCGGACTTTTTTCCCGGTCAAGTCACTGACCGGTGGAGGGAAAGCTCTCGCCTACTTACGCATTGGAGCTTTGATAATCACGCGTGAATTTCGCGGCGTCTCGAATTTCTCGGAGATGGGAAAGCGCCTGGAAGTGATGGCTCGGCATCCTGGCCGCCGCGCAACGCAAAGGCTGAGGTCAAACGAAGCCTCCTGCATGCACGAAACATTGAACTTCATGCGGGCGGCCTCCGTCCGAAAGCGGCTTATAAAGGCAGTGACCGCTTCCGCGGATTTTAATTGTGCGGTCGAGACTGACCAACGTCCCGCCGAGAGGAATTTCCTCGGTTTCTGAGCTCTGCCGTGCTGAGGAAAAACGCCGTACGAGCCGTTGAACTTCGCCAAATTTCCATCAATAAAAAACGGATTCGCCGAAAAATTTGAATACTTTTCTTTAAATTTTTTAGACATTTTGTTCCCAATTCGATCTCAAATATCTGAAAATTTCGAGGAAAAATATGAATATTTTTCTCTCAAAAATGCATGCTTTATCCGGGGAAATGTGGCAACCTCGAATGTTCATACGGCGTTTCTCCTTAGCACGGCAGGCTTAAGAGGAAAGTAGGGGATTGACGTTACAGAAAACGATCCGGGTCGAGTCCATTGGCGGATCCAGCAAATTGGTAACATTGTTTTTTTTTTCCATTTAAACCTATGGAATGGAAATGTATCGATTCTTGGAGAAGCCAGGTGTTCCGAAAAGAATCGATTATTTAACATAAGTTTAAAGTGGAATAATATGTATGCCGGATTGATCGGCCATTTGAAACTATGGAAAAGTATCGATAAACAGGGTGTTTGCAGCGAACACCTTAAGAATCGATTATTTACCACAGCTTCAAATGGGGAAAAATCGATAGATCGCAAAGCACGCCACGCCACTGCCCGCAAGACCGAAACCCGGACCCAATCCTCAACAAAACCTCAACTTAGACCGGAACTGCGGGCTGATTATTCAAATTGATGATAGACAAAGCGATAGACAAAGAAGAGTTAGGGAGAGGGGAGCGATCCTATAGGTTGAAATGATAGGTTTCTAGACTAAAGGAGAAAATTATAGACTGACTTTAGGGTCTCCCGCGGGTTGCCGTCAGTGAGCCTATTAATTACCTCCTTTTGTCCATTGCAACCACACGCACCCACCAATAGGATCCCTCCATATCCTTTTTGTCTACAGCTTTGTCTATCGCATTGTCTATCAATTTCAGTGATCGGCCTGCTGAACTTACTGGACGCGGAACCTGGTTCCACATCGGCTCCACTATCAAACGGAACTAAGCGCCAATTTGAGTGCCTTTTGAGGAATTTAGAATGCCGGATAGCGCGTTCGGTCAAACGGAACTAAGCGCCATGGGAAAGCATTGCGAGTATAGGACGGAATGAGCCCGACGCCCTGTTCCGCCACCAATCCAAGCCCCCCTCTACCTTCCTCCCCCTATGGCGCTTAGTTCCGTTTAACAGAAATACGTCCAAATATAATTTGAGCTTTTTTCCCCCTCATTAAAAAAAAAAAAAAAAAAAAAAAAAAAAAAAATTGTTAAGTTCCCGGCCCTGACTCCGATGAAAACGCCTGTGAAACTACGCGGAAACGTATTTATCGAAGACGTTTCACCCGGAAAACTTGAAAAATTACATATTTCAGCCCGGGAAGAAGGGAGCGCTCAGAGGGCACCTGCTCACGATTCAACTCCCGATAAAACGCTTCAGCTGAACCCTTTGATCCGCGAACATGAATGGACTTTACTCGGAAGTGGGTTACTACGCGTCCACTCCGCCATAATCCGACTCGCACTCGCGTTTTTGCTTGTTTTACTCGTAACAATTTCAAACAAAGCGCGCGTGATACCCCCGGGCTTTGTTGTTATAGCGCCGCGCACAGTTTATCGTCGAGAAATTTTGGTCACTCTCTCGCCGGGGTCACTCGCCATGATGTCTCCCCGTGGGGTTATGCAAAAATTCATGATATAACGATAGTTCTTTGTCGAATTTAAGAATCGGGTCTTCGACCGTCCACCACGATGACGTCATCGTGGGGTGATTTAGAGCGACTGAGGTCCAAAAGTTTGTGTAAGTCCGTAAGTTCACGTGGAGGATTTGTGACACTTGGACTTCATTTTGCAATTAGGAACTAAAATTGCTGGCTCATCCGTAAACACACTTAAGTACATAGGGAGATTACTTGAAGTTAAGCTGTTTCTGAACTGGGTCAGAAAGTATAGTTCCGAATTGCAAAATGTAGTCCACTTTTGAGTCGAATCTCCTCGAGTGGATTTGGTCCACCTTCGGAACCTCAGTCACTGTAAATTGGACGTTATACCAAACAGAACAATGGAAAAAAAAAACACATTGGATCTAGAGTCCAGACTCTGAAAAACATCGACAAGAATTAATACTCTTGATTCGATCGGATTTTTGCTTAAATCAAGAATCAAGCCTCTTAACCCTTCATGGCATGTATTAATTTTGGATCTCAGATTCTAGGGGACACTAATCTTTTTGTAGCTTGCATAAAAAATAGAGTACCAAATTGTTTCTCAAAATTTTAAAGTTAAGGGAATCAATTTTTCAAAAAAAGAAAAAAGTTATGAAATTTTGCAAAATCATGGCACACGGGAAAGATTCAATTTACAAAAACCCCGAAAATCCGTTGTTACGAATTTGCAACGCTACGCCATAGAGGGTTAATTTGAGCGGATTTCCTATTGATTTAAGCAAAAATCTGATTGAATCAAGATTATTTTTTCTTGTCAATGTTTTCAAGAGTCTGGACTCTAGATCCAATGTGTTTTTTTCCAGTGAACAATGGTGGGTGGGAAATATGGGGTAAGTTCGTTAGTCGAGGGTCGTAAGAATGAGTGGGAACTATAAAGCGCCAGTGACGTCAGCGGCGACGACCGCGCTCCGCGCGAGCTTTGACTCGTAGAGGGTCCACATGTCCACAACGCTCTTTTTCCATGCCGCAGCTCTTAAGTCCCGCATACAGTTGGCACATAGTTCCGTTTGGTTGATTTAAAATACCGCTTTTCCATTTCATCGAAAGGAACCACGCACACTTTTATATTATTTCTCATCCAGCTCACCACGAGCAAACCCCATCTTTCCCACCTGCACATAGCTCTGTTTGCTAGAAATACGTCCAATGATCCCACGATGACGCGTCATCTTGTTGAGCGGTGCAAACCAAAAATGCTCATTTATTTGAGCTCTTTCCCGCAACAAGGATTTGTGATTTGAGCACTATATTCTAATCAACATTTTGCGAGAGACATTATGGTGTTGCTGGTTTTCTCAGAAAACAAGCTTCCAGTCTCAAAAAAAAACTCTCAAGGTTTAGGCCGTAATGGAGGAAATTCCCTGAGTTGAGAGAGTTTGGAGTCGCAAAGCCACAGCCATACAAAGTGGCAACTCTGCTAATGTATTCACTACCAATCTTTGCATGAAAAGTTTCCTTGAAAAGGATTCCTTCATTTCGATCTCCACTTAGAAAGCTTTTATTCAGTGAAAACACACACAGAGGCGGATCCAGCGACTTGGCAACACCGGATTTCCTCCATTTGAACCTATGCTAAATAATCGATTCTTGTGGGAGCACCTGGCCCCTTCAAGAATCGATATATTTCCATGGGTTTAAATGGAGGAAATCCGGTGTTACCAAGTTGCTTTATCCGCCGATGGACACACACTGGCGCATGACGAAATTTGGACCTTTGTTTTCTTGTTGGTCGTTACGACGGCCGGTGGTGTCTCGAGAATACCTAGTCTAATGCGTGAATCATTCTTCACTGAATAATTTGTCAATAGTATCGGTATCGATCGATTGATTTATTTCGAGGGATTCAAGTCGATCGAATCCATAGCTTCCGCTCCACTGTGCGTCGCGTCAGCGTGTTGGTACACGTCCACGTCCGTCTGCGACGCGACGCACTTCTGCGTAACTCAGTAGCAAGGCGTGAATGATCGATTATCGATATTTCCCCATTTAAAGCTATGTTAAAGAATCGATTATTGCAGTGTTCGTTGCGAACACCCTGTATATCGATCCTTATCCATGGGTTTAAATGGCATCAATCGGTATATTGTCACGCATGCCACGCCACTGGCATAACTCATTAGCGGCAACGGCCCTCACGTGCAGCGAATGTAACGAGACAGCTGATTAGTGCTCACCGGCGCACAGTGGAGCGAGTCAATAGGGGAGGTCGGACGAAATTTGGAAACTTTCAAAGCTCATAACTCCGTTCATAGAAAACTTTGAGACGTTAAAAGTGGTCCCATGGGTTTTCTCGTAAAATTTTCTTTCAGGAACATCTCTAGAAATTTAAAATATAACGAATTAAACATAAAAATTTGCAGTTTTATTAAGTAATTTCATATTCGACCTATCCCATTAACTCGATCCATTGTGCGGCGTGGCGTTGGGTGTAATTTACACCTCGTGTTTAGCATGCTGCGTCCGACCGTTTTGCAGGCGCTCGGCGGTGGCAACGCAACGGTAGGTCCCACCTCCCGCGTTTTGTACCGACCAATGCTGCGGTGCTAAGGAAAAACGCCGTACGGGCCTTTAGACATTGCCAGATTTCCTTTCATCAAAACTGGAGTTACTGGAAAAAATTTGAATATTTTTTTCTCAAATTTTCGAGATCATTTTGTCTGCAATTTGATCTAAAATATTTGAAAATTTCACAGAAAAATATGCATAACTTCCCTGAGAAACACGTGTTTTATCCGGAGAAATTTGGCGACTCTCGAATGTTCATACGGCGTTCTTCCTCAGCACGGCTGAATGGACAATGTGATAACTAAATCTTTTCAAGATGATTATGTTCCCTCATGAAAAGTTCATGCGCTGCACTCGGTAAAAAAGTTAAAAATTAATTGCTGGATGAGAAATTATTGTTTATAATCCGCTAGTATTTCAAGAAAGGATCGCGTCAAGAATGAGACGGTACGGGAGATCATAGAAGCCGAACAGACCATCGTCCATGACAGTACGACGAAACGACTTATTCGGTATGGTCATGTTTGGAGGGTGGCAGGAGACAGGTTGCCAAAGAAGGTCCTTGATTGGGTTCCTTTGAGGGAAAGGCGTAGAGAGCGCCTAATGAGAGGTTGGAGGGATGGGATTGAAGCAGAAATGTTAAGGTACTCGATGCCCGAAGGATTGTGATTTGACAGGGGGCCATGGGGGTTAGATGTCGTAGAACGCCATGGAGTGCTATAAAGAGACCTATGTATGTATGTAATTCGACAAATGTACACTATGGCAGCCCGAGAACACAAATATAAAATAGGACAGAAAAGGCTGGGACAAGGCTGAAAAACCACAATAATTTATAAAACACGGTACGTTGCGACCGGTTTTCCGGTCATTCTCAACCGTTGAAAAAAATTGAAAAATCTAAAAAGACAAAAGCTAAAAAACAATTTTACCAGTCCCTGGTCATGGCAGCCTTTTTTAGCTTCTGTTTTTTTTAGATTTTTAATTTTCTTCGACGGTTGATAATGACCGGGAGACAGGTCGAAACGTACCATGTTTTATAAATTACTGTGTTTTTCAGCCTCGCCCCCGCCTTTTCTATCCTATTTCATATATGTAATTTGGTAAATTTAATCACAGGAATTTGTCTATCAACCTCATGTGATGTCTAATTTTTCTGACGTTTTATTTATTTTATTTAAAAGGAAAAGCAACACGGAAATTAACTTGGAATTTTGTGAGAATATTTTTCATGGTAAAGGGTACCAGGGAATTTGATGAGCGTCTCAATCACTCATCATGTAATTGAGGCAGGGAAAAAATAAACGAAATAACAATAACACAGCTTATAGCAGCTAATGCTGCATTATTCAACAAAAAACTGAAAAAAAAAATCGAAAATTGAAATCTGTAGTTTTAAATCCAAGTCGGGGCTTCTGCCATACTGCCAAAATTGAAGTGTCATTTCAAAGGCCGTTTGCCTGACTCCGTCACGTATACTGTCAACTTTGAGTATTACGAATTATGAGAGCCATTGTGATATGTTGTGCTTTTGAGCAAAAAACGTTTTAAGTTGAAACATTACATGAATGTAGATTAACATCAATCTCAAATGCAGAGGTGAAAACGAGAGCTATTAATTTTGATTTTTCCTCAAAGTAGATTTTAAAACGAGCATCAGTCGAAACGACTGGTACCTAATCGTTTCAAAGATTAGCACTTAAGTATTCATCACTCTTTAATTGTTACATTACAAAATATAATTTCCACACTGTTTGTTTTCCTTTTTTTGGTATTTTTTTTTTTTTTTTTTTTTTTTTTACATTTTAATTCCCGCTGAAAACTCCCCAGAGAATTTTATCCGAACAGTTGAAAAGTCACGTTGTCATTTGGACGATTTCAATCAAAAACCGGCTCAGTGCATTGCGCGTTGCATCGTTTTTCCCTCATGTTTTAATTTTATTTTTACATGAAAGCTGAGCAATTCAAGCCCTTAAAACCCTCCGTGAATTATACCATGCATGTGAAGAATATCCCCACAAAATTTCAAGGTCATGAATTTCTTGGTTTTCTTAGGGTAAACAAATTAAAACCCGGAAAAAATAAAAAATAAATAAAAAGCAAATTGAAAAAATAAAAAAAACGAAAAGTAAAAAAAAATTAAAAAATAATAAATTAAAAATAATAAAAAATTTAAAAAAATGAAAAATAAGAAATTAAAAAAAATTAAAAATTGAAAAAATAAAAATTAAAAAAGTAAAAAAAAAATTAAAAAAAATAAGGGCATTATAACAAAGTATAGCCTATGGATTAAAGATTGCAGAGGAAGGATTGCAAATACTCACTTTCGGTTTCGAGAATACGTTGCCCTCGGATATTTCATAGTCCATTTTGTCAGAGCGGAAGGGAGCGAGCGCAACGGAACAAAAATACGCGGAAAGAAAAAAAAACGAGTGTAAATAAATAAATATCGCAAAAAAACGTGTTCGTGCGAGAGACCTGCGTTCGTCGCGAAATCCCGCGGATGACTGCGCGAAAAGTGAATGAACTACTTCGAGATGCACACCCGCCGCGGAGAGGGCGAGGGGGCGGGAGCTTCGGAAAAAAGCAGACAGCGATAAGAACGGGGGAGGGGGGGCGCTGAAACGAATCCCGGGTCAGAATGAAGGAGTAATAAGAGGCGGAAAGCTGATGTACCGCGGTGGCGGAGTGTGTCAGAGACGCCGAGCGCGAGACGCGGCTAGAACGAGACGGCTCTACCACCGCCCCCCCCCCCTCCCCCCATTTGCGAGTATATTGAGCGGTCATTATGTAATGGCTCGTGATACGACCGGTAAAAAATGCCCGTGCGATTTCCCTGTAACGCGCGTTGCGAAGATGCTGCATCCGAACATCCGACCGGGGCCGGTCGGCGAGATGGGTCTCAGTCGGTTGATGATCGGGTGGCGCCTGACACACCCCCATCAGCTGGGGGATGATGGATCCAGGAGGGGACATCGAAGATTGCCGGCGGGCCACCCTCCCTACCAGAGACAAGAGACCCTCCACTAGTATCTTGGCCATGGTGGAAGCTTTTACTTTCGGGACTTCAGCATTCTACTGTTGACTTACCTACATGGTTGATGTTCAACAACGTGTTGGCAGTTTCGTTTTGCAAACAAGCCGAAAATGGCCGACGTTTGGGAAAGTTGTTTGGCTCATGACGTCATCCGAAGCTCATCATCGACCATGTAGGTAAGTCAACAGCCGAAACTAGGGTGATGACTGTTGCTCCCTAATAATTGTCCATAAGGAATTGTTGAAACCCCGAAAGTAAAAGCTTCCACCTGTCGCTAGGAGGCTAGTGGAGGGTCTCTTGTCTCTGCAAGAGACCCTCCACCGGCCTCTTGGTGACAGGTGGAAGATTTTACTTTCGGGGATTCATCAGTTCCTCATGAACAATTATAAGGGGGCAACAGTCATCACCCTAATTCGGCTATTGACCTACCTACATGGTGGATGATGAGCTTCGGGTGACGTTATGAGCAAAACGAGTTTCCCAAACGTCGGCCATTTTCAGCTTGTTTGCCAAACGAAACTGCCAACACGTTGTTAAACATCAACCATGTCGACAAGTCAACAGGTAATTTTTGAAGTCCCGAATATAAAAGCTTCCACAATAGCCGAGATACGAATGGAGGGTCTCTTGTCTCTGCTCCCTACACCGGAAAGATAGGGAGGCAACAGATTGAAGGTAGAGGATTGAAAAACGTATGGGAAAGCACTGACATTGCACGGAGAAAGAAACCTCGTGCGTGGGATCCGAAGTTGAGGTCATATGGATGTCTGAAGTTTTCGGATCACGTACCTAAAAACTTGAGGTCGAGCTGCCGAAGTTCGGGTCAGACATCCGAAGTACTTCGATATATACCGAAGGGTTCGGGTCACACATCTGAAGTGCTCCGGTACATGCCGAAGTGCCTCGATGTCTGACCCGAACTTCGGTAGCTCGACCTCAAGTTTTCGAATGCGTGATCAGAAAACTTCAGAGATCCATATGACCTCAACTTCGGGTCCCGCGCACGAAGTTTTTTTCTCCGTGCATCAGCCGGGGGATGATGGATCCAGGTGATACCGAAGATTGCCGGCGGGCCACCCTCCCTCTACCGGAAAGATAAGGGGGACAACAAATGGAAAGTAGAGGGTTGAAAAACGTATGGGAAAGCACTGACACCGGATCCAAGAACAAACAGCGGTCTGATTTATCGAGAGTGCTAGACAAAGCGATAGACGAGAAAGACACACGGGAAATGGAGCGATTCTATTGGTGGGTGCGGGTGGTTGCAATGGACAAAGGAGGTTGGTAATAGACTTACCGACGGCAACTCCGAGGGACCCTATGGTTAGTCCTGCATTTTACCTCAGTTTACAACAACTACCCGTTTCAACCAATGGGATCGCTCCATATTCCCATTTTCTTTTTTGTCTATCAATCTCAATAATCAGCCCACTGAGACTCTTAACTGTAGGCTGATAACCCACCCCATGTTGGGGTGGTAGTGCGAAACGGATGGAAATCGAAACCCCCGACTTTGTTTACACAGCCGGTGGAACAAGATGCTTAAATTGTCATATCTTCGATAAGAATCGCCACTTTTTCTCCCGGAAAAACTACAAAAAAAAAAAAAAAAAAAGTAGGCTGATTATCGGCATGGATATACAAAGCTGTGGACAAGAAAGATGATGGAGAAATGGGAGTGATCCTACTGGTGGAAGCGAGTGGTTACAATGGACCGAGGAAGGAAGCAATAGATTAACTCAGTGGCCCAGACTTCTGTGCTGTGGGAGCTAGAGTCTTTGAGGAGTAACCACAGAGGCAGTGGCGTGGCGTGCTTTTCGATGTATCGATATTTCCCCATTTGAAGCTGTGGTAAATAATCGATTATTAAGGTGTTCGCTGCGAACACCCTGATAATCGATCTTTTTTCATAGGTTTAAATGGCATAACAATCGATATATCGCAATTCACGCCACGCCACTGCATAGAGGGTATAGCCCTTGGGCGTAGCTGAAGCATACGCTGCCGTCCACAGGAAAAACGTCGTAACTCCACTCAAAATGTTCTCCTTTTTTCCAGCACGTACTGCTGCATTACAAGAAAATGCAATTGCCACAAGGCTTCATTTTTTTATTTTTAGTTCCTAATGGTGCGGCGGCGTTGTATTGCAAAAATGAAGGATGGATATTTGTTAGGTTTTGTGTAAAACAGCATTTTGTCAGGAAAAAAAATTGAAAAAGTGTTGAATGGAGTTGAGGCGTTTTTACTTTGGAGCAGCACGGTGGGAAGACACAAAAGGAAGCGAAAAATTACCTGGCTCTTGTGAGTTTTCATTACCGTCCGCGCACTTGAAAATTGCCTTCGATGCCTCGAATATGCAATTTCAAGACGATCGCGTCAGAACGGTCGTACGGTAATTTACTGAAGGTAATATAGGGAGCGGCAGATACTTACTAGGCCGTTTTCTCTCCAGTGATTTACTCAAGGGCTACTTTTCAAAATTATTGTTGCAATTATCGTGGTCATTTCATTCTATTTATTCATTTTTGCAACAATGAATGAAAAAAAAAAAAAAAAAAAAAAAAACCAATTTTCACATGAGACTTAGGCCGGAATTTTTAAGGGAATATCTTGATACTTTTAAGTTTTGATTCCTTTCCGCACACGCAAAAATCGCCTTCCATACTATGAGTATGCAATTTGATGACGATCGCGTTGGAATAGTTATCGCTCTAATTTTCTGAAGGGACTCTTCAGGAGCGGTAGTTACCTGCTTTTCAAAGTAAATTATCGTTGTGACCGGCATTTTATTCTATTCGTTAATTTCGCAACAATGGAATAAAGTAAACGCTAGTTTTTACTTGAGATTTTAGGGAATTTCCTCGATCCTCTGGAGTTTTGATTTATTTCTGCCGACGCAAAAAAATCTCCTTCAATGCGATGAGTATGCAATTTTATGACAACCGCGTTAGAATAGTTATCGCTCTAATTTACTGAAGGGACTCTTGAGAGGCGTTTGGTACCAACAGCACCGTTCCCTCGTCGGTAGGCCACTTAAGGGTTGGTTCTCTATACTTCCGTTGTGACAATCACTCTATTAATTCATTTTCTTAATAATAAAATAAAAGACAATTCAATTTTCTTGTGAGATTTAAAAGAGTATTTCAGATCGTAATGAGTTCCTATTTCTGTTGGCACACTCAAAAATCACCTTCAATGCCATGAATATGCAACTTCAAGACGACCGCGTCAGAATAGTTAACGATCTAGTTCACTGAAGGAGCTCTTGGAGGGCGTTTGATACTGATTCCTGACACCACCGTTTACTCTTCGGTACGTCGTTCAGGGGTTATTTTTCAATATTTTCCAAGTGGACGTGATTCAATCCTTTAGATTCATTTTTTAAGCAGTAAAATAAAGACCCACCAATTTTACACGCAAGATTTCAGAAAATATTTTCGATCTCTTCGGGTATCGATTTCTGACCGCACATGCGAAAGCGCCTTCAATCATGAATATGGAATTTCATGACAACTGCGTTAGAATAGTTATCCCTCTAATTTAGTGAGAAAGAGTTTGACGATTGCTTGATACTGACAAAGTGACAGCACCATTTCTTCGTGACGTCACTTAAGGGTTGGTTTTCAAAATGTTCCTCGTGTTTCCATTATTCCATTCGACAAAGTTAATTCACTTTCTGAGTAATGAAATATGAAGCTGATCTATCTTTTACGCGAGATTTTAGAGAATATGTTCGATCTCCGGTGCACAAAGAACTATATATACGTGCAATTTTACAATCCACTGGAAACGATCGCCTTCCAATGGATGTAGAAAAAGCTGGGGACAGAATGGTTTGTGACTGCTTTTTAGGTAAGCGAACCGTCGCAAATGAAGTCTCTTGATTTCCTAATTTCAATGTGGAGAGGCTCGTCTGCTGCACGCCGCGTTTTCGCGCACGTCAATATTTTATTATCTAAAAATTGTATCATCAATTTCAAGTGTTTTCTCACGGAGATGGACCATAAAAGTGCCAACACAAAGCGACCTTTTGATCTTTGAAAACGAGGGCGTGCTTATTAGTTTGTGGCCCACAGTTATATAAACGTTTTTCGAGCGCCGAACGAAGAAGACTCGTAGTTAGGTAACAGGTTCCTGCACCCAAAACCATTCAAATTGGCAACACTGTCTTTTCCCCATTTAAACCTATGGAAAAATATCGATCTTTGGAAGGGCCAGGTGCTCCGATAAGAATCGATTGTTTAGCATAGGTTTAAACGGAGGAAATACGGTGTTGCCAAATTGCTGGATCCGCCTCTGCCCAAAACTTCTGGAGAGTGGGCATACAGTGAAAAATAACCGTAAAGTGCTGGAACTATTGTTAAACCTAGGATCGCACACCTCCGGGGTCCTGAATTACTTTCTCAGAAGGAATTAGACCTTGAACAGAATGGATTGAAATTTTCTCGGATTTTTTCAGCCATCTTGTGGCCTCTTTGTAAAAAATTTCTATTGACGCTGCGGGTCGATTATTGATTCGATATCGATTCAACACAGTGGCGAAGCCTGAATGATCGATATCTCCCCATTTGAAGCTATAGTACAGAATCGATTATTAAGGTGTTCGTTGCGAACATACTGTTATCGATTCTTTAACATGGGTTCAAATGACAGATCGATCGATAAATCGCAAAGCACGCCACGCCACTGATTCAACAATCGAGCCGCTGATTTGCGAATGTCCACGTGTAGGACTTCCGATGTAGTATTGGCTAATTTAAAAAAAAAAAAAAAAAAAAAAAAAAAGCTAAGAAAATTCGTAAGTCTCCAAGATACTCATTAAAAACTATCAAAATATCCAAGTCAAGGAACTTTTTGTATTCAATGTTTTCCATAAAAATGCTACCTTGCGCTTTGACAATCGATGACCAAAGTGCGAAACCACGTATCTCCGTTGCGAGGTTTAAGAATCTCCGCTCCTATTGTATTTTTTCGAAGAGTGACGAGCCAACTTGATAGTTTGAAAATCGAAAATATTCCACCCCTTAGAAGAAAAAAATCAATTAAGTTTTCAAGAAATTACGTCGACTACTTAGTTTTCCATGGAAAAAATAAATTATGACAGGAAGTCCGCAATTTCGCACAGTGGATCGAGTCGATAGGCGAGGTCGCGCAAAATTTGGAAACTTTAAAAGCTTACAACTCCGTGTATGCAAAACTTTGAGATTTTAAAAGTAGTTCCATTGGTGTCCCCGTGATATTTTCTTTCAAAGGCACCCCTTAAAATTGCAAATGTGACGAATAAATAAAACATCAAAATTTGCAGTTTTAGTCAAAAATGTCATGTCCGACCTCTCTGAAAGACTCCATCACCTGTGCGTTATCAGCGGAGATCAGTGTTCGAAACTCACAGGCGCCAACGCGCCAAATGCGCCTAAGAAATCGGTCATGGCGCCCAATGTGAAAGATCTGCGCCATCGTGGCCCCTAAAAATTGCCCCCCCCCCCCAAAAAAAAAAATAAAAATCCTAGTTTTTCTGTTTGGTGGTTTTTCGAAATTTCCCTCAGTAACAGCTACTAGTTCTGTAATTAAAGCATCTTGCGTCCAACTTGTCACTAAATTCGCCGTGATACATAGGCAAAAACTGAATTTGGCCCCTAAAAAATCTTCAATGGCCCCTAAAAATCGATCTTGATGCGCCACATGGCTCCTGAAACTCCAAGGTGAGTTTCGAACACTGGCGAGATACGCGGTTTCTTGCTTTGGCAATTGAAGTTAGAAGTTCATTTTGTAAATAATTTGTGAACAATTAACATTTTGACATACAATTTTGGTGTTTCTGCGGGAAGAAAGAGCAAAAGAGGAATAAGAAAAAGAGGGAGAAGGTTTCGAAACATGACCGCAGAGTTAAGAAATTTCGTGAAAGATTATGGGAGGAAATTTCAAGAAATCTCATGAGGAAATTTCAAGAAAAAATTCAAGAATTTCCTGAAATTTAAGAAATTCCATGAAATTAAAGAAATTTCATGAGGAAAAAAGAAATTTCATTCGATGAAATTTCTAATAGCAACTCTGCTTGACCGTCATGGATGCGTTGTAAAGGCCCGCCGAAGACGACCCGGTGACCGTGATTACGTCATCTCGGGATGACTAACTCGGATTCCTGCCCCGCGAGTGGCCGGCTTTTTTTGCGTAGCGTCGCGTCGTTGGCGAACCTGTCCCCGTCCGGCGTCGCGTCCCGTAATTAGCAAGAGCAAGTATCAAAAGCACCGTTCCTCGACCAATGGCCGGCCGCGATGCCGCGGACCGGCAGACCTTGACAGAGCACCCGGATGACGTCATTTTTCTGAGTCATGCCGAGCTTTGCCATGTCGTGCGCCGAGCGTTACCGCCGTAACCCGCTAAAATGAACCACATTTTGCAATCGATCTTTTCGATGGTGGTTCGACGTATCGTTCGGTTCAAAACGACAGAACATAACCTCATACAAAATTTTCAGGATTTCAGTCGGAAAAGCTGAAAATGGGAAAATTCCTAACGAATTCGCCTTGCGATGCCATTTAGTACTAATAAGAATAAAAAATCTATCAGAAAAACTATTGAGGCTATATTCAAATGTTGAGCCAATTGATATCGATACAATCTCACCTATTTGATGTATCGAAAACGATCTATAAGGAATTGCTCTGCCGTGCTAAGGAAGAACGCCGTATGAACCCTCAAGCGTTGCCACATTTCCCTCAACAAAATACGAATTTTCAGGGAAACCCAAGAATACTTTTATCCATTTTTCCAGAAAATTTTATTCGCAATAGAACTAGATTATCTGAAAATTTTGATAGGATATATCTATAATTCTCCTCAAAAATCAATATTATATCGGAAGAAATTTGGCAACTATCGAATGTTCATTCATCGTTCTCACTTAGCACGGTAGTACTAGCCGCGAGTCCTCATGAGAACACCCATGAAGCACATGGAAACTGATGACACTTGCGTTGTTACGAAACTGAGCCAGACATTGGACCTCAGTTCGCAATTAAAAAATAAAATGTCTGTATCATCTTTAAAAGCACTTATATGCATAGGACAACTGAAGGTGTATACGTTGTTTCTCAAATGAAACGTAAAATGTAATTCCCCTTTGCAAACGTTATCCGATGTCCCTTGTCGCACAGCAAGGTAGATTTACACAGGTATGGACAGAACTAAACAACTGGCCTCTGATTGGCTCTCCAGCGGCCCCTTAACGTCAGCCATTTTGTATGTTTTGATTATTCTGATTTATTATGTTCGGTTTATCGTTTGTCAAAATTTTGTGGGATTTTTTGCACAATTTTGGTTATGCGATATTAATTTTAGCGTTTAAACGCACAAACGTTTGAATGTTAATTTGATTGTAATTTAATTAAAAAACGGGCCCCTTAACCTACGTCACGAGGTCATGTGACACGTACTGAGGCTCATGGGAAATTTTCAACTTTTCCATACCTGTGTAAATCTACCTTGGTCGCACAGTGTAGTTCGAGTGAAGCTCCATCTGCAAGCTGATTATTAACGTTGAGTGATGCTATTGGCGGAAGCGCATGGTTGCAGTAGACAAATGAGAGGCTTGGAGGACAAGGCGCATAAGTGCAGTTTTTGAAAATATAGAGATATGAATGATCCAAAGTAAAACTAATCTTCATGCATATTCTGTGAAAAATTCGCTCAAAAATTTCAATTTTTAAGCATCAAAAAGTCAGTTTGAACTTTCTTTTTCGCCGTAAGGATCCATGTAATTTCGAAACTTCAAACACATAGGTATTCAGGGCCGGATTCACCTACTTGCCGCCCATGGGCCGCCTGTATTCTGCCGTCCCCTTCTCATTCGTTTTGAAACATCAATAAAACCATAAAGTGAATGTGCCGAAGGAGGAGGGGTGCATAAAACGAGTTTACTCGTGTTGGACACATTTTTTTGCAAATAAAGCCCTGTCAACACTACCAGCAAAAGTTCACGGGACTTAACGCGAAAGTTAAGTTCCGTAAACCTCTCTCTGTGTGGGCAGGGCCTTCTATTTATAAGAAATGAACGAAAAAATCATGAAAGAACAATCATGAATGAGGTTTAATAATTTTAACCCTCTGTGGCATTAATTAATTTTGGATCGCAGATTCTAGGGGACACTAATCTATTTTGCATTTAAAAAATAGAGTACCAAATTCTTTTTCTAAATTTTAAAGTTAAGGGAATCAATTCTTCAAAACAAGAAGAAACTAATGAAATTTTGCAAAATCATGGCACAGGGGAATAAAGATTCAATTTTTACAAACCCCGAAAATATGTTGTTACGAATTCGTAAAGGTGCCATAGATGGTTAACTTCCACCGCCGCGCCACGCTGACCGCGTGAAGTATTCCTTCAGTCTTGTCTATGCGTTTCACGCTGATCGCACTGTGTTTGACGCAATGCGTGAAGTATTCATGCATTCTCGTAGGGGCTATCCGTTTCACGCTGACCGCAATGACCATGACCGCACTGTGTTTGATGCAATGCGTGAAGTATTCGTGCAGTCTTGTAGGCGCTAATATGTGTTACATGCTGATCGCCGCGCCGAGGGCTTCTCCTTTTCATCTCAAGTCCTCGTTATCATTTCTTTCTAAGTCGCGCCGTTCTAGGCCAAATTGCCTGTTTGGTTTCTCTCTTAGCTCGACTAATTAAAGGTGCTGTCTCTTATATCACCAAAAAATGACAAAATTAGAAATTACTATACTCCTAGGTAATGAGAGATTTTGTCGCCTTCTCTCGTTTGTAAGTTTTTTTTCGGAATCCGATTGTTTTATACCTACATTTGAAAAAATTGCAAGATTTGCCGCCATGAGCCGCGGCCCATGTTGCCACCCCCTAAATCCGGCCCTGCACGTATTTCTCGGAATAGCAAAAACTGCACTTATGCACTTTGTTCTCCAAGCCCCTCAAATGAGGTAAGTAACAGACTAACTAACAGCAACCCACGAGGAATCCTGCCTGCAGTTATTTTTTTTTTTTTATTTTTTTTTATAGTTCATCATTTTCCCTTGGGTCTAATACAACCGCCCGTTTCAACCAATAGAATCACTCCATGTCCCTTAGTCTCCTTTGACAATCGAATTCTATAATCAGCCCGATGGCGAGAACTTACCCATATCAGACGCAGGTCGTCGATGAAGCTATGAAAAACCGCTTATCGATGTGAATACTTTGCAAAAGCGCGTGCATTGTAAATGATGTTTCAAAATCTCCGCTTCTGTTTTATTTTATCAAAGGAAGGCGAAACAACATTATTGCTTAAAATTTTCACAGAATTTTCTTCACGCGCCAAAAAAAAGGAAAAAAAAGAAAAAAAAAGAAAAAAAAAAGAAAAAAAAGAAAAAAAAAGAAAAAAAAGAAAAAAAAAAGAAAAAAAAGAAAAAAAAAGAAAAAAAAAGAAAAAAAAAAGAAAAAAAGAAAAAAAAGAAAAAAAAGAAAAAAAAGAAAAAAAAAGAAAAAAAAGAAAACAAAAGAAAACAAAAACAAAAACAGGGAAGTTTCTGGGAAATATTGCTAAGTATCCCTTCCTTTGAAAAATACAGGACCTGCAGACAGTGAGTCTCAACAGTGTAAACTAAGATTTGCACTCATGTATTTAGGTATTGACCCTCGATATTTCGTATAAATGAAGAACTTGAGGCTGTGTTCAATCAAGACTCATCGTGCACGATAAATAGGTATGCGTTCTTTAAAAATGTGCTCTCCTGTAGGCTGCTGTTGTCTATCCGGCGAAATTGAAGGCGAATCTCAAGTGGACAGTAAACCTACACCGAGAGAATCCCACACTGTTCACGGACTTAATTAAAGCTTATGAAAGGAAGATAAATGGATACTCTTTGGATACAACTATTCGTGCTCTCTGGTAGGTTTGTTGCCTATGCGGCAGATTGAAGGCGAGCTCTCGAGCGCCTGTGCCGAGAGAATCACACACTATTCACTGACTCAATTAAAGCTTGTGAAAGGACGATAGATGGATACTCTTTGGATACAACTATTCGTGCTCTCTGGTAGGTTTGTTGCCTATGCGGCAGATTTACGGCGAGCTCTCGAGTGCCTATGCCGAGAGAATCACACACTATTCACTGACTCAATCCGCCAGAGATCATCAAGCAATTGGCACCTTCTGATCTCCTCCTCCACCCTTTGTCGCCAACCTTTCACAGGACGTCCACGCCACCGCCTTCCGGGAGGAACCTCCTTGGAGGAACCCAATCGAAATCCTGCTTGGGCAACCGATCGTCTGCCATCCTTCGCACATGTCCATAGCAGACCAACTGCTTGGACCTGATATCGTGCACGATGTCCTTCTCCACACTCATTAACTCGCGCACCTTTTCATTGCGGATACGCTCTCTTCTCGATATCCCAGCCGACCTCCGCCAAAAGTCCATCTCAGTTGCCCTAAGCATTTATTGAACCATGCGAAACTGAAATTTTCAGGTGGAAGCCTCACTGGGCATCGGTTTCTAATAGACCGAATTTAGAGAAAATTGCCTCATGGAAATTAAAGTAAAAGGAGGCATTTAGGATCTTTTACACTGAGGAGCAACATGCATATTTAAACAATAACCTGATGACAATCGCCAGGTTTTGAATTTCCACTCTGTATCAATGGCTAGATTCGAAAAAGACTTATCTCAATTTTAACTTTTATAAAACCTCTGGTTACATCTTATTCTCTACAAGGGTTTCTAATCAAAATGAAGTCAACATGAAGTGAATCAATTTAAGTTTCTATGATTTACATAGAATAATGATGATGAAACTGTTGGTTGGTTTTCATTAAAAAAATAAAACATGATTGGTGACTTATCATCACAAACTAAAAAACGCATTTTTCAAATTCAGCCATTAAAATATGACTGTTAACTGGAAAAGGGACCTTGGTCGATGGAAACGAATTTTTTGCTAGGGCGATTTTTGCAGAGTTGAGTTGAAAAATCAGATTCTTTTAAAATGCTATTACTGATCAAATGCAAACTTTTGAAAGCTGTACATCCCATAGAGTAGCAACAAAAAGTGTATTTCATTCATAAAAAATGATGATGGAGAGAATAAATGACAAATAATTTCTGCTGTATAGAATTGCTGTACACTACATAGGTTTTATTCAAATAAAACATTCATTAATGAAAAAAACAATGACAAAATATAACCAAGAATAGAAACCTAGGAAAAAAAACAGAGCAAATAAAAATTCTCAAGAATTATGAGAAAAATTGTACATTAAAAAATCACCATCGAGCACGTTGAACACCTGACAGTCTATTCCCATCAGCTAACCGCCTAAACATCATGCGGCCAAGTCGCCATCTGATGACAACGTTGCGTCCTTTTGAGGTCAATTGACACCTGTGGCAAATCCTGCTGGAATGGGCATTTTTCGGTAGGCTATTCATTTCTCCTCTAACTATTTCCTGGAAAAATCAGGCAAGAAGAGAATCTACTACTTAACTGATAAATGTTAAACTGGAATTGTAAAACAAATTTCAGGATGAAACTTGAACAAATACGACAAAGAGTGACACCATTTTACTTCACTTTCCTATCAATTTTCATAACCGATCATTTTTTGACATTGAGGGTCTTCTTGGATAAAATTAACTTGAACCTGAAACCTTTTCCTTGTTGAGGAGGAAAGGTGAAAAACTTCAAACGTTTTTCAAGGATCAAACTATCAAGAGGATAACTTTCAGGCTGTGCAACAACTTGAAACTCCCTGTTTTTTGATATTTTCATACTTCAACCTTGTTTAACCCATTTTTTAATTTTTTATTATATAGTATTCTTTTCTCCAAATTAGGGAGCAGAAAAACGGTGATTACTGCAGAAAATTGTCTCATGACCTGAGATTAGTTTCACAATTTGTTGCCCCTCTGACATAAGGGCGTATCTTAATTTCCATGTAAGCCCTGTAATACATATAAATCCATGCTACTTGGGGCACGTGCAGATATCAAGATACACCCTTATGCCTGAGGAGCGATAAATTGCTCATATGTGTTAACCTTTCAGTGAAGCATTTCTTGTACTCCAAATGCAAATTGCCAATTTTGTCAAGTATTACTTCTACTCTCTTTTAGGCTCACATTGTGTAATGTGGATCAGACCAGAAAATTCAGTGCCGGCCAGTTAAATGCGACACCCTAGCCACAGTGCTGACTGGCTTTTGCTGAAATTCATTTAGGTTATCGATTTCTGCTGTTTTAAGAACTTTAAAAGAAGGTCTTTTTCAATTCTTAGATTTTTTTGAGGGTTCTCCTTCAACTATACATTGGGCAAGCTACCCATTAAGAAGAGTTGGAGTGTTTTTATCATCATTTTTTATGTATTGTCTATTTTGCCAGAATCAAACCAACTTACATTCAGTTCTGGAGGAAGAATTTTTTGTGCTCTTAACAAGACGGTTAGGTGAAGTTTTTCAGGTCCATATTTCTCCATTATATCTCGTCTTCGGGCATCCTTTCTCATACGGGAGTCAACCCACTTACTCCTGACGTGCTGGTTTTGAATTAAGGGGGCAACAACCTGGGAAATAGAAAAACTTTAGAGAAACAACACTTCGCAGTACATTTGTGGAAAATTAGGTGAATCATCTTTGAGGAAAAGGTGACTAGTGTGGAAGGATGCTGGGTTATGGGACAAAATAGGGCTAAATTTGACATGGGTTTAAATTAGGTAGTGCTAATTTTTCAGCACTACCTAACAAGAATGCTAGTATCTAACCTAACTTGGGGCATAGACTCATGGAAGTGCAAAAATATACAATTTTATGATTGTGTCTGCAAAGCAAGGGATGCAGATAGTGCTCAATCGGCCGACTGCAAGGCAAATATGAAGGCAACTGAAAAACGGGGGAAAATGTGAAGGCAGAGGGCTTAAACCAGCTAAGCACATAGCTTTGCTCATAGAAAATTGTATAGCGTCCCCTCTTGTGCGAAGAAACTAGTTAAGAACGCTCTTATGAGCGAAAGAAATAGTAAAGCGTGCACTTTCATGTGAAGGAAACATTGAGGTACGCAAGTCTTGTGTGGACAGCAATACGAAGGCTGCCTCCAAAAATGTGAGGGCGAAGAACTTTCTGCACCCTTGCACAAAGCCCCACCTCGCAAAGCTGAATGAACCTTTGCTGTTAGTAGGCTACCTTCAATCGTTTCAACGCTACTAGAACGCACCATCAGTATCCACTTGGCCTAAAAGCCAGATTGCGCCAAACTTCAATCAACAACAACAGATGCGTGTAAAGTGGAAAACAGAAAGCAGATTCAAGGTAAGTGGAACGAAGGTTTGCTCTAGGCAGTCAACTCAAAATCAACAAGACCTTAATTGTAAGTCCCATTGGTTTTAATCAGCCTCAGCAAGGAGTTCAAAACAGAATTCCTAATAACCTTCAGGACTTAAAAAGAAAATGACGTTAAATTCATTACTGGAAAATAGTATCCAGGAAATAAATTTAAGCACTGGTACGTTTTATAGATTTGCCTGTCGATTGTTTTGTATGTCATGTTAACAGGATTACGGAAGAGAGGCTGCCAAAAAAGATGCCTGATTGGGTTCCTCCTGGAAAACGACGAAGAGGACGCCCAGTGAAAGGGTGGCGACAGGGGGTTTTAAATGAAATGAGGGAAAGCAAACTCCCTGGCTGATTTAGGGAGGACCGAGCACTGGGGCGGTTAGGCATCGCAGAGCGCTAGAGAGCGCTGTAAGAGCGACTCTTATGTATGTATGTTCTGAAAAAGTTTGAAGTAGCGGATGAAAAATTATTGATACGACAAAACTTACCACCTCTGTAAGTGTATGTGTTGGTGAGAAAATCCTGGATTTCAAGAGACTGGTTAAGTAATTCATTACGCAAAGGTCTTAATAAGACTTAATTTGATATCTGACTTAAGATTCCATTGAATTAATGGGAAGATTCTAAAGTCTTGGTGGGACTGTTTTCGGCAGGAGGACAAAATCAACTAATGAACAGGACCTAATAACCTAATTGTTTTATTTATGTTGTCGGCTGCATTTTCAGCATCGTTGAGTACCACGAGTGCCAACTAAAACTACCGACACCTTGTTTTTTTCAATCATTATTACAGTCATAATAATCGTACCGTATTCAGATAGATGCAAATAATCGTAAATTCTTGCGTTTTTTTTTTATTTTGGACCTTAGATTTTATGATTACATAACCTGAGTAAATTCGATTAAAAAACGTAGTAAAATAATGAATGGGGTTATTTGTTCTCGTGAGTTGGTCTGCATGGTACTTAGAGCGCGCAAAACTTTTGTTTCGCACCTAATCCCTAACCTAACTTACTTGTTATTTGATCATGATCATCGTATTTCTATTTTATCAATGTGGATTGTGGATTATATGTGATGCTCTTTCTAACGTGCCATAATTTAGTCTTTTAATTGTTTGACACGACAGTTGTCGCGAGAAAGTATCGCTTCTCGCAATTTCTCTTCAATGTTTTGATCATCTCCTTATTTTGTCTCTAGCTATCGCCTCTAAGTAACTTTCAAAATGTGCGACACAGGTAGGTGTCATTGTTATCAGTCTTTTACATTATAAGCGGATACTTAAATTTCATCAGGCTCGATGCTATTATGTCAACATAGAAGGTTACAATGTGCGTTTATAATGCTAATTTAAAGGAGACTTCAGATTGCAAGGAGTTGTTAGGCAGGATTTTCCCTAATCTCGAAACGAGAAAGACTCTTGCGTGCAAAAGAATCGGGAGGAAATTGACTTCTCCTAACAGTCAATGGAAGTCTTAGATTTTTGACTAATTGGTTACAACTGAGCTGTCCAGCGAAAATATTGATGGCCATGGAAGATCCTATTCAGATGTAGATATCCCTCTAAGGATATCTTTGCCTACACTCAAGGACCAGAGCAGAAAATTAAGAAATGGAAGAACACTAGGGCTTTCTTTTTATTTAAAGAATGCAATGGTAGCGGTTCGGGCTGGTTCAAACAGCCTGAACCAACCTCAACCTTCCGTGGAAGAGTGTACCACTGGAACAAGATAATAAATGTGATGCGGTCCACTGCGGTCCGGATAAAAAGAAACCCCTACTAAAGGAAGTGGCACCTGTTTTAAACTTTGTTTATGACTTAGGGATGAGAACTCACATTTTTATCTACATAAGTGTGACATGTAAACAAATTCAAACATTTTTATAGAATGAGTCATTCCTTTCTTCAATTCTCAGAATCTTCTTTTGTGGTCTAGAGGGCTGGAATCACACCTTTCCTCATATTATTTCTTGTCACATTTTTATTTTTGTCACAGATTCCGGTGGGAGGGTAAAACGACAGAGGAAAGAAAACCACACAAGGTTAAGTGCCTTGGAACGACTGAAGGCCATCAAAAGTGGAGCTTCCAAGTCCAAATATGAGCTTGAACCTCTAGAGTCAGTGTATGAGGAAGTCAGTGAAAAAGAGTATTCCAAAAAAGTCATCGAAAGGCAAGAAGATGACTGGATTGTGGATGATGGCAAGTATTTTTTTTTAAAGTACCATTCAGCATTTTCATCAGCATTATTAGTTCTAATCATGTCTTATTACCCAAAGAATTTATTAGCTGTAATAGTATTTAATCATATCTCTTAACAAAACTAACAAAATGGCCAAACAGAACATCGTGGACCAAGAGTGAAAAAATTTGCATGGGAATACGGAAATTTTTACTTCTAGTGATTACTAGCCATTCTGGACATGGCTAGCTGAGGGGCTGTGCCCCTTGAACCCCTGGTCACTCGCTATGCGAGCCATTTTTCTGAGTCGTTGGACATTTAATCACTATGATGTATACATTTTGGAGACTCACGAGAAAAAAAATGATTTTGTCACAGAACCTTGTTGCCGAAGCATGCCATCATTTGCACATGAATAGATGTGTGGAGATGAAGCAATGATGGGGATCGATCATTTCTCTAAAAATGCATTTGACTGGGATGTCAGTCCCATCGGGTGGAGGAAAGTGACAATCCGTGGATGTCCTTCCGTGATTTGACTTGCTGAAGTAGTAAAAGCTCATCTTTAATTCTTAAGAAGATTATCGGTGGCGTAGGGGTCTAAAAACTGCTCAACGATAGTATAGTTCAAGTTCCGAATTGCAATGATTCCACTTTTGTTTTTTTCTTATACTTACATTGCATAATGACGGTGTAAGTTGGCAATCACGTAACTCGTTCGACATTGCAGACTTCCTGTCTTACTTTATTTTTTAAATGGAAAACTACTCAACGGCAATTCTTTAAAACTCCCATGATTTTTCTTCTCTATGCGAAGAAAGTTCAACAAAAACTTCAAAGAATGATGTCAATTTGTTCTCCTTTAAAAAAATAACATAGAGGCGGAGATTTTGGGACACTGCAAACGAGTTATGTGATTGCCGACTTACATCGTCGATATAAATTTCTCTGATGTTTTTGTTTTATTCTCTCTGACTTCATAAGTAATCATATCCTCATTTCATTTCCTTTGTCCTCTATTTTTTCCTTTTTGTAGCACCTGTGTCCATTTTAAATTATCATTTTAAAATAGCTTTCCCTTTTATACATTTGATGCTTCAAACAGAACTGATTTGTTTTAATGACATTTCCGGCTAAATCATAAGGGAAGGCAGCCTCTCATCCCTCCCAGATTCTACTGTTACCAGATAAGTTGCTTTTTCGGTTCTCTTCCCAGTTCAAACCTATGTAAAATATCCACATTTATCGCACAATCTGGCAACCCCTTCAGAGAAATAGAAAAAAGTGGAATCGACGAAAAGGCTGAATCCTTCGAAGTCTTTATTAATGATACCTTGTATACATCTGCAACTAATCTTCTTCTCATTTACGAACCCTCTTTTTAAGGACAGTTTGCACGACTGTTGAATGTTAAAGGTCTCCTAGTGCTTCTGCACTGAAGAGCCGCAGAAACATTTAGGAATTGCACAACATTTCAATAGCAAAAACGAATTGCTTTTCTGAGGTACATTGAACTAACTAACATGTGGCCAAATTGCAAAATAGAGTTTCAACTTCATTAATCCCGTTTCAATCCAAAAAAATGTCAGTTTTAGTAACATTAACAATGTTTCTCATCCTCATCAGAGATTGTAAGCTCTTCAAGAAACAGTCTATGAAATTTATGTCGCAAATTTTTAACTGCTGAATGTTCTACATGTACCTAAATGATCTCCTCGCTAATGATTCAGATGGTGCTGGGTACGTGGAGGATGGACGTGAAATTTTCGATGATGACCTTGATGAGGAATCAATCCAAACCAGCAAGAAGCAGAAACCACGATCATCCAAGAAGCGCGACAGAGATACAGTTGCTGCTGAATCAATGCCCGGTCCCAAAGGCGACATTAAGAAGCTTTTGGCGAATATGCCATCAAAAAAGAAAAAAGAGGTAGAATTAACTCTCTTTTTGGCTCGATTGAATTTGTACTATGCTCCAGGTCTCCTTTTTTTTTTCAGGAAAACATCCCTTTTTAGCTGTGACTTCAATTCAGCGGTAAGTTAGAACGCTGATTGAGTAGGGATTCATCTGGAGAGTTGTTTGGAAATTTTTTGTGACATGGTGTAAAAGGAACAGGATCATTCTGCCATGCCAAGGAATAACGCCGTATGAACCTTCAGATGTTGCCACATTCCCTTCAACAAAAACCTACTTTACTTGAAAAATTGTGAATGTTTTTCTGTAATTTCTTCAGACAATTTTGTTCGCAATTTTGTCTAAAATGTCTAAAAATTTCCAAGATAAATATGCATTTTCTTTCTCAAAAATGCATGTTTTATCTCGGGCGATTTTGCAACTCTCGGATGTTCATACAACGTTCTTCCTTAGCACGGCCGCATTGCTTGGGCCGTACCTCACCTCAGCAAAAATTTTAGTTTTTTTCTGACAGCTTAATCTTTCCTTCAATCAGGTCCTCAATCGTTACTTGTGTACCCAGTGCAGTCGAACTTCTTTATGAATCGCCCTTTTACCATCAGGCATAATTATATGATGAAAATGAGTCTTTAATAACTGGATCTTGTTTTACAGGAACAAACCACTTTCTTTGGGGAGTCTTTGAAGGCATGTGCTCGTCAGTTGCTCGGAAAAACTTCATAAGTGTCACTGTGCAATTCGTTCCTCTCTCTCTCTCTCAATAGAATATACCACTAGAGAATTTGAGCAGGAGTCATCTGTGTGGTTGGTTCCTTTCTCTGAATTGGTTTGGTTCTATTCGCATTTAGGAGAGGGGGACCAAATTATTAAAAATTCGGAAGAAAAAGAATTATTTTTAGACAAATTTACTTTCTTAGGCAGGAGTAAACAAACGAAACTCCTGAAGCACATCAAAATTAAAATTTTGAAAGTAACTTTTCTCTACAAGAAATAAACAGAAAAACCTACAAAAACAGACCCTTTGCCTTGAACAACTTGTTTCCTTTCTGATAAACCCATGGAATCAAAATGCTTTGCACTGAGAGCTCACTCTGAATCTGCGTTTTTCCATTTCAGGCAGTATGTGAAGACGATGAATTTTTCGAAAATCTCATACAAGAAGTGGCATCTCAAGATCTCGAGGCACCGAAACCTGCTGCCTCGAAACCCAGCTCGGGCACTTACAGTCTCTATGAGCCTGTTTCTTCGAATTCCAACACGGTCAAGACGCCCAAATTTGATAAACTTGCTACATTGAAAAATGTCAAGCCTCTGACCCCTGTTTTAACCAAAATAGACTCCCCGAAAACAAATGGCTCATGTATAGACTCATCGAGTTTTGATGTCTCAGAGTTAATAGATGAAGACATTGAGAATTCTTTCATGGACTCCTCCAATTTTGATGATGGAAAAATTGAGGAAGTTTCCGTAAACACGCCGCAAATTAGTGTGTAAGTTTTAGTTTTATTCCATTAGCCATCAGGCACTCAGTATAGCCTGCAAACATGTTGATGGCTAAAGTGCGCAACCACATATCTCCGTTGCAATGTCTTAAAATTTCTACTTGTATTTTATTATAATGAAGAGAGACAACTCAACCTATAGCTTGGATTTATACGGAATATTCTGCTAACAAAGAAGGAAAATCAAGGACATTTTCAAAAAATTAGGTCAACTAGCGTCCAAAGAAAAAATAAAGTATGACAGGAAGTCTGCAACATCGCAAACGGAGAAATGTGGTTTTGCACTTCGACCATCGATGTGTATCTTGTTTGCAATTTATACAAATGTCGGCATTTGTTTAACAGACTCCAAAGGAAGTTAACTAGTATTCTTACCAAAATATGTAACTGCAGTAAAGCTGTTTGAAATTTGATTTAATGAGGATTGACCAAGGTTTCAGGAAGCCCAACCGTATCAAACGTAAAATTTGAATGGCACCTTGACTGCTTGTCAAATTATGAATGCAAATCGTGGAAACATGTCTGAATTTGTTTTTTTGCTACCCCAAAACAACTTAAATTTTGCTGTACTTCTAATAGTTACGCTGGGGGAAATTCCTTACAAAAACGAGTCCAAGGGGCGTTCCTCAAAAAAATCTCAAAAAGTGTTTGAAAGTTTAGCCTATTTTATGTCAAATCTTATTAACGTAGCTGTTATTCAAAGGAAACCAAATTCAAAGGCTTCTTTCCCTCTGTTCATTTCCTTTGAAATATGCTTACTGAGGCTGCCTCCTCATAAATTTAGGCATGCATCAAGAGATGCAGCTGTGATGTGTTGTCAATGAATATGTAAAATATCATTTGAAAATTTCTCTTTTCAATAGAATTAGAATTTTTAATTGTAGTCAGATGATTTTCCACTAATTTTATATGCAAGATTTTAACGCTTCATAAGTCTACCATATCTTTTTATTCTCAGGTTTAATTTTCCAACATTGCTCTTGATGAGACTTTTTTAAAGAGCTGCATGACATACAATAATGAGTGGCTCCTCATTATGATAATAAATTCGCATTTGCAGTACATTACCAATCGTTGACTACAACTGTCCTTTGTAGTGTAAATTCCTTGTTCAAGCTTGTCGAAAGTTATTCCCTATTTTGACATGTTTTCATTTCACTCATACTGCTTCTGTTCTCTGTATTTTAATCCATCAGAGGAGAAGAAAAATTCAAAGATATTGACACCAAACCTGCGCTCTCTCCAGAACCTGTTGTGAAAAAAACTAGCAACTCCGCCATGTCCAACATTCTACAAACGCAAAATGATCAGTCTTTCGTTCAAGTGAATGTCGACTCGAAAAATCTTCCGTTGACCACCGATGAGTCTGGTAAACAGGTAAGGCTGCAGCAGTCTTGCAGGTTGAATTCTGAATTTATCATGTCTGTAAGTTTTTTTATTTCTTATAATGGTCGTTTGTTGCCAAATTCTTTCAATGTTGGGTAAAAACTTGTTAAAGTTTAAATAGATTACCCTAAGAAATTTCCAACCTTGCAAGTAAAACTTTTCCCTGGGACAAATCTCATAAAGATGGCCTTCGGAGACAAGGCCAGTATATTTATCAATTTGTGTAGCAAATTACAGCCAAGTCCAAAAAGTAGCAAAAATGTATTGCAAGTTTCAAGCATTTTCTTTCAACCTATCATAAATAATGAAACATGACCTTTCTAATTCTCTTTAAATCCCCTAAGGTGTTTCGTTTTTTCTATTGGGATGCTTACGAGGACTACTACAGGCAGCCAGGCGTGGTTTACCTCTTTGGTAAGGTAGCTGTCCCCAGCAGCAACACTCACATCAGTTGCTGCGTTGTCGTGAGAAACATCGAACGCAGGATCTACCTACTACCAAGGGAGAAGGTTAGTGAGCATTCATTTGAAGGATTTGCACTTTGCTTTGATGAGGCATAGCCAAAATTTTAGTTAATTCACCCAAGTTTTTTTCTGACAGATGGATTTAGAGGTTTTCTTGTCTGATTTATTCGATGATTCCATCCGAGATAAATTGGCCTCTTTGATATCGTTTACTCGCTGCCAAAGAGGAATTGAAAGCCCGCATTGAACAGGGAAAAAGCATGACTGCCTGATCCTGGCCTGGTTTCTGACGCTTGCTTTCCAGCTTATCAGACTCTCCGCGACCACTTTCGAATTCCTGAAGCATGCGTTTTTTCGAATTCAGCCAATATTTCGGAAAAAATGTGATCACGACTGATTTCTTGGGGATCTGGCATTTCAGTTGATGTAGAATACATGCCACTTTTCCAATTAATACCTAAGATCTTGATTTTTGAAATTTCAATTTTCTTCCATTTGAATCAGTGGGACTGTCAAAAACAATAGAAATTGAAACACCGGATCCCTGAGAAGTTGGTCGTGAACACATTTCTTCCGAAAAAAACACATTGTGTCGATTTCCCATGTTATTTTGCATAAGGAATTTGAAAATGGTCGCTGGGGTCTGATTGGCTAAAAAGCAAACACGGGAAGCCAGGCCAGGATCAGGCAGTCTCGCTTTTTCCCTTCTCAATGTGGGCTCTTGTTTTCTCTTTGCTTGCTGTCTCGTGAAAATTAATGTCACACATTGGTAATGCATCAAATGTTGTAGCTATAATTATGTCTATTATATGAGTACCAGAAGTAAGTGGAATTTCCTTCAGTTAGCATCTGATGAGATACCCTCAGGCTTACGGCATTCTTTGAAGCTTTGAGGAATACTTCAAACTTTTGAAAATTTTTCTCCAATTCTCAGTCTTTTTTTTAATTGCTGAGTTTTGAATTATTTTGAAATTGATCTCAGAATCTTTCAGAAAGTTAGGAAAGAAGAGCTTCCTTATGCCCTGATTAAGTGACAAAGATAATTATGGCATCCCTGTCTGGTTTTTTTTAATGATTTTCCTCTTCTTTCGCTGTTGCAGAAGTACAATCGTTCTACAAATACGTCAACAGATGAAGAAGTATCTATGATGGATGTTTACAACGAATTCAACAATTCAGTCTCAAATAAGTACCACATTAACCAGTTCAAGTCGCGGAAAGTCACCAAGAATTATGCATTTGACATTCCAGGTGTGCCGCTCAGCTCCGAATATCTTGAAGTCCGGTATAAAGCAACAGATAGAGCATTGCCAGCAGACCTGAGCGGAGAAACGTTCAGTCATGTGTTTGGAACCAACACGAGCTACCTCGAGTTGCTCTTGCTTGAGCGAAAAATCAAAGGGCCTTGCTGGCTGGACATTCAGAATGCAGAACCAATTTCCAATTCCATCAGCTGGTGCAAAGTTGAGGTAGGAAATTATCCTATTTGTGCCTTGGATTCTCATTGGGCAGCAAATTTGCAATTTGCCTAGCAGGATGCCTACCGCACGAAAAAGCGTTGGTATAGTATGGATTATTGGTATGGGGAGTGGGAGTATGGTAGTATGGGTATAGTATGGAGGTCCGTTTAGAAGTATGGAAATTGTGTGAATTTTCCATGGAGAAGTAAAGATATTTAAACATTTTTTTAGTGAACTTTAAAAAATAGTCTTGATGGGTGATCAACAGCTCAGAATAAGTGAACTCACTCAAAGTAAAACTCGACCAACAATTTTTTTGTCAGTCAAAAGTTAGTGCAGTGTTTGGTCCACAATCTCTATTTATTGTTAAAAAATGACTTCATCCATCCTATTTAATGAAAATGTTGATACATCTCAATTTGCTCACACAGAACACTAAAATCCATATCACCAACCTTGCAAAACTTTCAGAAAATTCTCCCTCTTTTTATTTCACTTTCAACTTAACTTTTTTTCGAATTTAGTAACTTAGATTTCCATGTGATACTCAATGTGAAATTCTTTGAGAAATCTTTTTATCAGTCTACTATAACTCTCAGGGTCCATGTTGAATACCATTTCGCTTTCAATTGATTTTGTAGGCTGGATGCTCAAAATTAGAGGACGTGAATGTTTGTGCAAATCAAGGACCAGCCCCACCCCTGGTTGTGGCCACTCTCAATCTGCGAACTTGTTTGAACCAGAAGACTCGAAGTAACGAAATAGTCATGATTAGCTGTTTGGTCCACAACTCCTTCCCAACAGATAAGCCAGCTCCCTCGCCACCTTTCCAACAACACTTCTGCGGTAATAATTTAAAATCAATCAATTTAAGTATGTAGCTTAATAACTTAATATTGCTCACTACTTATCCATATATTGCTCCAAGATGGGATTGGTTTTTTGAAGAAACGTTTCTAAGACAATGCATGGTTTTACTTACTGTTAAAAAAAGAAAAAAAGGTAAATTCTTCTCTTGGTGAAAATTTTTTAGAAATTTTCTTTATATTTCTAGACGAGAATTGAAATTTTTTGGCCACTAGACTCCTGTGGAATCCTGTGGATGAGTTTAACAAAGACACACTAATTAGTATTTTGGGGAAAAATGAATCCGGCTTTGTTTTGAATTCAACCAGGTGCAAATTTTCTCCTGTCAAAACATTAAAAACTATTTTGAATGTGAAAATTGTCGTTAAACTTCGTTCTCAACACCCTACAGAGAAATAAAACATCAAACCTATCTTACTCAATCCAAACTTTATGCGATGTAGTGTATCTCTGTTAAACTTGGTCCATTTGTGAATGTCCCCAGGGAATGAAACTTCAATGCCAAAAAACACAAAAGTTATTGATCGATACTATTGCACAGATGAGTGTTTTTGTGTTCTAAAAATTCTGCCCTGAACACTGCTACATAACAAGTGAAATCACACCTAAGAAAAAGAAAGTTTTTGTGCCGATAGTCATACCAGTGGATATTCCTAAGTTGAAAACTATATAACTAGTTTTACCTTCATTATGTAAAGAATGAGCTGTGATGGGACAAAACAAAACAGTTTGAGTGTTTGGCTTTTATTATTCCGTAAAATTAAATTATCAAAGTGTTAATGAAGAAATAGCATTTATCATTGTGTCTGACCATTTGAGTGGTTCTTTTCTAGCGATGACAAGACCTTCAGACAAAGGATGGCCATATGACTCTAAAGATATTGTTTCACAGTGCAAGGTTACAAAATTGGAAAAGATGGACAATGAAAGGGCTTTGTTGGGCTTCTTTCTGGCCAACTTTTTTAGGATTGACCCAGATCTAGTCGTTGGTCACGATCTCAGTGGGTTCATCTTGGATATCCTCCTCCACCGCATCATTTACAACAAAACACCTCATTGGTCGCGATTGGGGCGTCTGAAAAGAACCAATCCACCTCAAGCAGGAAAGGTTAGTACAGTATGAAACTTGTATGTGTTGATGGTCTACAGTTTTATCGGGACTGCAGATGCAGAGTGTCATGGAGTTGACTGCTTTAACAATAACACTTCATGACTATGGGTCAGTTGAGCCATTGTACAATGGAAAAATGCGTATCTTTACCTCAAAATTTAAAAATCTGTGATCATGTTTTATTTTTAACAGCAAACCACCAAAATATCTCCTTGAAATTTTTTTTAAAATATATTTGAATAAGTAAAGAAAACACCCGAAAAACTTCAAGAATAACTTTGAAAAGTTGATTTGTCTCTTGCGTACCAATTTCCCTTCAAATTGACTTTTCCTTAAAAATGCCTTTTTTGAGAAAAATTATGATTTTCTGGAAAATTGGTGGATAAAGGGAAAAAACGGTGGAAATTCTCTGAATCAGCGCTGAAAATTACCTAAGAATCAACCGCCATACCCTCTGCTTTTTTTCAAAAATAATTTTTTGCATACCTGTGTAGTCAAAAAAAAAAAATTAGATAAATTTACTTTAGAGTTAGTTGGCTTGAAAATTAAAACAGCATTCAGTACTTGATTTTTACTAGTTTTTTTGTTAAATTTAATTTCTCTCTAAAAATTCAAACTTTGATCAGCATCGATAATCTAATCCTTCTTTTTTTCATATATATATATATAAATACCAGCAAACAAAAAAAAAAGGAAAAAAGTGTTAAATTCCAGTTTATAAAAGAGTTTTACTGTGTGGCTTTTGGATTAATTTTTACCTTTAACTTTGAGAACTTAACCTTTGTTTCACAATAATTAGAAGTCTGTTTCATTTCTTTTAATTCAGGGTCGCAACCAGTCTGACAGGTACCCCATGTGTGGTCGGCTAGTCTGTGATTTGAAAATAACAGCAAAAGAATTGATACAGAAAGCTCGTAGTTTTGATTTGGGTCCCCTCTGTGAACAGGTAACGATTTTCATGTCTTTTCATTAAAATTGACCACACAAACTTACCTAGACCTAAAGCAAGGAACACCTGAGAATTGCCTGCATCGACCTAAGGCAAAGATTAGAAGCGGCAAAGACATGTGGGAACTTTTAGAAAGAGAAATTGATCCAATCATTTTCTGTAAAAGTAGTTTGAATTGTGAAAAATCTTGCCAGAATTGCAAAACAGTCTTTACTTGCTGCGGCACACTAATACACACCAACATTGATGGAAAAATGTATTCAGCCAACAGGGTCCAGTCTATATTACGAATTACACGCCTATATTTGCTTTGTAATCTGTAAAACGGACCGCTAGACAGCGTATTGAAACATTCTGATATATTTACCCTCTTCAAAATTTCTTGCAGAACATGATTCACTCAATATAAATTATTCCAATTACCCAACCAAGATACGGATAAACATTTTAATTTTGCACTGATTACGAAAAATTTGAAATGCCCGCTCATAAGAAAAGCCAAAGTCTGCGTTAATATAATCGCACACTGAAACGGTTTTTGCAGGCGTTTTAACCTAACAGTATTCCTTCCCTGCCCTGTTCAATGTGTGAACAATCTGCAACATCTGAACTGAAGTACTAAGATTGAGGTTGCCATATTTTCATACCGCAGAAGTTAATGGTAACGTTTAATGTGAGTTTTAACTCAAGTAGATCACACTCTCATTGAGCAGGAAGTTTGAATTCATGAATTATGAGAACGTCAATATTCTCATTCGGAGTTACTTGCAGTAATGTTTTTTGTACAAATTGTGTCGTCTATTATGTCGTAAATCTGATGAAAAAGTTAAGAATACTGATTCTACAAATAACTTTTCATGGTAATGAAAAATTGGTTAAATTTTTTACCGAATCTGTGTTGGAGAGCTGTTTTTTTTTGACAGCGAAAGTTTACCAAAGCTTCATTTAGATTAAAAATTAAAGTTTTTTTTTGGAACCGTAGTTTTTGTTTAATTTTGCTTTCAAACGTTGTTTATCTTTTTGAATATCATTGTAATTTTGACATACGTAGGTACTCGGGCTGAAAGAAGACGAAAGAGAGGAAAAGAGTCCTGAGCAAATTCGGGATATGTACAGGTAACTCTCAAATCTCATTTCTTCACCTTCTCTATCGAATTTATTTTGCCTCTAAATGATAATTTGTACTCAGTAGCTGCAAATTTTTAAGGGAAAGAATAATTTGTATGTAGGCTGAGACTTTTTGTGAGAAAGATTGTAGATTCAAAATACCGAAGTCAATGGACCACTAGACAAGGTACAAATTTAAGCAATCTGATACATGTTTCTCAACCAAAATTTCTTGTAAAATACGATTCACACAACAAAAATTACTGAAACCAACTCCTAACGAAGATATTAATATTTTTATTTCACATTGGTTACGAGGAATTTGAACTGCCCGCTCACAAGAAACTCAAAGCTCTACGTGAGTCAAATCGCGCACTACTACGGTTTCAGCAAGTTTCTCAATCAAGCAATGTTCATTTCCCACCATGTGTTGTTCAAACTATAAGCAATTTGCTATAGCTGAGCCAAAGCGTCAAAATTGAGGTTGCCAGATTTTTAAATCGCAGATACTGTCATGATAACGTTTAGCGCGCGATGTGAATCACGTAGAGCATTGAGTTTTCATGAGTGGGTGGTTTGAATTCACGCATCAGGAATCATTAAATATCTTCATAAGTAGTTGATTTTGGTAATTTTCGTTGTGCGCATCGTGTTTTACGTGAAATTTTGGTGAAGAAGCGTGTATCAGAATGCTGAAATTCGTACCTTATCTAGTGGTCCATTAACCAAACAAAGTGGCAAGTTTTGTAGCAGCAGCAGTTACTTTTGTAAGCAAAAAATATCACTCAATGAAACTGATCAGCTCTGTCAAACCTCATCTAATCTGCGGTACTAAGGAAGAACGCTTTTGGAGCCTTCAAACGTTGCCAAATCTCTTTTGAAAAATCTCAAATTTTCCTTTGTAAATATTTTTTTTTTAATTTTTCAGGAAATCTTGTTTGTAATTTGATCTAAAGCATTTGAAAATTTCAAAGGAAAATATTCATAACCCTCGTTATAAATAAACATTTTATTTGAAAAAATGTGGCAACTCTAAAATATTCATACGGCGTTTTCCCTTAGTACAGCAATTCAGGAAACACCTCATCTTTCCCTGTTTTACCAAAGATCTTAAAATAATGGTATCAATATTGAATTGGATAAAGAAATAGATATTGACTAATGTATTAAGTTTCATCAACAATATTTATTCTTCATATTTTTTACATTAGGTACTTCTGGGCAAATCTAACAACCCCTGAATCTTTTTCTACTTTATGAGCTGGAGCTCTTTCAAATCTGCATCTTCATCGTTTGAAATCTGTATCAACTCAGCGCGCTATACTATATCATATATTGACTCAACGTTGTAAGTCGGCAATCACATAACTCGGTTTGCGACGTCACAGACTTCCTGTCATACTTCATTTTTTAAACTGAAAACTACTCAACGGCAATTTTTGATTCTCTGTGCTAAAAAAATTGTGCAAATACTTCAAGGAATGATGTCGATTAGTTCTCTCATAAAGAAATAACATAGAGGCGGAGTTTTTCAGACACCGCAAACGAGTCATGTGATTGCTGACTTACACCGTTGATATGTCCCTAAGTGCAATGCACCTGAGGGAAAGGGGATCTAAGGTACCAAAAAAAATGAAAATTAAGGCAATTATATTTTTGCATTAAGGGGATAATTCGGTATCATTTACCTACTACAAAAACACTTGGTAATTTCATAAATTGATTTTTTTGAAACATCTCCGAGTTGAAGAACAAAAACATTTGATTTTGAGCCAAACACTGCTAAAGTTTTGAAACTATTTTACCCCAAGAATTTGGCCCCCTCATCATTAGAAATGAATTTCTGATCGTGTAATGACCCCAATATTGTATTATAAACTCCAATATACCTCCATACTCATATTTGGAAATAAAAGTATACTGTTGCTATTGTCTGACAGCCTTTCAGATGAGTCCAGATGGAGGCTTCGCGCTTTCTTCTATTTTGACCCCTTTCACTTAAAATGCCTCTAATGACAATGTTAAATATACAAATTATGGCTTAAAGTTTAATTGCATGTTCTTGAGATTTGCACTAATCGATTAGCATCAGAAACTGAAATTCGATCACTCTGACCAGAAGTGCAGAATGTCGCTCTCTGGAAAAAGTTGGCAATTTAATCTAAGTCTCCTTTTGCTCAGTTGCATCACAAATGGATACTTACATCAAAAGGAATTATATCCATTATGACATGAATCCTGTCATGCATGTATTCTCATGTATCTCAGGGCTCATGTCATAATGGATTTAGTTCCTTTTGATTTAAATTTGTCCAAACGTCACTCTAAACACAGTCAGAACCGAAAATAAATCACCGATCAGTTTTGATCTCCATTTTACATTCTCTTTTTTTTTGTTTGCTTTTTGTAATCTTCTCCTGTTTGATCCATTTCAGCTCTTCCACTAAACTTCTACATCTAGTCAAATTGACAATGGAGGACACAGCCTACATGGCACGCTTGATGTGTGAATTGAATGCAATTCCTCTTGCTTTACAAATCACCAATATTGCAGGTACAAACCCTAACTGCAAATTACAATATGATTTTACTCATACTCTTCTTTCTTGTATAAATCTAGGGCTGATGACATGTTTTGTCTAAAACTTAGTTAATCTCATATCAATAATGATAGATGGAATATTGCATAAAAGAATTCTTCTAAACTTCTAGTACTAAAAGATGTACGCTTTTAAATAATGAGCTTTTTTACAAAAATTAGCTAATTACTTGTGTCCGTCGGAAATTTAAGTTTACAGTCTGATAAGTTAGTTTAGTGCTGTAAAGAAATCAAAGGAAAAAGCTAATTTCAATCTAAATGGTTTGGAACGAGAAATTCCGAATTTTGCAAGTATCTGAACTAAAACTTATATTGATATACATTTATGTAGAAGTATTCATGGAAGTATAGATGAGGGCCTTCTACTATTAACTCTGCGTCTTTAGGAGATATGTTCAGTGATACATACGACACTTAGAACTGACTAACCAAGCTCACCATATTTTATTTATCAAGAAATGTCTATCAAGCTAGGAAATATACACTTTTCATAAGGCATAACATGCTATCAACAAATTTTAGACTCATTTGATGAGAATTCACATACCATCTTGAGCCAACGAGCGACACCAAAAGTTGAACGGCCGTTTCTTTTTATCACTTTTGCTGTTAGCGTTACTGAAGAACAAATAATACATGGTCACAACATATATGAATAACGCAATAGCGATACACGACAAGTAAATATTCCTGTGAACTGAGTTGTGCTGGATGGTGCGATACTGCTGCAAGATTTGCCAAGACATGCCATCCTTGTTAGGCGTGCAAAAGCGGCGTACGGCTGCAGCTCTTTGTGCAGATTTACTTAGAAGCTTTTGAATTGCATTTTCCTTCTCTTCGGTTTTCAATACATCGTAAAATATGTCATCTCGGTCGCTGGATAGAGAACTTTTAAATGGTGGGTTGTTCCCATTGGGGACGGCCATCTTGTGATTAAATTGTGTGATGGTGTAGATTAACCACCAAAATTAAATTTGTATCCATGGTAACATTATTTTTGCAAATTCATCACATTGAAGGTTATGCTGCTCCGGCCATTTTGTTTCTTAAATATTCATTTTATTTACGCATGCAACATCCAGACATAGACCTCTCAGCTGGTAGGTAGGTAAACGAGAGGTGGATCATTCTATTAAAAAATTTGGAAGAATTACATGCTTAACGTGTTTTTTTTTCTATTTATTTTTAATTTAAATGATGCCAAATTACAAATAAAATGGAATTTAGGAATACTTTTGGCAGTATCGTCATTATAAAAAGAAATTAAGCATGAGAACAGTAGTCCAAAGATATATTTCTAGAGCAGTGGTAAAGAATTTTCACAGAGTTGTAGTTTAAATATTCTGATGCAAAACCTTGTAAACAAATCAAACATTTAATTTGGAAGTTCAGTGAATCAATTCTAAGGGAAGAAAATGCTAATCAATAACCAACAAGGGAGTTGAGGGAGCAAGGCGATGTGTAAAGCTGAGCTTAGCAGATTATGGATTATAAAATACCATGAATTCGAGCCCACAACTTCTTAAATTGAACACGTTCATTGGAATGAGTTTCACTACATAGACTTAGCTTCATTTTCTTCCAAATTTTTTATTCTTTCAACAGAAAAGTCAATGTCATTTTGACTTGATATTTTGTGAGCGTATAACTGTGAAATCTTGTTATGTTAAACTATGGTTACGATGAAATCCCTCTTAAATCCAAAATTTCTTTGGCCCCTAGACATTGCCTTAGACGGCAATGTACAAGAGATATGATTAAGGCGAATTCGTAACTCTTGGTTTGGAAGGAAAGTTGCTTAATTTGAAGAAAAGTTTTTGGAGAAACCGACGAAAATTCGATTTTATTCTTGGAAAATCGAGAGAAAAGAGCAATTTTTAAATATAGGAATGTTTCAAAAAAGGTTTATGATGGCATGTCTATTTTTTTATGGAAAGGCAGTAATGAGAGCTCTAAAATCTGTGACTTTTAATGTCCTTAGCTGCTTTGTTGAAAGTAGGGATAACAAATTTGAAAATTCATTTATTATTTTAAAATTTATAGTCAATTGTTGAAATATTAGGAGAAAATGATGTAAAAAATCACTTATGTTTGTAAAGTAGCTGAAATTGTTTAACTTTAATTGTCAAACTTGTTTCATACCATGCGGTAAAGCAAGTAAGACAATGAATTGCTTAAGTCAAAATTTCTCTCGGTTCCTTAACAATTCGACATAGCGAGATTTCACTGTAGTTAATAAGCCAGAGAAAATGCAGGGAAAGTTCCAAGATATTATGTTGTTTGGTTCTGTGTTAAAAAAATCAAACTTTGGTGTCTAAGACTGGGGAACAGTAAGCTTCATCAGGGAATGAACAATTTTAGGGAGAATCAGGCTAAAATCAATTAATCTGCCCCCCCCCCCCCCCAAAAGAAGGAATCTCCTCTACTTCTCAGAGACAATTTTAAGGTTTATGTCTTTGCACCTTAGCCACCATTATTGATCTCTTGAATCTTCAAATTTTCAGAATAACAGAAGGGCTTCTTTTATCAGATAATGTAAACATCCAAAACGCTTTTGGAATTAATAATTTTGATTATAAGCAATAAAGAATCGGTTGAAAGATGAAAAAAATCGATATCCACAACTGGAATTCCAGAGAATTATATGGTTTTTCTCAATAAAATCCTGAAGAAGTTAGAAGAAACTTTGACTTTTTATCAGGGAACGAGCCTCTGAAAATCTGAATCTGAAATCTCTGAAAATGTAAATTGTTTTTTTGTCTGTGTCAGTACTTGAATCTCAGTTGTTGCTACCTTTTAGATTTGCCCAGGATCAAAGATATTCACAGGTCATTTTCAACGACAAAGTAACCAACAGTTTTTTCTTTCTTTCCAGGAAACGTTTTATCCCGCACATTAATGGGTGGTCGTTCAGAACGGAATGAATTCTTGCTCCTCCATGCGTTCACTGAAAAAGATTACATTGTTCCAGACAAGCAATACGGGAAGAAAAACAATTTGAAGGTTTGAGCCTACATGTAACTTAATTTTATCCAAAAAATCGTAGGTAATCGTATCAATTCACCATGAAACTGGGCTCAGAAGGGCTGAAGTATTAAATGATGAGATGTATGCGCACAACTAAGTATAATTTTGAGGCCCAGACTCGTCACTGGCAACGAGC
This sequence comes from Bemisia tabaci, assembly GCF_918797505.1. Lineage (NCBI taxonomy): Eukaryota > Metazoa > Arthropoda > Insecta > Hemiptera > Aleyrodidae > Bemisia > Bemisia tabaci. Next base: position 9,207,849 of record NC_092799.1, read on the forward strand.
CTCTATCTTGCATCATTTTTTTCTGAAATTTTTATTTTGATTGATGAGTATCTCTATTCTAAATGTGATGTCATCTTTATTTGATCAAAATCCTTCATTGGGTACTGATAATACTCCCTAATTTTTTCTGTAAAATTATTACAAAATTTTAGATCGTAGGCAAATTTTATCATTGCAGAGTTAAAGCAGGAACTTTTGGTTTGATGGAGGTTACCTTATTATTGAGAATAAAAATTTTTAAAAAAAAGGAGAAAAAAAATTTAACTTGAAACTTATTTAACCAATTCCTCTCAATAACTTTGAGAGATTAGAATCGAGCTCTACTCCAGGAATCTGAATATTTAGATTGCATTCAACAGGAGCAAAGCAGCTCGACTACAGTATTGTACGAATTGCGCATCTTCATCTCCATTTTAAAAAATGCCTAGGCTTGGAAATAGTTTTTGTTTTCCTATAAATTTATATATGTTTAGTATTTTTTAAAGCAAAGAAATTGCTTGATTCTGAAATAACTGCAATTGAGCTGGTTCACTTCTGTTAAATGCAATCCATTTTGTTGTAAGAAAAAAAAAATTATGAGGCTTTCATTACATTGAATGAGGAAAAGAGAGTTTCCCTAGCTATGAATTTCCTTTTTATCATGTTAGATTTGAATGTACAGATATTTTTTTTATTTTATTTATTGGACTTTGAAAATAGAAGATTTCCTCTTCTCGCCAATCCAACAGCATCTCTCAGTGTTTACTCAGCATTTACAGTGATTTCTTATATTTCACTTGCAGGAGGAAGATTTTGATGAGCTGGGTGAAATAAATGTGAACCAGAAGGCCAGTCGCAAAACGGCAAGTCGCAAGAAGCCCACTTACGCAGGAGGTCTAGTCCTGGAGCCGAAACGAGGATTCTATGATAAGCTTATTTTACTTATGGATTTCAACTCACTATATCCAAGTATCATTCAGGAATACAATATTTGTTTCACCACAATTTCCTTCCATTCTATTGATCTCCAGGTAATCCTAGCAGAAATTTTGATCTAATCCTTCCCCATGGTGCCAAAAGTTCCAACATTTAGGCGACAGGAGAAACGGAGGACCTTACAAGTCCCATGTCCCAAAATAAACTGCTAGACAAGACACGAATTTAAGCACTCTGATACATGTTTTAACCTGAATTTCATGTAGGACACGATTCTTGCATAAAAAATTACTGAAATCAACTTCTAACTAAGATATTAATGTCTTACTTCTACATTGGTTACAGGAAATTTGAATTGCTCGGTCACAAAAAACTCAATACTCTACGTGAGTCAAATCCCACCTTACATTGGTTTCAGCAGGCTTGTCAATGGAGCACTGTTCCTTTCTCAACCTTTATCGTTCACACTGTAATCAATTTGCCATAGTTGAGCCAAAGCATCATGATTGAGGCTACTATATTTTCGTTTTGCCGAGACTGCCACGGTAACGTTTGGTTTGTGATTTGACTCACGCAGACCATCGAGTTTTCATGAGCGGGAGGTTCGAATTCTTGCGTCAAGAAACATGGAATGTCTTGGTCAGGAGTCAATTCCAGTAATTTTCACTGAGCGAATCGTGTTCTATGTTAAATTTTGGTTTAGAAACATGTATCAGAATTCAGAATGCTTAATTTTGTACCGCGTCTAGTGGTCCATTCAGCCCAAAAACAAGTGATCTGTAGACTTTCAGAATTTTACACCTTTGGTTCCATCATATTTTCCACCTTCATAAAAAAATCTGGACTGAAGATGGTCCCGCACAAAGTATTAGCCACTTTTATCTCTGCCATCCAATTCATTTACAATGGTGCACATCTAAACTTCTTCTGAACATTCCAAATTGTTTTTGTTGCAGCTTCATTTGTTGCTTACTCTATCGTTTTTAATCCTGTAGATGTTTCATTCATATTCAAGGAGAAAAGGCTTGTAAAAGTAAAAGAACTCAGGCCTTGTCTACATGGGCCATTTCACAGGATTTGTCCCAGGAAAAAATCCCATTTACATAGTCGGAAAAAATATTGAGTCAATCAATATTTTTCCGAGTACCAAGTATGGTCCTTGTACTCTTAAGACCAACTGAGGGAGGAAGAAGAAGTGAAAGCGAACTTTGCGATTTTGTGTTCACTCGATTGCTCCTGTTTGTTTAATCAAAATAATTTGCTCAATTGTTAATCGTGTTCAATTTTTATCTTAATCCCGGTTAAATACTCGATTTTTGCTCATTTATCTTCCGGCACCAACTTGTCGCAGGAGCGCCAGAGCCCTGTCGTGTGAAGGCGATGACTGGGAAAAATCCCATAAGTTTCATTCCTGCGATTTGAACTTGGGACAAATCCCATGAAAACTTCTTGTGGAGACAAGGCCGAAGTGTCCCATCACACATTTATTTCTTGCTCCGAAGGGTGAAAATACACTGTCCGCCATGTCAGTTTTTGTTTTTGTTTCAGTGAGTAGATAATATTTCTAAAATTTTCACTTTTTCAGATTGTTGTTAATTATTTTTTTCGCCATTCCTTACTCTTTCAAATTTTGCAGGATGAAGAGGCCTTCAGTCAAGTCCCCCTTCCAGAAGCTAGCAGTGCACAAGGGATCTTACCCCAGGAATTGAAAAAGTTAGTTGAGTCGCGAGCGGTAGTCAAGAATTTGATGAAAAAGTCAGGGCTGAGCTCCGATCTGAAACTTCAGTACAACATCCGACAATTGGCGCTGAAACTTACAGCCAACAGTATGTACGGATGTCTGGGCTTCTCCAACTCTAGGTTCTATGCCAAAGCTCTCGCTGCCCTAGTTACTTGTGAGTACGTTATATATCTTTGATATCTGTTTTCACACTAGATTCCATGCCATGACAAACGCAACAAGGAACAGCCACTCACTAAGGCGCGGCCAAATATTTTTTGAAAAGCTTCCCTCAGACCTAAAATCCAAATACAGGGACCCAAATTTTCTAAATGTATTAAAACAATTTTTTATTGCCAAGTGTTTGTATAGTGTAGCAGAATATTTAGCTTAAGCTCTGTAATCTCTTTTCCTTTCTTTTCTTTTCTTTTTCTTTGGTTTTTGTTTTTTGTTTTTTTTCTTATATCCTAACTAATTTTGACATATTTGTTTTCGCCGTTATAAATGTGCATTTACAAATAAAATATATTATTATTATTTCAAAAGGAATTCAATCAGCTGCGTTAAAAGTCATGCTCTGTGTTCAGCAAAAAAGGAAAAAGAACTCAATCACTGTCATAAACAAGGGGGAGAAATGGTGCTGGGTCCACATCATTTTGCGGGGAAAACAAGCTGAGAAATCAAAAAAAAAAAAATTCAATAAGAGTTACAATTGTTTTTTTTTTTGCTCTTATGACACCAGTGCAAGGCTGAGGGGGGAGGGTGAGAGTGTTCAGCTCAGGCAGCTTGCATTGGAATTTTAAGTTGAGGTCACGACGAGAGATCTATAACATTTTGGCTCTTTTTAGACCTCATCGGTAGATCACACTCGTCAGTGAACCCAAATTAGCATCCCGCTATTTTTTTTTTTTTTCTCACTGTCATAAACTTAGAGAATATATCTAGTTTTGCATGGATTTAGACTGATTTCAGCAGAAACAAAAACCTCGTTGCATTTTTCAAAAAATTCTATCCTCAGTGATCTTGAGCTGTACGCGTTTCTATCACTACTACTGGTAACTTAATCTACGTACATACATTCATTCTGCCCAGTTAAAAATTAAAGACCACCAAAGCTTTTAGTGTACCAAGTTAGACTTGAAGTTAGTTTTTAGCATCAATTCACATGGAAGAAGAAACTTCTACACCTTTTCCTCCTCAATTCAGAGTGCCTAGTGACCGGGAAAAGTCAGGGAACGCAACTTGACTGGGAAAAAATCAGAGAAATGTCAGCGAATTTTCTCAGTGGTTCGGGAATTTTTTCTGGAGCTGGGCTCCACGAGCTGGATCCATGGCAGGCTAGCTGATCACGTTGTTGTGCCAACATGCCAACTGAGTGGCACCCTCAAGCTATGTTTTTGATGACTGTAGGTTGTAAAAAAGTCAGGGAATTTCATTAGAAGGCAGGGGATGAAAATATAAAATTTTGTTAGCCACCCTGTTAATTGAATTTTATGTATTTATTTTTGCTAAACTTGGTCCATACTCTGTGTATTTGTCTCATTTTTAATTTTTTGAAAGCACATACGAAGATAATTACGAGAAATGTTCGCCACATCCGCCCGGCAAGTATTGTAATTTTGCTGTTTTTGTATATTTTCAGTCAAAGGTCGTGAAATTCTGATGAACACGAAAGACCTTGTTCAGAAATTAAACTATGAAGTTATCTATGGAGATACCGATTCTCTGATGATAAACACAAACTGTCTGGATCTAAATGAAGTGTATAAAATCGGTCACAAGGTACAGTGTGTTCCATATTTTGTGTATATTGAATGTTTTCTTTATAAGTACAGTTTGCAGTTTTTTTATGTGTCTTGAGTCAAGTTGAGTAATTTTTGAACTTCAAATAAAATTTTTGCCAATTTCTGTCAACATAAAACTTTAAAAGGGTCTCCGTACTCGTACATCGTACTTTTAATAATGTCTTCCCATCTTTTTGAAGTCTAAATTCATCAGTAATTGTTACTTGGGTATCAGCCCAAACTTTGTACTTATTAATTATCCTCCTACATTGAAACTAAAGGATCTTTCTCTTTTGAAATGTTCTTATTTCCAGATAAAATCTGAGGTAAATAAAACTTACAAACGTCTCGAGCTGGATCTAGATGGTATATTCCGATACATGTTACTCTTGAAAAAGAAGAAATATGCGGCCGTTACCATATCGAAACTTCCAAATGGCGAAGTAGAAATGAAAAAAGAAGTGAAAGGACTCGATATTGTCCGGCGAGATTGGTCCAAAATTTCAGCAATGACCGGAGAGTAAGTCTTTTTCTACTTAATTTCATACTTCAGGAATAACTTAATCATTTATTTTGTCAAGTTTTCCTTTTTCTCTGATGAATGACTTTGTCTCATCTCCTGGTTTTAAGTTCGAAATAATTTGAAGATTTCTAATCAATCAAAAAACAGCATTATTGTTTACCAATTGAAAAACAGGATTTTGCCATACATCTGGCAGTACTTTAAAAATAAATCTTGTCAAATCTTTTTAATGTCAAGAAAGTTTTCATTACCCCTACTCAGTTTTGCGTGAATACAGGCAACAAGATCTGACAGTGTAACTGTATTAAATGTAAACTATTTATCTTGATTTAATCTTGATTCCTTTATTTCCCTAAGTAAGTCTAGCAAGTAAACCTTTGTCATTCCAAAATATTTTTTAAAGTAAATTTTGTCAACTTTCAGCCCTCAAATAACGGTTCAAGGCTGCAACAAATATCTTTTTCAGAAATTAAAATTTAGAAATTTTGAGGCACCACAATGGATGTCCATAGTTTTGCACTTTTGCCATAGATGTATACATGTATTACAGGGCTGAAGCAGGTGTTAAACTAAAAATATTGAAAAATCAGGACAAGTAACAGACACTAAGCAAATTAACTGAGTCGAATATATTAAGCTTGTCGAAAAGGCTCCTTTACTGACAAAAGATTGGTTCTGTTTCAGATATGTTTTGGAGCAAATTTTGTCGGACCAAGGCTGTGATGAGCGTGTAATTAATATACTCGAAAAACTTCGCAAGCTGAAAGAAGATCTAGAAAGTGAGAAAGTTCCGTTGGATTTGCTTTGGATTTCAAAGAATCTTACCAAAAATCCCGAAGACTACGCGGATAAGAAAGCTCTGCCGCATGTCCAGGTTGCGTTACGACTCAATTCCAATGCAGCTTTAGCAAAGAAATTTCGGCAAGGGGACGTCATTAATTACATCATTTGTGAGGTATGTCAAAAAACCTGTATTTTAAATCTCTCATTATATTGTCTCCTGCATGAAGAAACATATCTTGAATGCGCTATTTCAATATTTTTTAATGACATTTTATTTGTATACCGGAAGACCGCCACATGAATTTGTCTAAAGTTATGAGTGATTTTCCTCCACACTCATGCAAAAGGACACAGAAATTTGACAAACTCTTGCAATGATTCTCCTGTGAAAAAATGAAATGTTTGTAAAAATACAAACTAGAAGGTACAGATGAGATACAAGGAGGCTACAATTAGTCTAGCATATGGTTCGTCTGTGCAGGTAGTTCCTTAGTGTAAGCTTTTAGTACATGCAAAACAGATTCTTCCCATGCATTACTACACAGCCCGGTCGGGATCTAGATTTCACAAGGAAAAACCTATTCTCTTCAAATCATTTTGACAAATTAAGTAGGGCAGTTGAAGAAATGCTGACTACAAATCAGGGTACCAGGAGATATTTATCCTATATAAGTCTTTTGCTTTTAAGCATTTCAGGCGAAACTTTGCAATTTCAATCACTAAAATTCATCAAATCAAGCTCAATCATCACAATTTTTAGGGCTCTCACAATCAGGGAATACTGGGAAATGTCAAAGAATTTTTTAAAGTCAGGGAGAACCTCGAAGTGTCAGGAAAAATGACGAAAGTTTTCGGGAAAAATTGTCAAGTCACCTTTCATTGCTCTCTAAAATAGGTCTGATGATCCGGACAACAGATTTTGCATGAAAACTATTTCAAGTTATGTCTTTTCAATCATCTGAATTATCTTCGCTTGTCAGGGGATTTTACCAAAATGTGTCATGAAAATTAGGGTAATGTCAGGGAATTTCATTTTATAAATCATGTGGCAAGCCTGAATTTGTTTAAAAATGCCCCGAATAAGGACCAAACGCATGTGCCGAGGAATCAGATTAATAAAATGTTGTTCTGTTGTGTTGACTTTTGACTCGAGTCCTTCAAAAAGTTCATATGTATTCACCAATTTGACAGAAACAAAGATACTTTAAAGTTAAGGCCCAGGGCAACTGTTGACGTGGATTGCAAACGTCAATTCTGCGAATTCCGATTGTCAGGGTAATAGTAGGCAGACTCTAAGCAGAGGACCTTTGGAGGCGTAGATATGCCTTCAAGACAGCATTTACGTTTTATTTACTGCACCCGCTAAAATCTACACGGCGTTTGGAAGTGTTCATTTTTCTATTTTTTTCTTTAGTGTATGGAATTTACCACATGGTAATAAACCATTAGATTGGTCATGGTTTCAAGGTGTCAAGTGCCTGGGATAATCAGGGAGATGAAATTGATTGGGGAGAAATGAAGGAGGGAAAACGCAGAGCCAGTAGAGTTGCCAACTCCTGTGCAAGATTGTGATTTTTGCATAATTTGCCTCCATATTGAGCTTTGCTGTGCTGTAGTAAATTTCTCCTCTGGAAATTGTAGCCTCTAGTTCTCTACCAATCTGTTCCATTACTCTGCGCTGAGCTGCATTTATTTTTGCGTTTCTGTTGATTTGGAAGAAAAGGTCAGAGAGAATCAGGAAAAGTCAGGGAGACGAAAAATCCAAGGTTCAGGAAACCTGGAAAATAAAGGAGAAAGAAAAGAAAGCTCGCCAATTTTATTCGGAGAGTGAGAAGGTTGTTTTCTGTTTAACCCTTCGTGCAAAGCAAAAGCTACTTGTCAACGTTTTTCATTTATTCCCATTCTGATGAACATTTTTACTTTTTTCAGGACGGAACAGATCAGCCAGCAACACAGCGAGCATATCACCCTGAAGAACTGAAGTCAAATGAGACATTAAAACCAGATATTAAGTATTATCTATCGCAGCAAATTCATCCTGTTGTTTCGCGGTTGTGTGACCCAATTGAAGGTGTTGACTCAGCTCAAATTGCGGAACACTTAGGTAGGCATAATTTAAATTAAAGCATTAAATTTATTATAAATTTGTATCTTAAGCATCATCATAAAACAAGTTTTAAACTGAGTTGATCAACAATAGAAAACTGAGAACAAACAACTGGTAAATACGAGTGACCTGTACAGTACTTGTATAACCTGTTGCTCAAAAAAACCTTGTGTTTGATCTTTCTGGATTATATTGATCTTCACTTTGCTTACAAAATTAATTTCAAATCATGCATGAAAAAACAGTCAGTAGTGTTCTAACTTTACCCTAATACTTTAGAAGCCATATATTGAGCCAACCAAGTTGCACTGTCAAAAAGACAAGACAAAACAACTGAGTAACTGTGATAGAAAATTGAGGGAAAAACCAACAAGCTTCGGCTGGTAAGCTAGCCAAAATCAGTCAATAAACAACAAAACTTATTCGTAGCGAACAAAAAATATGTCTCTTGTTTTTTTTTTCTTCATCTAGGTCTTGATCCATCTTCATATAGACAGTCTACGATAGGCCGGAATGAAGATCTAGCCAACGGAGATTATAGCACTTTAGGAACACTAACCGATGAAGAACGATATAAAAACTGTGACAAGTAAGACTTTCCTCACTGTTATATATACTATAACTGTTCCTTGCCATTTCAGACGCACTATTCACTTTTATTACCAATCTGTGAACAATGCAGGCGAAAAGTAAGAGGGCAATAGAAGCATGAGTGATTTCCATTGATTTTATTCATGGATACAGTCGACTTTCAAGTAAGAGTGATGGTTTTTTCAAAAACTCTTCATCTTCTCCCAAAAATCTATTTTTTTTTGTCAACCAGTATCATACAAAATACTCCTCAAAATGCTTTATTTCTGTCGAATCAAATACAGTTTATCAGACTAGAATAGGAAGCTTTGTTTAAAACCTTTTTTTCTGTAGTTTTGTGTGTTCCCCCCCCCCCCCTTTATATCCATGAGAAGAAATTTTGACAAATTTTGGATACCTCATAACTTCATTTATTAAATATCGTTAGTGTATGCTATGCATTCAATGCATCGCAATGAAGTTAATAATTGCCAAAGGTAAGAGGAATATGCTATCTGGGAAATATAATTTCTCTGCTGCCAAAAATTGTGAAATTTTAGGGTATTATTATCAAACATCTTTAGAAAACTGGTGACTAGGGATGCTAATGAAGATGAAAAATATGTTTTTCTCTAGCGAAAGGAGGAACTTAATCACAACCTTTTGCGAACACCTAGATTTAAATGGTTTAATTTAAATTTACCCCCACCTATTTTTTCAGATTTACTTTCAAATGTTCACATTGCAGTGCAGAAATAATCATGGATGGACCGTCACGTAAAACGGTGAGTGCTACTTCAATTACACCTAAATCCACAATTGTAACGCAAGAGCAGTTAAAGTTACAACGTTTAAAATAATTTTTTTGCTGGTTGATTTGTCATGAAAGTTGTCCATACCCAACATAGTGCTTAGTTTACGGTTTTTGGATTCCAGCCCACCCTACTCACTAAATTTTAATAGAGACATGGTAACAATAACTCATTTAGATGAAGGAAAATCATGAAAACTTTTTTTTCGATTGCTGTTTTTCAAAATTTCCACTCAACATTTTTTTATCCTAATAGTAGAATATTTTAATTTAATGGACACATTTGTTTGAATCATTTGGTGAACACTCTCCATAAAGAAAATCTTCTAAAAAAATTACCCAAAATTTGTGCCAGAGGGATGACGATTCATCTCTCAAAAAACGAAATCTGACAGAAAATGTGAGTAACTTCATATCTTAGTTTTACCAATCGATTTTGTTAATTTAAGAAGCAGTTCTGTGAAAAATGACTTCAGCTTCTTCTTCTTCTTCTTCTTTTTTTTTTTTTTTTTTTTTTTTATTATGTAAAATTTATACAGAAGCTTTTATTAAGTAACTATGGTACTAGTCAATCAAATCATTAAGCTTACAACTGATGCAGTAGCATTTTATTATTAATCATGGATCACATTGTCATTCATTATGGCTCATATCATTTTTGCCAAGAAATTCATTAATACTTTAAAAGGCCTCTCCATCCAGGAGCTTTCTTGCTTCCCAGAGAAACAACACAGAGTCTGCATTTTTGAAGAGTAGCTTTATTTATAAGAGAAAAGTATTCACTAACTGAACTGCTGAGTATCTAATACCACTTGATTTAATGTTACTCTCAGAAATTTTTAGCGAGATTTTGATGTTCACAATATTTTCATGCCTAGAATTAAGTGCCCTGTTCACGCTGTTTTTCAGAATACATCCTCATAAAAGTTGTAAATCGGGGTACAGGCCTAGTCTGATATCCTGTAATAATCAAAGGATTCTACTACTCGGTTTTCAGACTGTAGGATCTAATCCATCCTTAATATTTTTTTGCTAAGAAAACTTTCCATTGCTTTTTTTCAGCCGGCTGGTAAAGAAGAGCTCATCCTCAGTAAATGCTCGAATCCTGATTGTTCTACGCCCCCGTATCTCTACGTTAGTAGTATCCTCAACAAATTAACATTATCTATGCGGCAATACATCAAAAAATACTACGCTGTAAGTTCTTCTTGCGACATATTAATTTTTTCCCCCTCAAGGAATTCATTAACTGCAGATAAAAGTGATTCGTATGAACATTCGAAAGATTTATTCCCCCCCCCCCCCCCTGGTGATTTATTTCATCTCTAGTTTTGCTGTAGAACTTCAATGAACCACTAATCAGGGTACTAGATCAAGAATCTTAATGTTTATTTCCGAATTGAAATTTTGCGTATAATACAATGGACGCACTAAAACTTTCAAATCAAACTCACGCGTAAGAAAATAACGGTTTTTGTTCATGTTAATTCACACTTCCCGCTTACAGAAAGACTGGAATTTACTCGAGTCGAATTGAACCCTCAACTAATTAGATTGCATTTTGCGAAAAGGAACACAAGCTTTCCAATGTCGCTAAAATTGTGTAACTTTTTTTTTTACCTCGCCAATGTAAACTGATCATCTTAACAAGTTTGATCTTTTCTTCCAATAATTTTTGAATTCAACAAGAAAATTACTTTTGTAAATTTAATCCTTGCAAGGTTCCAGTAATTTTATTGCAAGGAATATAAGTTGCACACTCCTTGTAACGTCGGAATGCTGTTTGTTCCTTCTTATAAAATGCAATCCAATTTTGGTATATCTTACAATGGAAGAATTTTCCTGTGTGCCAACTTTCTTTTGACAAGATAAAAGGTACCTTGTATCAGAAGAGGAAGAAAATGCGTGTGAAACTTAGCGCTAGTTATTTCTTTAATGTTTTGTTTGATTTCAACGCCTCAGAAGAGGTATTGATGAGCATGGTTGTCACAGTCAGGGAATACCGGGATAACCAGGAAATAGCAGGGAATTTTATAAAGTCAGGGAAAATGACGAAAGTGCCACTATCAGGGTAAAATTGTAAATTTACCTTTATTAGCTTTCTAGAGTGGAGTTGACGTTTAGAACAGCAAATTTTGCCTGAAAACTGTTTCAAATTTTGTCTTTTTTGCCATATTGCTTGTTTCACTTGTCAGGGAATTTTACTCAAATGTGTCAGGGAGATCAGGGAAATTTCAGGGAATTTCATTTTCTAAATTTTGTGGGAACCCTGGATAAATGCCATTTTTGGGCTCACCTTAGCTGAATTTTTTTTAGTTCTACGATTTTTTGTTTATCGAGTGTCTATATTGTACAGAATGCATGATGATGATCATTATTGGTCTCTTCTCAGATCTAATAATGGGCTTAACATGGGTTCGAAGGCTGATTTTGGTAAAAAAAAAGCAGGTTTTGCTAGTCTGAGATAAAATCCTGAGAAATCCGTATTTTTCGCCTAACTCTGCCTTCAGATCCATGTTGAGACCATTATTAGATTTGAAAAGAGACCAACAATGAACAAATTATGATGCATTCCATGGAGTATAAACTTTCAATGAGCAAAAAATTGTGGAGTTGAGAATCTTAGCTGGGCCCAAAAACGGTCTTTATCTATATCCCTCCTTTAGAATGTAATTGGAGGGTAGAACTGGCTTTTTTCCTTAAATCGAAATAGGTGGCATTGGTCTAAAAGGGACCTGCTCCAACAATCATCACCTGCCTCTGTCAGTTTTTCATTGTCACCCAAAATTTTATGAGCCTTCGGGTTAGAAAATCTATTTTTTAGGCTCAATACAATTTTTTAACCAAGACTTTGAAAATTGTTTACGGAGCAAGATCACAACAGAAATCAAGGTTGGACTGACCATTTTAAATGCTACGTTTGGTACTGTGATTTCTACATAGAAAGTCCGATTTTGAAAGCTCATTGTCCTTAAGACGTTGTAAGGAACATCAACATTTTTGCACAATATGAAAAATTTCAATGAGCATAGCAGAATTTGTATCAGTGTTTTACATTGATTTATACATATCGATGCCTTAAGTTGGAAAATGTCTATTTCCGTCCCAGCGTTTTGAAATTCCCGATTTCATGTTTCATTATCATGAAGGAAAACCATGAACAAATGAAGAAAATTCACCTGAAATTTCAATATAGCTTGATGTTAGCTCCTTTTTAATAATGAAAATTTAGTAGAACTTTGCCACATCGCATTTAGAGGCCAGTATTACTGGACCTTGGCTACATGTATATCAGAATTTCGTGAAGCACAAGGATCGGAGTAAGCCTGAATTTGAATTCTCGCGCTTTTTTCTGTCATTCGCTTCAGCGCTACTAGCGGCTAAAATAAGAACTATGTGATATCTATGAAAACCAATGAAAAACACGGACACTTGCGTCACCGACATGCATTTCCCGCTCCCATGGAGTTGTTTAGGTTATGTTATGTATGTCTCGGCCGATGTCAGTTCTCAGTTATAGGAGCATTTTTTTCAATCGGATTTGAGTTCATGCAGGTTCATCAGAATTAGTCCTTCAAGAGTTTCTCATTATTACTACTATATATCTTATTTTCACTCTTCCCGTGTTTGGTAAAATTGGTTAGGCTCTTTTGTCTCCTCTGCGATGAGCCTCAATCATGGACTCAAACCGTAAGAGAAACATTCATTGCTTACTTTTTGTGCTGCGAAAACATACTGCAGAAAATGCGGAAAAGACTCGAACTTTCACAGATTCAAGGAGGAAAGGCTTCGTATTAGTGCCCTCACCTGTTGTTGAAGACGACCAGGATCTTGTTCAGTTATTTGTGCGCAATAATTTTGACATTCTTACACCAGACAATCTTGCTCCCCTGAAGGAAGCCATCCTTCGCTTATGCGTGGACACTCTCGAATTTGTGATCTATAGAGATCCGGGGAAAAACATCCGCTCATCGAAAAACACTCCTCTCATTCTTGTTCCTGTCGATAACTGTTACGGTGATCTAATCAAACAGTATTTTCCCCAAGATGTTGCAGTTTTTTACCAGGAGGACTGTTATAGATGTCATACCTGTAAAACTATAGATGAGAAAAATTCAGTTATTCTAGATCAACTTCTTTCGATTTCAACTGAATTAAGTTTTAAAAATCCTGGTGGTGAGACACTTTCGCATCTAGCTGTCCGAAGTTGTGATGATATCATGCTTCAACTACTAATGAAACATGGTGTTCCTGTTGACATGAAACGTAAAGATGGAGCAACCCCTTTGTATGTTTCTGTGGAGGATAATAACCTAAAAATGGCGGGATTACTTCTGCAAGGAACGGCCGCGGTCAATGCGAAGACAAAAAATGGTGAGACATGTCTGGTCCATGCATGTAAGAGAGGCTTTGTAGATATGGCAAGACTGCTCTTGAAGAATGGAGCTGATGTCAATATTGGTGATGATGATGGTCTCATGCCCCTGCATTTTGCCGTTTATTGTAGAGAAGTGGACTCAGAACCATTTTCGAGAAAATCAGATAGTCCGAAGCAGTTGAACAGACCACTCTTTCTTGAGATCTTAGAAGCAGGTGCCACTGTGAATGCAAGTGCCTCTGTTAACAATACGCTCACTACTCCTCTTAGTCTAGCTGTTGAACACACTAAATTGGATGCTGTAAAATGCCTCCTACAGCATGGAGCCGATGTCAACATCCCTTGCTATGGTGACCAAACAATTCTTAAATTAGCTGTGGACCTAAAGAGTCCAGAAATAGTGCGAGAGATTTTAAAGTCTAATCCAGATGTGAATGCAGCAGGTAACAAAGAAGTTCTTCGAAAGTGCATTCTAAGGGACGACAAAGAAGCTCAGGAGATCAGAGAGATCCTCATTCAGAATGGATGTGTCTTAAATACTGGCCATGATGACTCCATGGAACTGTTTCATAATGCTATCTCTAAAGGCTATATGGGCCTTGTTGAAAAACTCTTGGATTTTGGAGTCAATATCAATCAAAGCTATTACTATTTTAAGCCGAAATATAACTTCCTAACGAAGTCCACTCCTCTTTGCACTGCAATTGCATTTAAAAGAAATGACATAGTGAAATGTCTCATTGATAGAGGAGCAGATTTACATGCAAATCCGTTGATTTCAGGACTCTTTGGCTGGACCATAATTAGAAATGCTATAAATTATGCTGATTGTTGTGGTAATTTGAAAGCCCTAAAAATTCTCTTAAAATATGGTGCTGGTGTTGACAGCATTAACATTTACAAGCTCTTCCGTGCTCTCTGTTCCATTAATGATCAAGAATTAATAGAAAAAGTAATACCAGAGTGGCTGAACCGACATGGACCATCTTTTCTATCGGAATTTGTACTGGATGCTGCACAGGTAGACTCTGTAGCGATGCTATCGGAGGTCATAAAATTCAATCCCAGTGTTGATTTTCGCAATCCTGATGGACAACAAGCCCTTCATTTGGTTCGGTCTCAAGGCTCAGTGAAATTACTCATCAAATATGGTGCTGATATTGAAGCCAGATGTTTTAAAGGACAAACTCCTCTTGTTGTAGCTGCCAAGCGAGGAGTCCTTGAAGTCGTTGAAGAGCTTCTCCAATATGGTGCCAAGGTTGACTCTCTCGATAATTTTGGCTACTCGCCGCTTCATTATGCCTTAATGAAGGATCATACGGATGTTTTTATAGTTCTGTTAAACCACATATTTACAGATTATGAGCTACTTCTGAGAACTCATATTTTGCAGTCTCTTCGAAAATCTTACCTGACCACCTTATTACGAGATCAAGGGGAAAATGCCTATTTTTACGAACATTATGATGAAGAGAGATTTCAAGATTACACTGACACATTATTTCAGTTTTTGATGACAATGGGTCAAGCTTTTCCAGATAATAAGAATCTAAGTATGTTTGTTGATCAGGAAATCAAATCATCATTCTTTGGTACCAACATGGAATTTGATATTGGTAGCGGCCATCATAACTCGCCGCGATGGGGGACTGACTCAGATTATGATAGATGTGCCATTGAGTGGGCCAAGTCTCAAACTCTAGGCACTTCCAGTGTAACAGTTTACGATATTCTTACACAAAATGTTCAGCAATTAACCCTTTACATGAGGAATGAAAGCATCGCTGAGGATCTGAAACTCCCGAAAATTGCATCAAACTTTGATTTCATTAAAGATATTCTTTTGTGGCAGATTCGGAAAGGAACTTTTCGGCGAAAACTACTGAATAGAAGCAGTAAATTGTGTCATTTACTCCTGGCTAACTTAGAAATCCTGCCTCATGATATAACTGAAATGATTCTTAATTTCTTGACCAATCAAGAGCTGGAAATCGTGATCCATGCTTGTAATTGCATCGTTAGAACGAAACAAAACAAAACTGAAGCATAAATTCAGCTTATTGTATCATGTTATGGTGAGTGAAACTTTACATCTGGCTCGATTCAAAATTATTATTTTCCTCTGGTAAAATGGGCTTTCATTGAAAGACGCCCAACACGATGGTCTTGATGAGCCCTTTTCTACATGACACCCTGTTTTTGCTTCGATTCGATAAGTCTGGTAGGTACCTCCGGATCTTGGGATTACCCCAAAACTTCCCTCTTCTCAGTCGATGTCCTTTGCGAGGATGTTGTCGCAAGATTTAGATCAGAGAGAAGGTCAGGTCATTGAGGGTCTGCATTCACCTGTTACCTGCATTCAGTTCTCTCCATCCAGTCTGCCTGAAAAACACATGTAAATTTTCTGCCGTGGAAAAAAAATGCACTCAAAAATTTTACCATTTATCACATATTTAGCCTCATGCCACGATCCTGTTTCAGCACTATCGACGAATGCATCCTTTTCACAGGATTACTTGAGAGTGTAGTATTCTTCTTCAAAAAGTTCTTAGCTCATGCAGATTTTATTTTAAATGAATATTTTTTGTCAGTTTCAACCCTGTCTCTAAACAAGTTAATCCAAAATTGAAGTCATAATCTATTTTATTAATAGAATCTCATATCAAAATATTTTACTGTTATTCCTTAGTTAGTTTGTGTTCTTTCTCAGAAATAGAATGATTGATATTGCCTTTAAAAACCGTTTTTTTTAAAAGAAAAAATACAGTTCATCATTTCATTTCTCTCTTTACAGGGTTGGCTTGTTTGTGAAGACCCTGCATGTCCAAATCGAATAAGGAAGATCCCTTCGAAGTTAGAGCGTGGCCAGCCAAAGTGTACACTCTGCCACCTAAACTCTATGTATCGAGAGGTAGTTGTTTTTTTTTTATTTTTTTCCCTTACTTTACTTACTGCCTGTATACTTTTTTGTCCTTGACTCTTTTTAATGAAAAGCTCGTTTTTTCCTCTTCCTCCAGCATATTCTGGACCCCTGTTGCAGCTTTAGAAAATCATGCTTGATGACACCATCTACCATGACATTTCGTACCATTCTACCATTATAAACTTTTTATTTTAAGCCTGATCTAAGGGCCAATGAATTACAGGGCAAGGAGGCAGATCCAAAGTTTTGTTTGTATTTTGGAACAAGAAGCTAAAATAAGTCTCTTCTACTCATTTTAAAAGTACGCCTCTTCCAAATTCAGCCCTAATTAAGGTATACATTGTGCAATTAGGAACTTGAAGTAGGACATGTGCCGTGAAAATCTTTATTTAGATTGGTGCTTGTATGGACAAGCCAGAAACATTGTTGGAAGATAATTCAAAAAAGTCAGAAGTTTTACCTTATTTGATTTCATGTCGACTACAGTAAGACCTCGAATTATCGGATCACGATTCAATCCTCCGGTTCCTTCAGGGGGACCGACTAGCGCGATTTAACGGAGTCGGCCTCCGGTCCCGTGAAATCCGATAAATCGAGGTCTTACTGTATTTACATTTTATCCAACAACCTGGCAGCCTTTGTCGAAGGTAGTAGTTCTTTATTGCAAAATGAAGTCCAGTTGCATTCATACAAAAGAGCCCATCTGCATTGTGGAAGCTGAGAAAAACCCTATCATTCACATAAAATGAACTGAATTGGAGGTGAATCTTCCAAAAGCAAACCAACATCAATATATTGAAGAGATTTTAATTAAGTCCTGCTTTCATTATTAAATTCAATCCAAACGTGGAAGTCTATGTGCAGGAGCTTTCATCACCTTAAAATCACTGAAGAAACCTTAAATCAAAGTTAAAAATATCTGCTTGTGAAAATTGACTGTTTGATAGGACTAAGCATTTGTGAAATTTTGTTTTCGGATACTTTTAGCTCTTATTTTGGATTTCTGAGAGATACTTTTTCAGGAGTAATCAATCAGTACCTGCTCCTAGGGGTATTCATTCTACTTCGCCGTAAATTTTTTTTGGAAATCAGTATTTTAGGAGCATTTGTTTGGATCTTGATGTTAGTAGACTTCCAATACAGAGTCACCACCAAGACTACAGTTAAGAGACTGATTCAGGCCAAATATAATGCACAAGCTCCATGTCAGGTTGAGGACTAAAAGGTAAAAAGACTTGTCCCGGCCTACAGCAGTTACAGAGTTTTCCCCAAAATCACAGTGCAAATAGGCATGATGTTCTGAATACTTTAAGCAAGAATTGCATTTTGTAAAAGGAGTAGTAGTAGAAGGAGGACTTTTGAGCATAAAAGGCATGATAACCGCAGACTTTTTTGCACTGTCCCTTTGATTGTTTTTCACCTACCGCATAAACTAACCAGCTTTTTCTTTCTTTTTTTCAGTACTCAGAGGAACAACTATTCCTTCAACTCAGCTTCTTCATGTCAATGTTCGATATTAAGAATCAAAATGAAATATCCGATTTAACGACAGCATATCAAAGACTGAAACTGCATGTAGATGCTACGCTCAAGTACAGCGCTTACTCAGTTGTCGACTTAGGAAAACTATTCAGTGGTTTTTTCCCAAAATCCTGAAATACATGGGAAAGGAACATTAGAATAGCACATTGATACTGCAAGAAGCAGTGTACATTTCGTAATAGATTCAAGGCAACTTCAGAAACTCTCGTCATAGTTATTTTGTGGCATTTTTCATGTTCTTTATTTTCATTAAAATGGATTAAAGGCTCTCACAACCCATTACTGAAATTCCAAATTTTATCACCACTTTATTTTTTTTATATTATGTTTACCGATCTATTTTTGTGGAAAAATCGCTCACATCATTATCAGCGAGAAACTAAAGTCTGACAAGACTTTCAAGTCAGCTCAGGATTAATTTCATGATCAGAATCGCTGACGCTCTTCATATCATTCCATGTTACTAATTTTTCTTGGAAGTTTATTTCTCAAGCATACAATTATTTTCATTTACAATGCTTTTTGTGATAGGTTCTTCATCTTTTCCCATCCTAATAAGTGTGAAGTCTTTTCACCACCATACATACCTGAAATATCAAATTTCTTCCATTTCACATATTATATTCTAACGTGCCTAATGTATTTCTTCATTTCTGTTGTTAACACTGTATTTTTGAATCCAAAATCCACCCAGGCATACCTAAAACATTCGGAATTAAAGTTCTGTTGACCTCCTAAGATCATGATTAATTCATAGGAATACCCAGTGCTATTTAAAAATTTTAGCTGATTATTCGGCAACCTAAATGATTTTAGCGTTTAAGTTCTACAGATGTTTTAAGAATTCTTTTCAAGTGGTCTTTTTTACATGTTTAATAAATAATGTTCCTTGGATGCACCTTGTAGTCTTATTAAACAGTGTTGGATTTTTACGAAAAAATTGTGTCATTTGATAAAGAGAGTGTTTTTAATTAATGAAAAGCATGATAAGAATGATAGAATGCATGAAAGAATGATAATTAATGAAGCTTCGTGAAACTGTAAAGAGGGAAATGTACAAAGGTTGTGTTGTTTTGTTGTTTTGTCTTAATGGCCTTGTGAGGAAAACGTCCAACTCTGCTAATGAAGTTAGCTGGAGGCTTTTTCTGACCTTTCATTCAGAGAGGAAGTGGTATGTAATATCATCCATCTCTCGATAAAACGACTGATGACAGAGACCTGAGGATACCCGATGGATCCATAAAATTAAAGAAATACATAGCGCTCAGCAAGTGAGGAATGTCAAGACATCTTGGTTCAGATCGCCGCCACATGGTGCTGATTAGTGTGTGTTGTTCTTTTATGAGTGTCTTAAGTAATGCTGTAACCAAGATGTGTCAACTTCCTACCCTGTGGCCACGTCATCAAGGAATGATTATCACTTGTTCATTTTCTCTGAGTATGAGGCTGTGACTGTAACAGAAGCAGAATTTCAGTCACAAAGCTTTGAGAAAATCGCTTTAAAGTTTTAGAAGATCTGCATCTTTACATCCTTGAGACGAAAGTATAGCTCAAGGGTTTTGCTAGCTCAGAACAAGTCCTCCTCTTAAAAATGGTTTTTAGAAATTTCAATTTGAAGCAATACTTAGTTATAGCCACGGTGAATTTGGAAAAAAAAAAAAAGAATGAAAAAAAAACCAGCATAATGCTGTTGTCATGGAGAACTCTTATGTGTCAAACCAAATGATAATGCAAATCGGGTGATAGGCGATCAAAGTTAACCAACACTAAGTTCATTCTGAGTCTGTTAAAAAATTTAAGGAGAAAATAAACCGTCAATAACTTGAAAAATAATTAAATTAAGAACAAATTATGAAATCAAAATGAAATAAAACCTCTGTCTTTCTTAGATGAAATATGAGGAAGAAAAATTTAGGAAGTATTTATCCCCCAGCTGAAATAAAACTTCAGTGACGGTATGTAGAATAGAAGGAACTGCGGACTTTGGAATCTGCTGCAAGGGTGGAGAGTAATGAAAAGTGTTTCGTGTAATAGTGGCGGATGTGGACATCTGCCCGTTACAGACTTGACTTCATGAGTTTTTCCTGCTATGTATTCAAAGAGGGTCACACATATTCCATTGCTGCTTTCGGGTGCTGAAATTATGGACAGCATTTTTTTGGTCTTGGAAATTCTTCAAAATATTTTTCGATCCTTGGCTTTTCTAATTTTCAAGATTAATGCTCAATTTCAGGAGGATATAAAAAAATCTTACATCCTACAGAAAAGTACTACCCTCTCACCATGTTTCAAAGCTCTCCTTGCAAATCAGGACACTTCTCCAATGAAGAATTTGGTATCGTTACAAAGTTTCTAATGGGGCCCTCGGAATGAGATTGTTCTTCACCACTAAATAGGTACTTACTATGAACAATTTAATGATTGCCTGATCAATTGAAAATATCTGGATTTTACTAGATTTCATACTTCCTGAGCACTACATCACGCTGTTGAAGGACAGGTATTTATACATAAAATTTTACCTAAAAAACTCCAACAAAGCTTTAGGAGAATGTCCCAAAGTGAATATTGCGAACTGATAGTCAAAACTATATGAGATACTCTCTCGCTATGTACTGACTGATTTGTTTTAAAGTGTTTCTCGGTCAAATTTTGTGTACCGTTAATTGACATTTTGACATTTAACAGTTTACATAATGTGTGGCTCGCAAATTTTCAAGAAATTTCCCAAAATCCAGGCATTATCAATTGACTGATTGCCTACCTATCAAATCATTCTCCCAAGTGCTAAGAATCCATTTCAATGCTTCATACTGTCCTGAAGAGAGTTCAATTTTTTACATGACGGTTGATTATTGAATTTTCTACAATTTACTCCTATTTTTTTACTCCCATCACCCATCAACATGAAGGGCGGAACTGGGAGTGGCCCAGTACCATAGAATAATAAAGCTAACGCCTTATTATTCTATGCCAGTACGTTAGTTTTCTCTGGAGCGGCCTCTCCCCTCCCCCCTCTCCTTGGCCCTCTTGTACCGAATGACGTATTTTTAACCTCCTGAATGACGTCAAAGAATGGCCGCCAAATTGAAACATGCCGTCTTCATGACTCCAGCGTTGTTATCATTTTAGATAGACGAGCCTCTGTTATCAATCCAGTTATCACTCCTTTTCGAGCATAAACAATACTCGTGATTTACCAAACGTTTATTTCAATGATTTCGGAATCACACATTTCATCCCCAGTACAATGATTTATCCGTAATTTAAGTTCAACATGGATTCCAGCGGCGAGCATGCTGAAGGCAAGTGATTTTCCTTGGTCATGTGTCTGTTAAATTTCATAATTTTCCATCTCAAGTTTATTATCCTGTCGTGACTGGATACTGGAAATGAAACAGCGTTTTTAAGAAATCAGTCACCGAGATCCAAGTTTAGCCACCCGGAACTCAGATATACTTTTTTAATCTTTCAACCTCAGCTCCCTGATAATCCTGGGTGTCCTTGCTCTTCCAACCCTTAACATTGGCAGGGTAAACTTGGCCTTGACAAAGGCACAGCTGAGATGTCCTTGCAATTTTTCAATCAATAAAACCTTCTTTCTCTAGAGCCCTTGATATTTTTAAACCCAGTCATGTCTGCTGTATCAATATAATGCAGAATTCATGTTTATCAGCTTCAGAAAAGTTTAAGTCACGAATTGAAGGAAAGACGTAATTTGGCCCTTGAGTTTGTCTGTTCGTCTAGTCTCCAGATTTCTTTCATTAAATACTCAATCAAGAAACCAAGTAACCAGATATCAGTTTTAAACCTAGCGGAATGCATGGTCTCTCTGACTTGAATTGGCAGCATTCGTAGTGTTGGTAGAACCTCAAGAATAAGCACCTTACTTAATAGGGAGGATTGATTTTAAAATTTTGGCCTTTTTCTTTTTTATGGTCACTCTTCTGCGATATTTCAGAGAATATCAATGACAAAATATGTATCTCTATTGCAATGTTCAAAAATCTCTGATCATTTTATATTCGTCCATTTTTCATGTAATGCTGAGAACTAAATTTTTAGATACTAGGTACTCCCTAGGATTCTCTGGCTACCAGATATTTTGATATTACCACATATCGACGGTGTAAGTCGGTAATCACTTAACTCGGTTTACGACGTCGCAAACTTTCTGTCATACTTTATTTTTTAAACGGAAAACTACTCAACGGCAATTCTTTAAAACTGCCGTGACTTTTCTTCTCTGTACGAAGAAAATTCTACAAAATTTTCAAGGAATGATGTCAATTTGTTCTCTTTTAGAAAAAATAACATAGAGGTGGATTTTTTCAGACACCGCAAACGAGATACGTGATTGCCGACTTACACCGTCGATATGTCAGAATGCCAAACAATGAAATGAACAACATTATGAATTAACCGTAACTTTTCTCATCTCTTACACAGTACTGGTTTGTTTTCCTTGTTCTTCAGATTTTGAGATCATCGTAGCTTTGTACGACTTTCAAGCAACTTTTGCCAAAACAATAAGTTTTAACGAGCATGACAAGTTTCTGATTTATAACGAACACACTCGGGAAAGAAATTGGTGGCAGGTAGTTAATCAGGAGGGTCACATTGGCTACATTCCATGTAATTATGTCAAGATCGAAAAGGTATGTACTCAATTAGTTGAAAGAATCTTTTTAGATCCTGTTGTTGAAGATAACCTATTGTAACTATATTGAAAACTTATAACTCTGAACATAGAGGGTAGGTTCACCAAAAATACAGAACCGCCAATACCCCAGTAGCAATGGCTCTCAAGAAAAATTCTACAAAAAATTGTCTAGAAAAAATGTAAAAAACTTGT
The DNA here is from genome assembly GCF_918797505.1 of Bemisia tabaci. NCBI lineage: Eukaryota > Metazoa > Arthropoda > Insecta > Hemiptera > Aleyrodidae > Bemisia > Bemisia tabaci. The sequence continues at coordinate 9,230,760 of NC_092799.1, forward strand.
AAATTTTAAGTAAAAAGATTCTTAAAATACTCGTTTTAGGAAACTTCTTCGGGGAATTTTTTAAGTATAAAAATAGTGTTATTTTCATTCAAAGAAAATGTAAAATTTACGTAAAAATCAACAACCTATATCCTCAATTTTTATGGGCTGCAACTTTTCCCTTTACACTTTTCTGTTCACCACTTTTTTTTCCTCGTTTATGCCCGCAGGAAGTTTATAAAAAAAAAAATACATAAATTTTTCTAAAAATTTACTTAAAATTTTTCTTCAATTTTATGTCAAAAAAGCTTCAAAAAGAGTTTCCTGATACAAATATTTCAAGAGTTTTTTAACGTAATTTTCCAGTGGTTTTGAAGTAAATTTTAAATTCTCTTAAGTTCTTTTAAGTTCTCTGAAAATTTACGGGTTTTTTACAACTTTTCTCAACAGCCACTGCTACTAGGGTATCAATATTGATGGCCAACTGGAGAAACTGCATATTTCTGTTAGACTTTCTGTCATACTTCATTTATTTCTTAAGAACTAGTTCTCATAATATGTTGAAAACTTCCTTGATTTTTCTTCTCTGTTAGCAGAATATTCTGTATAAATTTCAAGCCATATACTTGGTTTGGTTCCTTTCAAAAAAATGAAGTAGGAGCAAAAATTTTGAAACTTTGGGCTGGAGGTTTGTGGTTTCGCACTTTGGACATCAATACACAATTCAACAAGTAACATGGTTGTTTTATTAAAGTTCATGATTGTTAGTCTCCACCTCTTAAGGTACATACCAGGAGCCTCAAAGTTGACTGTTCCTTCTGGAGTTAGGTAACTCCTGTAATTGGTTGCCCTAGGTAAGTAAGAAAAAAGTGAACTTCGATAGGAGGTCAATAGAAGACAGGAAAATCAATTTCACTGAAAAATAACGGCTAAAGAAAAAACCTAGAAAATTCCTTTCTAATGCACCCTAGTAGCAACAACTGTTAAAAAAAACTCTTAAATTTCAAAATGACAACTCCTCAGGAAACTGTTAAAATTCTCTTATTTGGAAACCCTTTCTGGCTATTTTTTTACGAAATTAAAAAAGTGTTACTTCAAAAAAAATTGTTGAAGTATCAACTATAGTTTTTCAACACTAAAAATGTTTGAAAAAAATGTTAAAAAGCTACAGTGATGTTTTACCTTTTAAAACTTTTCCTCCAAAATTTTCTTTAAATAATACTTCTTGTAAATTTTACTTAAAAATAGAGCCAAAAAGGGTTTCCCAGTACAAAAATTTCAACAGTTTTTCTAAGAGTTTTTGAAGTTTAATCGGTCATTGCTATTAGGGCATATTAAGTTTAAAATAGTCAAAGTTAAAGATGTTTTTTGTCGTTACTTAGCTTCTGTTTTCTGTGATGTATTTCAAATTTTCAACAAATTCAATTTTACTCGGAACAATTATTCAAACCCATACTAAAATTTACATATTTATTTTCTTTTTTCCTGCAAGTGCCCTCGAGAACAAGTCGTAGCATTTCTAGAAGTCTGCATCGAATCTATCAGGAAAGAAACCAATAAATCTCCGACTTCAGAGAAGCAAGAACTTTTAAAGAAGTTGGTTCAAAAGAAAGAGTCACTGATAAATTTCAGTGAGGCTGTGAAATTGAATCCCTCTGCGCAAACTCCAGATGGACTGTCCGCTCCTCTTCCCCCTCGAAAATCATGCTCTTCAGACGATGACTCAGCTGCAAAGTCATCTAAATCTACTGTTAAGGTATAGTATACATTTCGTTGTTTCTCTCTCAAAAGAACTTAACTACATTCCAATGTTGCCAGATTTTTCTGCGCAAATTTCAATTTTATCAGACAAATTTTGAACAATTCTAAATTAAAAGCCACTAATTCCTCTCCCTTTTGCCTCTTATGCAAAAATCAGGCAAATTGTCAAGCAAAATTATGCAGATTTATTTTCGTAAAAAATTGACTTGTTCCAGTCAATTTTGCAACCTTGTAATGGAGTTTTGTTCCTTTTTGCGGAAAGGGACGATTTTATTACCGTCACTGGCATTTTGATCACTGCTCTTTTCTGCAAGAAATAAAACTTGAACTGTTGCGCTACTGTCCAGATTTTGATTAAAAAGTGAAATGGGGCTCATTGTGACCAGAGGAAAAAGATGGAAAATACAAAGCACCCGAGAAAAATCTTGAAAATGCAAGAAGTACCTATCGACTGTTGCCAGTTGGTAATGATCGGCGAAAATTTGAAGCTTCAGTCTGTTTGAATAGTTTTAATTGAGGAGCTTGGAGGACAAGGCGCATAATTCCAGTTTTTGCTATTTCAAGAAGTACGCGTTGAAAGTGTTAAAATTACATGGACCCTTAGGGTGGAGAGAAAGCACAAGCTCTTTTTTATATGCTTGACAATTGAATTTTAGTAGTGATTTTTTCACAGAATACATTCTAGGATTGTTTTAATTGAAATCATGTATATCTCATCTTTTCTTAAACTGCACTTATGCGGCACATCCTCCAAGGCCCTCAATTCTGAATTCTGCTGTTTCTATGGCAAGCAACACGGGAAAAATTCTGTAATAATACTAGAAATGTAGAATACAGACAATAAATCAAAATGAAAAGATTATTTCTGTTTACTAGGAGGCTAATTTTTTAATCAAATCCTCTAATCCATAATTGACAAAAAAGAATCTAGTAAACTTACAGCTAATTGTTGTGTTTTTTTTTTATTCGACAAAACTGATTCATAGTTTTCCTGCACAGCCCACCCAGCGAAACGGGTTAAAAAATTTTGCCACAACGTCTGAGCAATGCTGTGAGTAGGAGTTCTGGGGGACAGCCCTCCCCCCCCCCCCCCCAGCAAAAGGGGGGTCTGGGGGCCTCTCCCGGAAAATTTTGAAAATTGAATCTCTCACTGACGCTGTTTTGACATATTTTCAACTTGAATATCGTAATATTCAGGAGACAAATTTCACGGTTTATATCAGGGTTTTCTATGTTTTCCCCCAATTATTTTGATTTTTAGAAAATGAAAAATTTGGAAACGAATCAAAGATTTTTTACAGTCGATTGCTCGCGTAACATACTTAGAAAATTCTTACGAAAATGAGAAAAATAATGGTTAACAATTTAATTCAATTAAATTTAATTTTGATCATTTTATTGCACTTTTGGTGGCACCCTTCAATTCCGCTTGTGCATTCACGGCAATCCACATAGAATCGCCTATGGGAGCAGGAATGTGAAAAACTCAGAGGGATGAACATATTTTGCATTTAATCTAAGATTCTCCAGTAAATCTTGAACTTTTATCGAAAAGAAGCCTCCTCATGTTACTTATTTTTGTGTTTTAGCTTTTGCTTTCTTTTTGAAATATATTTTAAACTCATTTGTCCTTTTTATAATCCTTTTTTTCTTCTTCTTTCAGCCTTTTAAAGAGATGGCCTTTGATTCAAAAACAAAAAATTCTCTTTCAAATTCCAAGATCAATTCGCCCAAAAGGATTCTAACAAACGGAAACAAGGAACCTACTGTGATTTCAACAGAAACTGTCTATCACATTGTACAGTTGGTCAGTTACCCTACAGTTTTTCCCTTGCGTTTACCCTCGTAACCTCATTCTATTCCTCAGACTCTAAGCTCTTTTGGCTGCTGCTACCATCAGCGTTTTCATTTTTTTCCTCATTTGTGTTTTCTATTTATGTATGTATGAGCCGCTTTTACGGCGCGCTTGGGCGCTCTGCGACGCCTATTCTCCACAGGAATCTGTCATGGTAGAGATCCTCCGGAAGCTGGCATCTCTCCATCTCTTCATGGATGCCCTCTACCCACCGTTTGGCTGGACGCCCTCTTCGTCGCCTACCTGGGGGGACCCACTCCAACACCTTCTTCGGCAACCTGGTATCAGCCATTCTCTGCACATGCCCATACCATACCAATTGCTTGGTCATGATATCGTGCACAATCGTCCCCTCAACGCCCATTATCTCTCGGACACGTTCTCTCCTCGAGATTCCAGCCGATCTTCGCCAGAAATCCATCTCGGTCGCCTTGAGCATTTCTTGGGTCCGCTTCTTCAACTGCCACACTTCACTGCCATAGGTGATAATAGGCTTGACAACCGAGTTATAAATTCTCTTCTTGTTGTCTTTGGAAATCCTTTGGTCCCAAAGGATCCCATTAAGCATGGCGATGGCTTTCCTTCCTAGAAGATTACGGTCCCGAATGGCCTGATCCAGCTTCCCATTCGAAGTCAGGTTCACCCCCAGGTACTTGTATTGTTCGCAACTTTCCATATGTTGACCATCCTCCAGGACTATGCTTTGCTGAGCACCTCCGACTGACATCTTTTTTGTCTTACAGACACTAACCTCGAGGCCCCATTTGCGGTACTCCTCCACCAACTTCCGGGTCATATACTCTGCGTCATCGTGATCTTGACTTATGACTACCTAGTCGTCAGCAAAGCATAGCGTGAACAGTGTTTCTTGGTCATTCAGAGGGACGCCCATGCCGGCACACTTTCTTTTCCATTCCTTAAGAGCGTGCTCTAGATATATCTTAAACAGCGTCGGTGACAGACAACATCCCTGCTTAAGCCCCTTGGTGACAAAAAAACCGTCTGAAAGCCTTCCTTGGCACTTAATTCTTAATTCTGTGTGTTCTATTTCCCCCCTTTTTTTTGGAGCAAGAGAAATGAAACAATCACTCATTGATGATGCCTCCCTTCGACTAATTAAATAATCTATAACAAATATGTATGTATAACAAAAAATTAATTCATGTTTTGTTTGGTTATCTGTATCAGTCTTAGTCTTAGCTGCTTTTGAAATTGACGTAATATCAGTTTTACATCACCCTGATGGCAATCTGATGGACCACATTTTACAATTAGAAACTACAATTTATGGCTCATATTAGAAATGAACATATATGTGTCATCAGTTTTCCTATGCAGATCGATGTTTTATATAGAAGCCGTATGCAAAATGCAGTCCAAATGCCAGTATGGCGATTCTGCTGTGCGAAAGAAAAATGCTGCATGAACATTCAAGCATTGCCAAATTTTCTCTTATAATGTACAAATTTATTACAAACTGATTGCAATAGACGCTTGAGTCGTTTAGACAGAAAGTTGGTGGTGTAACCAACGTCCAATGAAAATCTGCATTGGGCTGGTTTTCACAATCTCTCCAAGCTCGGTAGCAGAAAATTCAGGAGGCTGCGCTGCACTGAAGATGGGTCCAATTAGACTCAAAATGCGTCTGCAGTTGCCTTCTTGAATAGTCTTAACTAGTGTTGCACCAAACAGAACAACTCTTTGAAGGAAAAATTGTGCTCGAATGAGCTTGTTCCCCTGTATTGAGATTTTCAGATTTATACTGGTTTTTAACGCATGTTGTCTACACAACCAACTTTCTGTCTAAACGAATTTATTGGGAAAGTCGCGAATATTTTTCTTCCAATTTTGTTCGTAATTCAATCTAAAGTAGCTGAAAACTTCAAGGAAAAATAAGCACAACTTTCTTCCAGAATAAATGTCTCATCAGGGGGAATTTGGCAGTATTCAAGTATCCATACTGAGTTTTTCCTTAGCACTCCTTAGCAAAGTAGGAGGTTTGAGTCCTGGTTATAAGAGTGACGTCATACTGTTTTATGAAACAAATAACATGACACGAGTGTGATGTTATAATGAGCCACTTCCTCCGGGGCATATCTTCCCTACAGAAGCTAATTCCTGAGTCTTTCGTTTTTTCAGGTCCGAACGCACACAGATCTGAGTCATGAGCTATCTCGAGTGGCCGTATCGATCGTCATCGAAAGTCTCATTGACATGTTACCCTCGGAGTGCGTCCCGAATTTGGAGAACCTCCTGGAAATACTTCAGAGACCCCTGTATGCCCGAGACAGCTCTGTCAGTGACACGTTCGATGGGAAGAGATTGCAAAACATTCTGGAGGAGCTGATCAGCTGCAAGGAAGACTCTCAGCAAAGGAGTTGGGAGTTGTATGAAGACGAGTCAATCATCATTGAATATCTCACGGAGCTACTGTCGATACTGGTATGCGTTTTTCTTTTGCAAGAACCTCTTTTTTTTTAACTTTACCTCAATTATGCTAGCAAAGCAAGCCATGTAAGAAGAGAAAATGTAATCAGAAACCAACCCTCTTTTCTTTAATTAAATCCACCTTTGGATTTTAGCTGTATCGAAAAAACTATTTCCTCCTCTCTTCATCTCCTTATTAATCTGGGTTGCAGAAAGGGCTTAACCTTCCCATTTTTCAATTTGACTTCCCCATTTCTCAACTGCTTTTTCTCCAGAAATTTTCAAAAGATGACCTTTTTCAGGCTCTCCATCTATGAATTGCCTCAATTTTGCAAAATACACGTGATTTCTACGGCGACCTCGCAAAAGGAGGAGAAACAAACCCGTTTTCCCTGGTTTTCCCATTTTTAAAATCTGTTTTTCTGGCCTTTTTATTTTCACCTGCGAATTATCGCAACCCGCCTCGTCGTACAGTCGAGAAATTTTGCACCCTTGTTATGAATTTTTTTATCTTCTTATTTTACATTATGAATTCTGTAAAGTACATGGATAGAAAAATGTCATAGAATATATTCAGAAGAATCATGAATTTTATTCATTTTTCTCTCACCTTCATATATTCTTAATTTAAAAGAAAATTGTCTGATTTTTTCCATGCAGAACAATGCTGATATCAACATCTGTCGTCACGTTCTATCTAAAGATCAGTTTCGAGCAGTGTGTGCTCTGATTGAGTATTATCAAATGGAAACCCGATGGTCTATCAGACAGCCGTTATTACAAACTTTTGGTGTTATGTGTGGAATACATGCCTCTGTAATCACAGTTCTTCTGAATTCTGTTCTTCCTATGGAATTAGCTAGGTGATATCTCCACTTTTAACAAAATTTTTTACTTCATTCCGGACTGACTCTACATCAAACCGATTCTACAAGAGTTTATGGAGATTCTCCTGCAAGCAGCAAGATAATTTTGCTCAAAAAAGCCCAGTTAAAAGAATTTGCAAAAAGCCTCATGACTTCATGAGCAACAAGGCATATAGCACAGTACACAGTACAACATAATACATCACTAAAAGATACAATGAGTAATAACAGATATTAACAAATACAGTATCATCAAAATAAACTATGTCGGCGGTGTAAGTCGGCAATCACATAACTCGATTTGCGATGTCGCAGACTTCCTATCACACTTTATTTTTTCAACGGAAAACTACCCAACGGCTATTCTTTAAAACTCCAGTGATTTTTCCTCTCTATGCGAAGAAAATTCTGCAAAAACTTCAAGGAATCATGTCAATTGGTTCTCCTCTAAAAAAATAACGCAGAGGCGGAGATTCTCAGACACCGCAAACGAGTTATGTGATTGCCAACTTACACCGTCAATGTATTAAACATTGGTAAAGCCAAGAGCCATATTTGCTTCTCTTTTTAACTGGAAACAGTCTGTTTGTTGGGAACAACTTATAACAAAATTTTTAAATTCATCAATAGGATCATATAAATGAAACTAAATAGTAGCAGAAATCTTTCCAAAATCCTAAATCTGAAAGTAAATCAAATATCCTCAGCTATTTTAATGTTAATCTTGGTTTATTTTTTATTGATTTTTCAGGGATATGATGAGTAATCCCGAAAATGTGCCTCGATTATTGAATTCTGCGCTGTTGTTATCGATGATTTTCTCAATGGGTGAATCCATGCCCATCACTCATTTAGGTAATCTACCATACAATATCCGTATCTCATCTTTCCAGATCAAGATGATTTATTAGCTAAAATTTAGGAAATAAGTAATAAGTTCAGTCCTGTGTTTGACTCGCTCGATTTTTGCATCTCCAGCGTGTCAAAAGCCATCCCTAAATTCCAGTCCTTCTCGCTATAGCGCCTCTTTAGATAGGGTTTTTCCGGAAACACTGTTCATTTTTTCAAGGCTAATCAACTCTATAATTTCCTCATTTGTTCTTACCAAATCAAGTGAACCCATCAGCTAAAATTTTGAAAATAATTCATCCAAGTTAAATTAAAAGCCATTCGATTTTTCATATTTTCTCATGGGTTATTTTCTATGATTTCATGATAAAAAGGAGAAAAAAACCGTATGGTGAAAGGAAGAGTGAAATGTTCCTGTAGACTTATGATTTTTAAATGATATGAAACAAAAAATTTTTGATAACCAGAAAAGCCAGTAAGCTTTATCAACAACTGAGGATGATTACCTAAAGAAAACTTAGAGTATCAATATCTTTATTTTTTCCCTTGCGGAAAATTTCACGTGAAAAGTTTTGTTGCAAATTTACTTTTTCTCAGTATGATTGGCAGGATGGCTAGTGACTTGGGAAACCGGGAAAAATCAGGAAATTTTGTCAACGGTCAGGGAATTTTTTGTGGAGCTGGGCTCCTCGTAAAAATCGAGTCTGCGACGGGCCAGCTGATCGCGTTGTTTTGCCAACGTTTTGACCACATTAATCAAGTGCCCTTACATTATCAAAAAAAAAAGTCAAGAAATTTCATTAGAAGAAGTCAGAAAATAGTCAGGGAATGATAAAATGAAATTTTGCCAGCCACTCTGGATTGAATAATAACAGCAATTTTCAAGTTTAATTTTCTTTCCTCGTAATTAGTATGCAATTAACTGAGATTTCTCTGCTTGGGACTCAAAGCATATCACCATTTGCTCAATCTATGATCATTATTTATGATCCTCTCTTATAAATAATTCATTTGTTTTCTTCTTCCAGAATATTTGGGTCTTGAATTTGTGACATTTCTCCTCAGTCTTATAGAGTCACCTCCAGAAACAGATATTGAAGAGCAGATTCCGGATGTTTTTCTAACTCTGATTCTATCGTACAATCTGCAATTTTCTGCTGAAGTTACAAACAATGTTGTTGTTGATTCTGTTGCCTCACGCTCTGTTGCAAAAAATTTTACTGAAAAAGTTTTAATATTACTGAATAGGGAAGGTAAGATCTTAGTTTAGCTCTCAGATAATCTTTTGTTACGGTGGGAAGTTTTGAAAGGCCTCTCCTGTACATGTTGCAATATCAGAGGTGTCATTGTGCTGTTAATATTGCAAATCATCGGAAGAAAATAAACTATCTAGTTTGATGGTTCTAAGCAACACACATTTAATTTATTCTTTTTGGCTAATGTAATTTTTTTTTTTTTTAATTAATATTAATCAGGCATTAAGGTCATTTTTTATTTATTTTCATTACCATGGTGAGCTCATCAATATACTTTCTCCAAAGTAATTTATAAAAATTTTGAAAGCCTCTTTTGCCAGTGGCTCAGATGTAAAAATTTCTCTTTTTCAGTGAAACACTATCAGAGTCCACGCCAACTAATTTTACGCTCTTTAACACTATGCCAGAAGGTCCTTCATCTCGACTCTTGCATTTACTTTCAATTCTAAACTACAGATAGCTGATCTTCTTGACAGAATTTGCTCTGCCAAAAATCTTGTCCTATGGGTATAATTTCTCTTTTTTCCTCAGGTGTTCACAATTTTTAACCATCAACTTATATTCAGCAAAACTTTTAGGCGAAAATTCTCGGTCAACCATAAATTTTATTTTCTTGTTCCCTCAGAGGATCCGGTTCGAATTTTTGACCATACTCCGGCACCCCCAGACTCAGTTTTGAAGTTGTTTTTGGATCTGTTCAGCAATGAGCAAGCAGCGAACCTATTTTACACTAACGACATGAAGGTGCTCATAGATGTCATCGTTCGACAGATAGCAGACGTATCACCTGGTGACACGGTAAGTTCCCAGGAAGCGTAATTTATCATTATTTTGACTGTGTCATTTAGATGGAGAAACTTCAACGCAACTTCTGAGCCTTTGTGTTTAAAATCTCATGGAATCGATCGGAAGTATTCTCGAAGGTGCAGAAACAAACTTTTCATTATTTGGGCTGCGTCATTTAGATTGTAGCACTCTAAAACAACTGATCAGCCTTTGTGTTTAAAATCTCATGGGATCAATTAATATTCTCAGAGGTACAGAAAACGCTCAAGTTTGCAAATTCCGGTTTGTGTACGGTATAAAGAAATTCATACTGGCAAGAGGAATTTTTTTATGAAATTTCTTTTTTTAAAAGAAACCGTAGATGTAAAAACAAAATAGAGCACTGATTATCTTTTAATGTTTTTGGCTCAACAAGGAGTGGCACAGCAAGGAATTTTCCCACAATGAGGACATTTTTGAGGCGGGATTGCAAATAATTTTTGCTCAGAGAAACTTTCTATGTCCCTGAATATTCTTCAATCACTCTGAAAATGAAATTAGCCTTTTCAAAGAAGATAAAAAACATTTTAGACTAATGGATTTTTGTTTTCACTCCGTATGAAAAACAAATTTATTCTCCTTCCTATAAATGGCCGTCACTTGAAAAATGTGGCTTGCTCCTATTAATTCCATGGAAAATGCTTCGTATAAGTTGAACTTCATTTTTCCATGAGCCTATTTTAAAAACAATGTTTGTTCTGATTTCCCGACACTGATAGGTGCTTTTATGAATGAGTTAGCAAATAGATCTTTGTGGCAAAGAAGTAAGTTTTCTTAATTTTTGAAAGAGCCGCGCCCAGTGCCGGATTTACGTTCTTGCCGCCCATTGGCCGCCTGTATTTTGCTGCCCCCTTCTCATTCGTTTTGAAACATCAATAAAAACCATCAAGTGAACATGCCAGAGGGGGAGGGGTGCATAAGACGCGTTTACCTGCTCGTGTTGGATACATTTCAAAAGTTGCAAAATTTCACGGAACTTGACGCGAAAGTTAAGTTCCGTAAACCTATCTCTGTGTGGACAAGGTCCTCCATTTATAAAAAATTAACCAAAAAATTATGAAAGAACAAACATAAATGTGGCTTAATAATTTTAACTTTCGCCACCGTGCTGCGCTGATAGCACTGTGTTTGGCGCAATGGGTGAAGTATTCCTGCAGTCTTGTAGGCACTATGCATTTCACGCCAACCGCCCCTGACAGCACTGTGTTTGACGCGATGCGTGAAGTATTCATGCAATCTTGTAGGCGCCAATATGTGTTACATGCCGACCGCCGCGCCGAGGGCTTGTCCTTTTCATCTCAAGTCCTCGTCATCATTTCTCTCTGCACTGATCTCCAGGCCAAATTGCGTGTTTAGCACTGTGTGTTTGTCTCTGTCTTTTAAATCACATCGAATCAACGACCTCATCGTTTTTCTTTTTTTTGTCCGTACAGAAAAGGACACGCTACCTTCAACTCTGCAGACTTGTTCTAAATTCTACCAACTATGCAGAGCACCAGCATCGAAAAACTGATCTACAAAAGTGTTTTTCAAGGATATTAAGTGAAGAGTTATCCGAAAGTCAACCTGATATCATGCTTGTCCAAGAAATTTCCAACGAATTTCCCCAGTATTTCAAGTAAATTTTTTTTCTTTATTTTCGTTGATTAATTTTATTTAATTTGTTCTTTTGATTGCCTGAAAATTCACTTTTTACAGCTCTCTTGTGGTGCACTCTCTGCAGTGAACAAATCATATAATTTCTATTTATATTTGCAGACAGTAAGTCTGGCGTAAAAAGTTTACCAAAACTTGGTAAGTTTTTTTTTTTGTTGTAACTTGAATTTCATCCCTGTTTCGTGTGGTTGACCACTTCACCGAAATCTGGAACTATTAAAGTCTTTGTGCCACTCTACAATACCAAAAAGAAAACCCAATAAGATCTCTTCCGAGAAATTAGAATCTAGTGCATTGGAAATTTGAACTATCATCGTTAAGTTGTTGTTAATTCAATATTAGAATTTATCTCATGCTTCTGAAGCTTTTACCAATGATCTTAATTAAAGCATTATCTTTCTTATCAATCGTATTATGCAAAATGTTGAATTGGTCCTAAAACCACCTCATTGTCTGGCTTCTCGTGATTGGTAGGTTTGTTACCGGCCACAACTAATTTTAGCCTCTTAGTTTTTAGTGGTATTATCCTTTTCAAAATACTCTCTTGAAAAATACTCTCTTATCAATTTTACTTACCGAGAAAGAGATGAGGATTGAACGGTAATTTGAGTGTCATTGCTTTGCCAAAAATGAATGCAAAAACATTTGAGAAATTTGAAATGTGTCAAAAGCTGAACGCTTATTGTTGTACTAAGGAAGAACACCTTATGAGCCTTTAGACGTCGCTACATTTTTTTTTTCATTACAAAACGAATTTACTGGGAAAATTGTGAATAATTTTCTTTAAATTTTTCAGACAATTTTATTCGTGATTTAATGTATAGTAACAGAAAACTTGAAGGAAAAATATATATTTTATCCAAGGAAATTTGGTAAATCTTGATCATCCATGCAGCGTTCTTCCTTAGCTCGGCAGATTGGGCGTTTAGTTGACGAGACATGAAAACTTGAATTTTTACATTGACTAATGGCTACTGTGTAAAAACTGAAATATTTTGCGAAGGAGAATCTATGAGGACTAAAATTTATCTCCTAAGAATATCATGAGAATTGCTCATAGTATTTACAGAAAAACTTCGCTCAAAGTAGAATTTTGGTTTTTTTCCACCGAACTTATTTCTAAAAGTATAGATTTTTTTCTTGAAATCCTCCCTGTCTGACTTATATTCGGGAAAAGAGTTCAGCTTTCTTCCACCCTCAATTTTTTTCTTTCAGTCTCCATGTTTTAAGTTGGTTATGTGTTCAAAACTTTTACCTCGACCTTACTAACTTAATTTTGTGCCTCCCAAATTTCCTCTAGCTTAAAGCATTTCTTTAGATACTGTGCATTTCCTCCAGTCTTCGCTAAGAGTGATAAGAGATTAGCTAAGATGACTTTCAATTCTGATTTTACATTAGCAATAAAATTAATTTCAATCCCTTAAACAACTAAAAGCTAATGATAAAGCTCGCAAGTGCCAGCCGAAGTCAACGCTATGGTTCAATAGTCAAAGGTGCACTGCTGCAATTTCGTCCGACAATCATATTTTAAGACAAGAAATGAGGAAAAATATTGTACACTTAAAAGAAGATAAATATAATTTTAAACTTTGAATGAAACATTATTGTTTACAAAGTTTGTTTCAATTGACTGAATTTTTTTTTTTTTTTAAACCTCTTAACTATCCACTTTTATCTCAAATCCTCTCGAATTTGTCGATGAAAGTGGATAGCGGGCTTTAGTGAAATGGGTCCAACAATGATGAAAAAAATATATTCAAAGCTTGTTTTTCTCTCTAAAAAGAAGTTGTTTCATCCAAAATTTCATGTAATATTTTTCTCCTGTGTTTGATGAGCCTTTTCTGCTCAGTACAAAATTTCTTATTCTTGAAAGCCAGAATATGCATGTATGTACTAAAAAATAGAGACGTTTATTGAGTAAGGCATGAAGGCTAGATTTGGACTGCGAATCCCAGTCTGTTTTGTTTTGCATATTAAGCTTTATTTTTTGGGAAGGAAGTGTGACAAGTGCTGCTAATTTTGTTGAAATCGTACTCTGCTATGCTATGGAAAAACGCTGTATCCATATAAGTCTTCAGGCGTTGTCAAATTTTGTCCTACGAAGTACGATTTTTCAGGGGAAATTGTGAATATTTTTCTTTTAGTTTTTCGGAGAATTTCATTCGCAATTTAATCTACAATTTCTGAAAATTTAAGGAGGAATATGTTTAAGTTTCCTGTACCATTAAAGTCTCTGATGGGAAAAGTTGGCAACATCCATATGTTCTTACAACGTTTTTCCCTAGCACAGCAGCACTTACCTGTAAAATTTTTTCATACCCAATAATAAAGGATTCAGAACCAGAGAAGCCAATTTGCATCATGATGCTGCAAGTTTTTTGGATAATTTATTCATTTACTCAAGTACTTTAGCTGAGAGGACGACACACAACATACCAAGGAATTAGATGCTGGCTGAAATTCGTTATTATTTGATATGATGTTTCTAGTAGCCTCAAGAGCACAGCGAGCTTTTAAAATCAAACGCACTATATTCCAATCTCGAGAAAAACAGGGTTAAAAAGTGAATTTTTTGGTATTTTAACACGCAATATCGAGCAGAAATGTTTTAACATCTTACTGATGATTAAGGAGAATTTTTATTTCCCTGCAGGTTCAGAAGATGAGGAAAATGAAGAGAATCTTATTCTTCAGATTCATAACAGCACGCTGTGCTGAGGGCAGCGTCAAATTTTTCGAAAGGCACATCACAAGTTCGATTTTAAAAGCTTATCATGCTCAAGAGGTCTCATGGAATATCATATAAAATATTATTGAAAATTAGCCGGTGCCGATTCTTTTGGTATAGTGTTTGTAGTCCTTTGCTAAAAATTGTTTTAGATTCTTTTTAAGATTAACGAAAATTCCCAGAAGTTTCGGACATAAAATGTCCATCCATCAATGATTAGTGAAGTATAGTGTCAGGTGAAATTTTGAAACGTTGCAGTGCAATTCATCTCTATTAGCTTTGACCCCTTCAAATGTCTCTTTAATCAGATAGTCGCAGATGTATCTATTTTTGTAACATTGTAAATTTAATACTGTAAATTTTATTTTTGCTATGATGGCGTTTTCACTCTTATAATTGATTTTGGACTGGTTATTTGACTAGTATTTATTTTTTCACTTACGTTAAGTTTTTTTCACCCTTTTTTTGACCACTTTACTGTTTTTTTTTGTCTGTGTATAATTGTTTTGCTGTTAAGAAGAAATTAAATTTTCGTTTTTACCCCTAGCTTTTTATCATGTTTACAATAAGTGCATTAAGTGAGAAGCAAGGTTCTTATTTTGTTATGCTTCCAATAATATTCTTTGTAAATTTTAGGTGATAAGATTACCAATTCTTCCCTGCAGTTCTATAGTAAAATGCGAAATGTCCAGAAAGTTGAAAGGACCATTAAATGATTTTTTTCCTCCGGAGTTGAGAGGGAATCATCATCTTCCTCTCTTGTGCATGCTTTAAAAATTGCATTTTTCCTGTAACCACCATTTAATTTCTCTATTCCACTTGGGGATGGCGATTTCGAAATGATGACTTGAAGGCCTTGAATTTCAGATCCGCATTTTTGTGTTGATTTCAAATAGGAATCAGTTTTTAAATTTAAGTTTAAAAATGACTAAAAAATTAGACGTGTCGATGAGCTTTGAAAACACTGATCCCAGGTTTTCTCCTTATAAATTAAATACCAATAAACAAGGAGAGTGTTGTCAAAAAATTGATTTTTTTCCTCCTGATGAATGAATATTATTGATTTTTCCTCAAGTAGATCTAATTATATAATACATTTTTGAGATTAGTTTTGGTTTCATCTAAATTTTGTCTCAAGAATTGTTAATACCTATTCCCAATAAAGCTGAAAGTTTCTTTTGGTGAACTGCTGTGATTTCATGAATCTTGGTGATCGGACAAGCTTTCTTGAACTCGAAAGAAATTACAACAGTCAGTCACTTCATTTTTGTTTCTTCCATTTTTTCCTTCGAGTCTTCAGATATTGCTATTGCATTTAAAGCCCTTCCTCCTCGACCTTTTTATTTCAGAAGCAGCTAATCAGAGACATTGTGGCACTCCAAGAGGGAAAAATCTCCTCTTTGAAGAAGGAGAATCCAGAATTTATATAATTAACTATTATGGTGCACCTTATGAATGGTGTTTTTTCTTATTACTTGAGTGTATAAAGGCAAATTTATCTATCGGATGTTATTCACTTGAAGGAATGGTTGTTGCTGAGCAATGCCAATATTTAACGTAAGTGAGACTTTATCAAGAAAACTTAAAAAATGGCGGCTGAGGGGCTGAGCTAGTGGACTCGCCAAAGCCAATCAACCCCCAAACAGAAGGGCGAGCAGCTCACCTAACTCCGCCCCTCAAGTGCCACTTCTCAAGTCTTAGACGAAAGAGTGATTTTTTCACAGGAGAAATTTCAAAATTAATTTTTCAACGATAACACTCTAAAAAAACTGCTCTACTAAAAATTTTGCCTCTATAGACCAAAGACCATTTTTCCTGTGGGTGATCACAAATTAGAAACGAAAAAAAATTAGAACTACGCAATATGTTATTAAAATAATTTAATGATAGTAAAAAATATATACTGATTCAAAGTAGACTGCCAAGGTCAGTATGTAAGAGTCACAGTGTCATGCAAACACGATGCTAATTTGCAATAAATGTATAAGTCAATACAAAAAATTCTCATGTAAAACCATAAAATTGTTTAAGCATAGAGCAATCATGCCATCATCTAGTCTGTTGTTAAATAATTGTACCCCTGCTGTTAAATTAGTTCATTAAAGTTCTATCATCTTCCCAAAAAACTAGTGCCTGTTTTTTTTTCCAAAGACGGTTAACATTTCCTCAATACCTCTCAACTGAAAATCGTATCTTGGAGCTTATGGAAAATTAAAATGTTGACTGCCACCGAGCATTCCGTAAACGTTTCTAATAATATCTCCATTTAAATGCAATACATTTCATTCGTCAGCACTCGTCATCATAGAGCTGATTATTGAAATTAATAGACAAAGTGATAGACTAAGAGAAAATGGAGGGATCCTATTAATTGTTACAAGCCAAAGGGGAAAATGATGGACTAACTATAGGGTCTCTTCAGATTTGCTCTTAGTCTACAGCTCATCCTCTGAATCCATTTCAACCACCCGCTTCCAACAATAGGATTTCTCCATTTTCTCTTTATCTTCTTTGCCCAACGCTTTGTCTACCAGTTTTAATAATCAGCCCACATGGGCGTGAGGGTAACACTTTGAACTAGAAATCAGCCAGTCCACACTTCTAAATTCACACCTGTGCATCAAAGGTTACAATACCTCTCAAGAGTGGGAGAAGAAATCCATACGTTTTTATTGTTAGACTACTTATCTGGAATAAAATCGTGTGCAAAATGTATCAAAGGTTAAAAACTCTCTCAAGTACAATAAAATAAGTACAAATATAATCAACGCTACAATATTTATTTAGAATAAAAGATCAAATAAAAAGGACTCCGCACACTCCTTACGGGAGTATGTGCTCTGCTCGATTTTCAATTTTCTTATTGATTCAAACTCGTCTATGGACGCTAAAGGCTATGGCTTTAAAGTCATCATTGCGTCAACTTCCTATAAGGCACCGTTTTTGGCACAATCCGCATTTTAAGTTTCAATGATCACTTGAATAAATGTAACAAAGAAAACTGAAGTTGATGAGTGGTAAGAAAGAGAATAGGATGGAGAAGAAAGGAACTGCTTTGGACGATGAAACGTAAAGGCTTGCAGAATCCGAGATAATACAACCGCTCGGCACTGTATTGGTACCTAAACACACAGGGTTTCCTGTTTTTTCCTAGTTTCCCTGCTGGTGCTGAAAGATGAGAGATATTTTCGACTCTTAATCGCAGCGCTGCCTTCATTTTCATACATTCAAATAATTATTGAAACCTCAAAAGGGGACCGCAAAAACGGTGCCTCGTAGGAAGTTGGCGCAATGATGACTTTTAATCAGCATCCATAGAGGAGTTTAAATCAATAAAAATTTAAAAATCAAACAGCCAAAGTAGCAGTGATCGCAATATATAGCAATTTTATCGCTTGATTATCGCAATTATATCGGCGGCAATACATCGAGATACTATCGCATTAAAAATCGCGATATATGGCGATTACAAATCGCAATTTTTGCACGATGAAATCGTGTTCAATTTTCGTTGATAAAATCGAGATTAAATCGCAATTTTTATTTCGAAAACATCGCGATAAATTGTCGGACGAAAAAAGCGCGATTTTATCGCGATGAGATCGAGGACAATCACTCAAATGTTGATGATCCTGGCGATTTTATTGATGATTAAATCGCAATACATGGGGATTTTCCCGTTGAGAAATGCTATTTGGGAGGGCACACATTCCCATAAGAAGTTTGCAGGGTCCTTTAGTAATGGAGATGTTGCATGTGTGAGGGATTTGCGATTTGACCATTGATTCTTATGTAAAAGTTTGCGAGAAACACGATGGTGCCACTGGTTTTCTCTGAAAT
The DNA here is from genome assembly GCF_918797505.1 of Bemisia tabaci. Lineage (NCBI taxonomy): Eukaryota > Metazoa > Arthropoda > Insecta > Hemiptera > Aleyrodidae > Bemisia > Bemisia tabaci. The sequence goes on from NC_092799.1 coordinate 9,248,802, forward strand.
CAACTCTCAAGCTCAAAAAAGCTCTCAAGTTGAGGCCAAAATGGAGGGGACATCCCACGCTACCCTGCGAGTCCACCTCTACATCAAAACAAACTCTCCATGCGAAGATAGGGAGCAAATACATTGGCAGGGTTGCCACTTTATTTGGGGACTCCAAAACTGAAAACACGGCATCACTGCTAATGTATTTGCTTCCTATCTTTGCATGGAGAGTTTGTTTTGATGTAGAGGTGGACTCTCAGGGTAGGGTGGGATATCCCCTCCATTTTGGCCTCAACTTGAGAGCTTTTTTTGAGCTTGGGAGATGATTTCAGAGAAAACCAGTGGCACCATCGTGTTTCTCGCAAACTTTTACATAAGAATCAATGGTCAAATCGCAAATCCGTCACACATGCAACATCTCCATTGCTAAAACACTTCTCCAAAAGAAAATTATGAGTACAATTAACTGTGCTGAACCTAGACTATTCCACAGAAAATAATGTATAAAATATACTGAACCATGAGGAAGCATTAAGTTTGCTTTAAGAGACGTGAAAAGAGTCTTCAAAGGAGTATTATCACTTGGATCGCATTCAGCAGAGAGGAACCAGTGCAATTACAGTGTTGTGTCTTCATATTCATCTAAAGAATTTTTCAAGATCGCGAATAGTTTTTACTTTTCAACCAGAAAATTGTTAATTTTAAAGGAAAATGACCATGTAAATTCTAATTCTGTACATAGAACTGATATTTTTTTAAGAAAAGAGGAGGCTGCACAGCTTTGAAAACACTGTAATCGCACTGGTTTGCCTTTCTGCTGATGAATCCTCCTTCAGCAAAAAGGCTTCAATTTATTATGCTGACAAAAACACAGAATTAATAACCTATTTGAGGATCGGCAAAAGTGCTGTAGAATCAGTACGGCACTTTTAAAATGACCCATTCCATAATACATCAATGTTTATTCAAAATAATGATAGGAAGTAGATTAATTAGAAACAAAATTGACAATTGGGTAAATAAGTAAAATTGATAAGAATTATTCACGAACATTACAGCCTCTAACTAGCAGATGCTGATAACTCATGTGAACTGAGTTCTTTCAGCACCTGACTGTCGACGATTTGATTACTGGAAGTCGTATTCTGGTTGCATGATGAATTATTCAAACTCTGTACTTCACGAGCCAGACTATCGATAATTTGAAAAGAATCTGGGTTACCCGTTTGTAATTTTTTTAGTTTTGAAGCTTGAAACTCCACAATATCTACTTCCTCCCACACTTTCTTCTCTTCTTTCAATAGTGTTTCCATGTAGATAGCCTGAGAAAAGAGAGAAGAACATAGTGTAGACAACTCAATCCTACAGGAAACGGCATTAGAGGGACTGCCCATAGTACGGAAGTTAGTTACTATATGTCCTCCAACTTCTGCCAATGCAAAACCCTTAGAAAAGTGATGCCAGCTTAAAAGTGAATGCAGCTTCAATGCCTGTTGCAACTTTACACCTCAAAAATTTTTCTGTTTCATCAAAAAAATGTTAACCTAACTTTTAATGGCACCTAAAAAGTTGTACATGGCAACTATGCATGAGTCAGTTGCACTAGTCTCAAACTCGTGTTCGGATGGTTTAAACTCTGAGATTAGCAAAAATGAATACGATCCGTGCAAACACCAAATCTCTTTGTCCAATTATAACAGCATATGTCCATCAAAAAACATTAGCGTATTACATCATCCACAGTAGTAGTGGGTAATATGGCTTCTTCTGCCATAGTATTAATTCATCTCTGTTAATATTATTATTATTGGATGTAGAAAGTTGGCATTTGAACAGATCTTATTATTATTTGCTGATCTGTAAGGTTAAACCATCAAAACAAAATTTTACGACTAGCATAACTGACTCATAGAATTTTGTCCATCATTCCAAGCATTTTTTTTAGCTATTTAAGAGTCAAAGTTGATAAACAAATGCTGATGAGATTGTGCTTGATGGCTATTGCTGATTCTGACCTTCGGTTTGGTTCATTTCCTTCTTGTTAGTTAAAAATTAGAGATTTGGCCGATAAACTGAATTTGATACTACCATTGGAGGAGCTTTGGACAAATGGCTGGCTCCAACAATCTATCTGCTTGAGAAAACTTATTCAGCAGATCTTAAAATTACTCTCACAAAATTTTATCAATTTGTTTTTTTAAGGGACAACATATTTTGTCCGCATTATATTTTTTATTAATTATTTTTCTAATGTTACTAATGAATCCAGAACGTCAAATTATGAATGCATTCCAATTTTTATGAGATTTGGTGCAATTCTGTTGCCAAAATGCAGGAAAAACAATTTATTTCCCTGAACAATGGGAAAAAAATTCATGGAGTAAAAAAGTATTATTTATTTTTGACCCGTAGAACCTTGGATCACTCTGCATACTTATTGAATGTTGAGGATGATTTAGAAATGACTTAACTTACTTGTTTGTAACGTAATTTCAAATTCTTCAGTTTTCTATCTAAGGCTGCCTCTTCATCCTCAGTATATTGGTGCCTTTGATATTCATCTTTTGGCAATAAAACATGATCAGGAATTGCGAAGCAACTTCTTATTTTAGGCTGGAAGTGAACAAGACAGTGTTACAATAAAATAATCTAGTTTCGATTTTTTAAATCACGATTCAAGCCATTGCGCAGCAAACCTTTTTTTTATGTCCAGGAAAATCAGGGAATTTTTTAGGAAATTGATGCTAAATATCGGAAAGTTATTTCTCTGCTCTAAAATCAAATTATTCTGAAAATTGGTGATAGATATGTCTAAATTCGGCTTCAAAGAATTAGACAAAAGATGAAAATATTTGTTTTTCCTTCCACAGACTTTTGACGAACATCCACGAAAATCTTGGGGTTTTTTTTTCCAAAGACATTGTGGAGATGAACAAGTGGAAATCTAATCATAGTCAAGGGGTGCAGATCACAGAATGTTCACGAACCAACGATCGATCGGATGTTCAAAAATGGCGCAGGCAGTAGAAAATTTGCTTAGGCTATGACCTTGAATAATGGATGATATAAAATTTATTATGTTCTAATCAAAAACCGCTCCATTTTTGCTTACACCTTCCGAAGTTGTGTACGCATGCTACCCTACGCATTTTCACTGGGGTCTAATCTACCATGTTCGGGCACTTTATTCCATTCTATTATTCAATTCCATTATCCGATTCTAATAGAAACCAATGTCTTTTGTTGGCACAAAAATGAACTAAATCACTTAAAACCTATTCTATAGGCCGCAAGAGAGTCTTATGGGTCGAAATCTCAAAATCCGATTTTTTGACCCAACTTGGGAAAAAATAATTATTTAGTATCGTGTGATCCTCCTCTTCTGATCAAAAATAATCTCAAAAAATTTCCTGCAGAAATCTCAAGAAACATTGTCTCGGAAATGAGGTGAGTAAGAAGGAGCAAAACTTGGTGTTCGAGTTCTTCTTTGTTATTATGTTTTCTTTTGGAATAATTGAATTCTAACTCTAAAAAAAAAAAAAATCTATTAAACAGAGCAACTAATAGTGTCAGCAAAGTTTCACAGAAGACACACAAAAAATCCTCCGCATCCATACATACCTCAGCCAGTTCCAAAGGTTTCTTGGACTCCAGGACGTAATCATCTAACAATTTTGAGAGAACTTCTCTGATTTCTTCCAATTTATTGCTGCTCCTCTTTGAAATTGATCCTTGCCACGCAGATATACAGACATACAGCGAATCAAGCACCAACTCTTTCACTGAAATAAAAAGTGAGAGGAAGGGATGAACGATTGAAGAGGGAATAGGGACTAGGCCTGATCAATACATGATAACCTGAGATTTAAATTAATACCAATGAAATTACATGAAAGGACTAATATGAAATTCGGTACCTGCAAAATTTTAATATTTTTCTATGCAAGGTTTCTTACAGCCTCCTGGGCGGAAAGAGCATCTAAAATTGAACTTCCTCGAGAATAATTGCTTTTCTCAGCAATAAAGTTCACTTTCTTCGGAATTTGTGCATGCAACTTCTGGTAGAAATATTGTGACATCTCATAAGTGATAGAAGAAATCTTATGTTTAAGCAGGCCGGAAAGATGAGAAATAAAATAGGGTGGTTTCACGATAAATATAATAGTTTTGTCGCTGCAACAGACAACACATTTTTCAGTCATATTTTTAGTAGTAATGATAATCACTCAAATTTTTTCATTAATCTACACAGGGTTACATTGTTGTAACGCTTTTCAAAGATTTATCACTCTACTTTTCAATTTTGATACATAAATGGCTGAAAATGTGCTGTCTGTTGCGCTGACTTTTTACTACGTAACAGACAGCACATATTTGGAATTTACATGATATTAATTGAGAAGTAGAGCATTAAATCATTAGAAAGTATTATAGTACGTAACCCTTTCAAAATTAATGCAAAATTATTCGAGTGATTATCATTTCTACTAAAAATACGACCGAAAAATGTGCTGTCTGTTACAGCAACATAACTATTCCAGTAATCATGAAACCACCCGATAGCACAGAGGAAAAAAAAGGTGTATTATATGAAAATCTTGTTCTGGGTTGTTCCAAGACAAAAAAATTTCATGAATCAGTATGTATCCGTTCAACACCTCAAATGATAAAACAGAGAGGACAGTGCTGGTCTGGCTCAAAAATTTTTGGGGTGCTAATACATTTTCGGGGCCCCCATATGAAACCTGCCGAGGCCTTCCAAACCACCCGTCAGAATTTCTGGGGTGCTGAGGCGCCTCTGAACGGACCGCCCCTGAAAGTGGAGCTTATGGAATTGAAGTAGTATCGACAATGATTGTATACCTCCTTGCAAAACAGACTCAACCGGCATTTCAAAATGCTTATATTCATAGCTCATTCGGGGCAGCTCATTCGTTTCTTCCATGGCAGCTAGGTTACGGAGAGTACAGAGCAAACACTTGATCAAAAGAAACACTAGTAAAAAGTACACTCTGAGAAGATGAAATTGGGTCAGTTATGATTTTTAGCGAGCAAGAAAATGAAATATTAGCAGAAAAAATTAAAAGTACTGCAACTTAAATGCTCCTGGAGGAGGCTTTGTTTTTCTTTTTTTTCGTTATCTTAAACTTAACCTCAATTTGAAATTTTTCCTCAGCATTGTTTATTTTTATCGACATTGAATTTGATTGGCTCTTCAATTCATTACTCGGCTTCAGTACCCAATCAGAAGCTTCTCTTCAGATAAGCGCGGGAGTCCTGAACCAATAATGTGTGTTGTGTTGATTTTTCCCAAGCAACAAACAATTTTTGCAATTTGCAATCTATTTTTCCCATTGACGTATAATACAATCTAGACCGCGCATTACGAAATTCAAGCGAGACGATAGGCAACCCAGCAACACACAGCAAGTGTACCGGCGAGACAATGGTGGAATTCGTGGAAATGCCAGTCTTGCCAGTGCCGTTGCCTGATACGGGTACACTTAGCTCGTATATCCGGCAGTATCAACAAGGCTGAAGGCGCGTCTTTACCCCCCTAGCTGTCTTACCTTCCCCGCCCAAAGTCGGGCCCAATGCGCGGTCTAGATTGTATTATACGTCAATGATTTTTCCAATGATTCCTCTATTCGAACAAAAGGAATCTTAACCGCAAATTCTGAACCAGACGCTTTGATTGGTCCAGAGCGGTTCATACCAATTATTCCGAGTTGAACCAAAACAAGCGGGAATTTCAAATAATTCCGGATATCCTGTCTACCAAATCGTTTCCGTTTCCGGTAAACAGTGTTGTCAGTTTAACGGGCATTTGATAAATAAAACTGACAACACCGCTTTATCGGAAACGGAAACTATTTGGTAAACAGGATATCCGGAATTATTTGAAATTCCCGCTTATTTTGGTTCAACTCGGAATAAATGGAATGAACCGCTCTAGACCAATCAAAGCGTCTGGTTCAGAATTTGCGGTTAAGATTCCTTCTGTTCGAAAAGAGGAATAATTGGAAAATGTATCAATTTGAACCAATGATGCGCAATCCAACATGTTTTTTCCTCCCCTCCTATCCATTATCCCTTGCAATATTTTATTTACTTTCTCTCTCATCCCTTTTTCCATAAACGTAGAATTACCATAATTACCAGAAACGTTCACGTTGTATTATAAATCTTGCCTCTTACAAATTACAACTTACAACTTAGCTGCCTAAGTGTTCAAAACAATTTGACGTCTTTTGTTTACATCGTACCTAACCTAAATTTGCTTGCTCCTCCCTCCCTCCCCTGCTCGCATGGGTATGTTGATGATCTTTAGATAATTGTAAACAATTTCTGCAGTGTCAACGTTCTTCTGTCTTCTCGTTAGTCATTCATTTTCATATCTTCATTTCTCTAAGTCTCAGTGCGCCGTACTAATAAGACCTTTTAGCTTCTCTGTCTGAGGTCTCGCAATCAAAGTTTCATATCAGTTTTCCGACTTTCATTTGGGAGTCGTTAGTCAGACATCATGATCTAAGGTAAATTATTTTAACTTACTACGGGCTCCCTTTAGGCAGGTTCTTAAAATTGATCAGTACCGAAAAGCATTGGCCACGTCCATTCAAGCAGTTTTCAAACCCATCTTTTGACATGAATCATGGATTGTAGATTCATCATGCATTGAGGAAAGACAGTTCCTATGGCCTGACTTTCATCAGTATCTACTCAATTCTGGTTAAATTTGCCTGTAAAAAGTGTCCATTCATATGAATCCCAACTTGAAGTGAGTGCGAATTTGCATTCAGATTAAGTTCCAGTGTTATTATCTTACCTACAAGTCTGAAGAAACAATATTCCTTTAGAGCTCGCGCATCATATGTTGAGACAAACATCAAACTTCAAAGTATTGTTTATGTCATCATTCACCAGTGGTACCACCTGACTGCGACTGCATGTATTAACCTGTTGAGTGGTGCAAATTCAGAGCTAACACATGATGTGCGAACTCTAGGTACAATATTATCATGATCGTTTTGAATTCCAGGATTGTGGCAAATACTCGATCCTGCAATCCACCGCATCTGTGAGGCATTTTTCTATGGTGATCACATCTATTTTCTAGTTAAAAACTGTATATCCAAAGGGGGGGGGGGATTGCACCTGTTTTTTTGTTGCATTTGTGGGTTTTTTTTTCTCTCTATTTTTATGTTTTCAGGTTTTCAATAGAGTACCTGTGTAGCGAGGATATAGACAGCTGTGAAACTTGGAGAATCCATCAAGCCTTCACTGATGCTTCCGCGAAAAAAAGTAGGGCCCAAAAAGGCAGCCAACCTAGGAATTCAAATTACCCAAAGTTGCGCCCACATAGTATTGCATTTTAAAACTTGTTGAGTGAAGAGAAAATTACAACGTACCATCAAGGTCTTTTCACGAGTTTTAATCTAGTTTCAATGATATGATCATCTAAGAGGAAATTGATTGAAACACACAACAACTGCCGTTTTGCAAGTTTCCGATCTGGATGTGATGGTTGGCAACAACTTGGCTTCGGATATTTCAGGTGGAAGAATTGGCTAAATTTTTGGGCTCTAAGCCCTCCATGAAGCGAGCTGTCTATACTCTCGCTATACAGGTACTGTAGTTTTCAACTCTTGTGGAACCTGGGACAATGCGTTCTTGGCACACATCCAAAAATTTAAGAAAATTTTGATCACCACGTTGTGTTGATATTTTTGTGAAAACCCAGCCCAGTGCAGAAATCTGTAAAGGCCTCCTGGAAAATTGCAGAGGCATAGAACATTTTGCACCCTTGAATATGCACTTCTTAATTCGGATCACAAAATACGCATTCCACCCATACTGAAATGCTCCAATGGTTGCAGTGCCACTGTCGTACTTAATTTGATTTAAAGGGGGGGGGGGGAACTGTCAACTTAATTAATACTTCTTAATGTTAAAGAGTAGGTATTTAAAAAAACTGAAAGTGCAAAAGTTGGCTTGTTTACCTTGCTTTTAGTGACCTACCTATCCATAGTTTTAAAAGCATTAAGCCAGCCCCTTCTCTGTTTACGTTGTGGTAAAGGTTCCATCTCAGTTCCTACAGTCTATAATTCTGTTCATTTTTAGGTATCTGCCTACTCAATAAGGTTAAAGACCCTCTTCATACAAAGTACAAAGCTTTTCAACAATATCTAAAACAAAGTACCTATAATTGGATTGCATTGAGCAAAAAGGAACCAAGTCACATCAGCCTTTGCCAAATTTCTTATTTTATTTTTTTACTGTAGAACAGCAGCCTGATTGTTGAAATTTATGTCGGCACGACAAGAATCGAAAATCGATACATTACACTGCGCAGATAGGGCTATGTCTTGTCTTATCGTGCCGACAAGGCCAGTTAAAGTTTCAACAATCTGGCTGCAGTTTTGCAAATTTTTTTTTAAAATTTTCAGGGACTTGACTTCACTTTGGAAATCCTCCAAAATTTCCAGGAAGATCTACACTTCCGTTTTCCCGCCAAAAAATAAATCATCTAATGCAGTTTGGTAATGGTTGATGTGACTTGCTTCCTTTCAGTTTAATGTCACCCAATCATAACCCTCTACTTAGTACTTAGCAAATTAAAAAAATGAAGGTAAAATGAAGATAAAAAACAATATCATAGGAGAATGAATGACCCTTCATTATGACTGTTTATCTACTCTTGTGTAACAAGACTGATCACATGCACATTATCTTATCAGCCTAACAGCCTTTTTTTATGGAACTGTATTCATTACAGGTATGCTCGGGGTAATATGCCATTCTCAGCTATACTCTGAGACTGGCTAGTTCATGAATTGCTCTTTTTTGTATCTCATCACTTTATTTGGAACTTTTTCCTTTTATTCTTGCTGAAAGAAAAGGGCAGGAGCTATCCCTAATTTTTGTATCACTCTTGATAGAACATTTGCCAGTATCTTGGAGAATAATGGGGGGGGGGGGTGTGTATATAGGAGTTGTAGGAGGGGTAGCCCTTCGTAGTGATTTTGAGTGATTTTCCCCTGGTTTTTTCAAGTACGTTTCTTATGTCACCTTGATTGATTTTGATGAATTGATGAGAATGAAGAGGGAGGGGAAAAAAGGTCTTAGTTTTTAAAAGGATGAATTGATACTCCTGTGCATAAATGTGATGGAGCATTCAGGAATGTTACAAGATGGTGAAAGGAAGTAGCTCGAAAAATCCCAAATTCCACATTATATAATTTAAGGACAGCCCCTATTGTGCCTTATTTACTTGTTGTAGAAAATTACCAGTCGGATTCACACAAAGCAATACTTAAGGGAAGCTTCTTTAGATATGAGTAAAATAAAATCAACTTAAAGTGGGATACTGGTAAATTGATGATTAGTCAGTTGCAATAGATCCACCATGAGCCTCTTTAAGTTCGGGGGGAAAAAAATAAATAATAATAAGAAACATTGTGTCGGGCAAAATGTCTTTCCCCAGACAGTTTTAAGAAGTAAGATGGAATTTTCGCTTTAAATAAATGGTTTTTTTTTTTTGTTTTTTTTTATTTATCTGTTTCAGATTGTGTCATTATATATTATCCAATGATACTTTGCAACAGCTGGTCATCTTTCATGGGGAAGAGGTCTCCTAGATGTTTTCCTCAGGTATTTTTAACTGTCCAATTGGTCTTCATTTTTAGGTATCTGGTTATTCAGGATTTGCCATGGAGCATTCATCTAATACTCGCCTGAAACGAATTTTAAACAAGTATAAAGAAAACTAAACTCCTGCACCTACAAGAATGATCAATTTTGCAAACATCTGCAGGATTGCTGATATTAGATTTCAGGTCTGATTGTGAATCAAATATTGCGGCAAAATAAAAAAAAAAGAGTTTTAAATACCTTTACTCAAATACATTTTGCGTTGATGTACTAAAATATGTAAAGAGTTCAACATGTAAGATTTTGTGTTCACTGGCCTCTATTTTCTCGCCAAAAGTACATCATCTACTCTCATCAGTTTTCTGCTGTTATCCACTCTGCATAGTCAATTTTGTATACCATAAGTAATGTCAAATTTTGTTTTTTTTCCCAGGCCGGTCATGGCCTAGCAGCCATGATATTAACGTTGTTAGTATGCATACCAACATTCCTTGCTGACACAGCATATGCACCGGAAGAGCTGAACTACTGCATAGATGGTCTTAACCATAAAAAAGAACCAGGCCCTGAATCAGATTTGTACAAAGAAGTAAGTTTTTTCTCTTTATGCAGTTGAACTTGTTTTGTTTCGCAATGGACCACTAGACAAGGTACGAATTTAAGCATTCTGATACATGTTTTTTAATTAGAATTCCACCGAAAACACGATTTTTGCATTGAAAGTTACAGAAATCACCTCCTAATGAAGGTATTCCCGTTTTTATTTTACATTGGTAACCGGAAATTTGAATTGCCCGGTCAAAAGAAACTCAATATTCTACGTGAATTAAATCGCGCACTAGGACGGTTTCGGCAGGCCTCTCAATCAAACATTGTTCCTTTCCCACCTTTTACTGTTCAAAGTGTAAACAATTTGCTATAGCTAAGCCAAAGCGTCAAAATTGAGTTTGTCATATTTTCGTATACCGCAGAGACTGCCACGATAACGTTTAGTTTGCGATCTGACGTATGCAGACCATTGTATTTTTATGAACGGGAGGTTTAAATTCACGCGTCGAGAAACATTAAATATCTTAGTTAGGAGTCAATTTCAGTAATTTTCTTTGCAAGAATGTGTTCTACGTTAAATTTTGGTCAAGAAACATGTATCAGAATGCTTAACTTCGTACCTTGTCTAGTGGTCCATTGTTTTTGATCACATTGAAACTATCAAATATTGTAAGAATAGCATCACTATCTAATCAGTCCACTGTATAAATGACGTGGATTAATGCTCAAAATTGTAAATTTGTTTCAGTGTTCTCCTTGGAAACATAGATCATGCTGCACCTTCGATACAACGTACAATGCTCACCACTCGAACAACCATGGATTTAATTTTGACCATTGTAGCCATGTAAAAATTATGTCAGAAAGGTGTAGGAGACATTTCATTCAAGATTTGTGTTTTTATGAATGTTCTCCTAATGTTGGACCTTGGGTTGTTAAGGTAAGTTTTGAACTTAAATTTTAAGTGTAAACACACTTGCAGACATCCGTGACTTTAAAATCCTGTGAAACAGGCCACCTTTTAGACAAGGTCCTAACACGAAAGAAGCGGCACATGTTCCTTAACAAAATGCCGTCTTCAATTAAAGAAAAATTTTATGACTGGTTATTCAATAAAATTTCTTCAGTACCTAATTCAAAGATACCCATGCTTAATAAATGAGTTTTTAGAAGAATTTTTTTTTATTTTTTTTATTGAAACATGTATTTGAAAATCATTTATGTTTAGGTTTTCAAATTTATAAAATAAACAAACCTTGACATATTTATTTGTAAGTCCTGTTTATTCTGTGCCTAAGCAAATGAATGAAGATATTACTATTATCATGTTTTCCTCTCAAAGTCTTATGTAAAAAAAAAAGATTTACTTACACAAAGGGAAATTCGATAATCAATTCCTGAACGAGATATATTATCAATTATTTTTAAAGTTAGAATCTGCAATGGAGATGTTGCACGTGTGAGGAATTTACGATTTGACTGTTGATTCTTATGTAAAAGTTCGCGAGAAACATGATGGTGCCACTGGTTTTCTCTGAAATTAACTCCCCAGCTCAAAAAAAGCTCTCAAGTTGAGGCCAAAATGGAGGGGATATCCCACGCTATCCTGAGAGTCCACCTCTACATCAAGACAAACTCTCCATACAAAGATAGGGAACAAAAACATTGACAGGTCTGCCACCTTATTTGGGGACTCTAAAACTGAAATCACGGCAACCCTGTCAATGTATTTGCTCCCTATCTTTGCTTGGAGAGTTTGTCTTGATGTAGAGGTGGACTCTCAGGTTAGGGTGGGATATCCCCTCCATTTTGGCCTCAACTTGAGAGCTTTTTTTGAGCTTGGGAGTTGATTTCAGAGAAAACCAGTGGCACCATCGAGTTTCTCGCGAACTGTTACGTTAGAATCTACAGTCAAATCGTAAATTCCTCACACATGCAACATCTGCATTGATCTCGTCTATATTTTTGTCATTTAACTAATGTTAACTGTAAATACTTATGTCTTGTTCAGAATTTGATTTCCAAGGCTTCCTGTTGTGTGACTTGTTTCCCTCGTGAAATTTTGAAGAGGACTCATGTTGCATTGTTCTTTAATTCACACCTTGTCTAGAGGTGCATTGCATCATTCGCTTGTTAAGTGTAGGGGTTTGAATGTACAAAGATAATTTTCAAAGAGGTTCCTAGTCCAGGTTATCTCAAGTTGTGTCTTAAAATTCTGGCCATCCTATCTGTACGCATCAGTCAAGACAAGTGAGTTTGGCTTGATTGAGCTGAAATTAGATGCATGTATGCAAAGAAAGTCCATTCACTATACAAGCGATTTGAGAGAGAACCTGTCTGTCCAAGGGACTGTTGGATTTGAGATTGGAGGCTGGTTTAAGCTGACTGTTGATGTGTAAGAGCTTCCATAAATGGTGGACAAAGGAGATTATCAACCAACCTTATGGAAATGTTCGGTGTTTTTACAAATGAAAAGTCTGACACGAGGTAGGCAATAATGACTTTCTAGCTCTGGCAAAGCCTGCTAATCTTAATTTTTTTCCTCAATTGTTGGTATTGTGCACTACCATTTATTTCGCTAACAGAGAATTTAGGGGTTCTGAGTTTATAACTTGTGGAGGTCATCCAGTTTCTTACAGTTCAAAAAATATTTGGTGAATCCTTCTACTTGTAGGAACAGTGGTTTTGCTCACAAATGGAAATTCTATCAAACAAGGAAAAAATAAGTGATTATCAATAATAGAAAGGTGAAGATGATGAAATAAAAATTGTGTAACTGGTGCTAGTTGAGTCATTTAGTTAAAGAATAACTCAACTCTGAGGAAAAAAAATGAGAAAAGCTAACAGGAGCCAATGGTTTTCAATAATTAATAAATTAAGAGCTTGTATGACATGTTGCTAACCTCCTATCAAATTGAGACTAACAGGCAGCGTTCGCAAAGTTATCGATTTTTTTAAAAAAGATTTTATCAGCAATTGAAAATTCTAATGATGGCTCCTTTCAAATCGGAACAAAATTTGCCAATGTTAGAGTCCACGCCAAATAAGTTTATGCACTTTTAGACTGCAAAAGAAGATTTTATGACGTCGCTATTACACGTAAAGCAAATGCAAGAAGCAAGGTGGCGGATACTCTGTTGCAGTCTAAAAGTATGAACTTGTTTGGCGTTAACTTTAATTCTTTGAGAGATCATAAATAAATTTTTAAAAAAAAACCTAAATAAACAAATCAGTAATTATAAAATTAAAAGTCGTATGAGACTCTGAAAATAATTCCTCTGCAATAAAAAAAAAGTTCTTGAATTTTTTGAAAACTCTACGATTCAATTAGGTATGGAAGAAGCATTTTAGAAAATAGAAAATTGTCAAGAGCCAACATCAGAAACCCTTTTCTATTCCATTCTTCAACCGTTACACTCTATCAGTAAAATCCTCTGTTAATTCTGCAGGTTCCACACAAACAAAGCAAAGAAAGGTTCTTTGAGGTGCCTTTATGCCAAATTGATTGTGATTCCTGGTTCGATGCTTGTCGACACGATTATACATGTGCAGAAATTTGGGGGCGTAATGGTTTTCAATGGAAAAATCACACCAACTATTGCAAGGAAAGTTCAACATGTCGCACGTTTGAGGAGGTCTATAATAACAATGCCAAAAACTTCTGTGAAAAGGTAAGCTTAAGCTTTTGAAGAAAAAACCTCAATGCAGCTCCTACATGATGTAGGGAATTGCGTTTTAATTACTTTGCTTTCAGCAGAATTGTTCAAAAAATATAATTGTTTTCTCTCAAACAAACTTTTAAGCTTAAAAATACCTCTTAAAGTTGAAGTGGTAATGGAATGTGTATAGAATGAAAAACTATACACCTGGAAGAGACTCAGTGTCAAGCAATACCAAAGACATAAAGACGGAGTGCTCGTATCTAAAAGCACAGGGAAAAAGTGAAGCCTGGTTTGGCGCTGGGTGCTTGTGTGAGTGTGTAAATGAGCGTGGGAATCCATGGTGGCAAACGGAAATTTGATTTGACCTTTTCCTCTTGATTTTTCCACATTTCTTCTTCTAAACGTGTTTTAAATGCCTGCAAAGAATGTATTAAGAAAGTTGGGACATTGAATTTTTGTAATATACCTACTTTTGCTCGGTAACAGGCAGTAATCTCAGATAAATTTAGTTTTTCTTCTGCTCATGGTGGTCCTGCTGGTTCAAACTGGCCGTTACAGTCCTAGATGACCGTTACTCCCAAATGAAATTAATTGGTCGATGACGGACCAAAAATAACTTAAAGCTAAGAAAATATATGTCGGTAAGTGAATTTGGGCCAAAATCAACCTAGAATACTTTGTTAACGCAATTTTATTCAGTTCCCACCCTACATTTGAATTTCAAACTTGTCCTAATTTTGCCGCCAATACTCTAGCCAACAGTAGAGGTGGTTGAAAAGAAGCTTTAATTTTTTGCTTTTAGAGCTCCGTCTTTATGTCTTTGAGCAATACCTGAGGGAAGGTGGAGATACAGGAAAGCTGGAGAAAAGCGTCAATAGTGGTGAAAACTGCCTCATTGAGGACACCGCACCAAGAACAGCCTATAACTGGAAACCGCGTTTGAGAAAAACGCATTTAAAGTTTTGTTTTTGATGTACTGCGCAGACTTTTCTATGCAGGTAGCCTGTTTTGGTGTTTTTGGGTGACCTAACCCTTCTATTGAAGGATGCCGGGTAGATTTTGCAATACATTTTGGGTTTACACTCTAATATATTTAATTTAAAAAAGCAGTTTATAGGCCATTATTACGCCCAACAGTCATTTTGGTGGCAATTTGAAGTATAAATCATTTTAATCACGCATGATTAACGCAAAATGAAAGAATATCGATAGTGAGTAAGGAAAGGGGTAACTAGCACCTTATAGGCCCTTGAGTTTATAGGCCCGTTTATAGGTCGTTCTTGCACCCATCGATCCAGAGGCCTGACTTAACTCGGGAAAAAAAGGTTTTTCGGCCTCGAGCCGTTACTTATCTATATTCTATCGCTACCACAGCATAGTCCAGGGTACGTAGAATCCGAAAAGCAGATGGGTGTAATAACGACCTATACACCCATAGGCTGTTCTTGGTGCAGTGTCCTCAATTAAGAGTGGCAGCGCTTGCTAGAGGAACGCCTAACTAGACTTCTGGTGTGAAATTACTGAAATTAGCAATTTTTCAGATATTAGAGTCTTTGAACCTCTGTCCACTTGCAACATTGGTGCAGCTGATCAAATGACCCCTGAACTTTGGAATATGAATTGGTATTCTCCAAACCATATACCTCTCAAGTGTCACCTGTGTTTCTTCCAGGCATATAGTTTCATGTTATAGCCTATGTTACAGTGAGAGCCCGCACCTCCATATTCAGTCAAACTCTGCATGCGTAGGGAAGCCTGTGTCACACTATCACAATACTCCGTCAAAAGTGCTGGTCAAGTGCTGTTATTGGTCCAAGTTATCGAATAAGCCGATCACAACACCTGACCTGAATATTTTGATGGCTAGCTTTGATAGTGTGACTCAGGCTTTAGGGAGCAAGTACATCAGTATGGTTGCCACTTTTTGTGGGGACTCCAAGGATACAACCACCGCAACCCTCTTAATGTATTTTCTTGGTATTCGTTCAATTGCTCACGGAGAGTTTGATTTGATGTAGAGGTAGATTTTCACTGTAATGTAGGTAATCGCTTTCACTACAACCTCCTGTAGCACAATCGTCTTTCGTGCAAAATTTTACACAGGGATAAATACTTAACTGGCAAATCCCTGTTGAATGCAAGAGTTCCATTTTGTCCCAAATGTTGATCTTTGAAAAAGGACAATAATCAAAATTGGCCGATAGATTATCTAGCTCAAATCAGTTCATGCCATTATAATGAACCACGTTCATTGATCAATTTATGACATTACAGATCTAGTGGTAATTCCCAAAGTTAGCCTCGTGACATCAAGCTTTGTTGTTGTCAACAAATACCAATACAGAATTCACAAAATTCGTAACGCTAAATTTTGCACTCTTTGCCTCTTCCCTCCCCTCCCCTTAACGCTTTTGTGACAAAGGTCCTTATCCTTCATCATGAAAAAACAAAATGGCATAACTCTCTCTCTTTGATCCTCCCCTCTCCTAGAGCTTTAGCTATTTATGAACGGCCCCTTATTTAAGATAATAGGTGAAATTAAGCATTATTTCCATGCGTATCGATGTTGTTTTATTTCACGAAAACTTTAAAGTTTTGCCGAGTATAAGGAAGCAACATTTCAGCTCCCTGCACCTTTTACCTTTTTGATACTGAGGAACTTTGTGACCGTGTAGTTTTGAGCCTCATAACTTGCATTGAAAAAATTAATGATCGCAAGTCCTATGAAATTATCGTTTTTCGTCTCCTGATAAATTTTAAACTTTCGAGTCAAGTTGTTTTTGAAACTTCTAATTCTTTCATACCTGCGCTTTTCTACCTTGCCAGTTGTATGAACCAGCATGGAAGGGTTCTCCCGTTTCAACCGGGATGCGGTCGTTGGTGTCAAACATGCTTGAGTGGCCAGCGATTGCCAGAGTCATGTATGCTTTTTTGGGAGAAAGATCGATGGCCACAGTAAGAAACCACGTATCTCCGTTCGCAAAGTTTTAGACCTCCTGTCATACTTCATTTTTTCTTTGGAAAACTACTCAACATAATTTCTTGAAAACTTCTTCCATTTCTCTACTGCGTTTTCAGAATATATTCTGTATAAATTTCAATTTTTGAAGTTGGCTTGTTCCGCTTATAAAAAATAAAATTGAAGCAAACTTATCAAAACCTTGTAATGGAGATACGTAGTTTCGCACTTTTGCCATCGATATGTACCCAGAACCTCGTGGCAGGTAATGTGTTAATATTTTTTTAAACCTAATGTATCCTACCCACTCAATATTCACTCATCTGATTAATTAGGTATGGGATTACTCTTGGAAAGTACTGAGCGATGATCAACCGTGTATGAGGATGTGGTTCAACAATTCAATGGACAATCCAAATGATCGCGTGGCGTGGAACTACGTTTACAACGTCAGGAATAACGCAGATAGCCATGAATCTGCGTTTCTCATTTGCAGTGTTATTTCAGTGTTGCCATTCTTATACTTCCAGTCCCAACAAAATCTGTGATCGCTTGATTCACCTTTTACCATTGAAATTTGCTTAAAAAGAGTTTCATTATCATGATGTACCTGAGATAAAATGCCTCTTCGATACTGCAGTTGAAATAGTGAAAGGACTCCGCACACCTCTTATGGGAAGCTGCACCATGAAGAATTGTCTTCTGACTTATGTCATTCGATTCTCCTCAAGATGCTGATCAAATGTTTTAATTGCGCCAACTTTCTACGATGCACCGTTTTCGCAAAAAACCTATGAGAAGATTCAATTATTTGGCGACTATGAATAAAAAAGAACAAAGCATTTGAGAACAGGCCCGATGTGAATAAGGAAAAAACGGAGTGCGTGTCCGTCTTCTTATCTGTACCTGCTGACGCAGGGGCTATCTCCCTCCCGCACTCGCCCGGTAGACGTTCAGACTTTCCTGTTCTTATGCTCCTCAAGAATCTGATTTGGATGGTGGTCGAGCAAAACGGCGTGCGGAATCCGAGATAAGACTGCCGCTTGGTGCGGGAGTCCCCATGATTTCCTTGTTGACACACAGCCGCCTGTCAATCGAGCACTGAAATGAGGAATCTTTCTGGCTTTTTATCACCGAATAATTGAATCTTCTCATAGGTTTTTTGCGAAAACGGTGCATCGTAGAAAGTTGGCGCAATTATAACTTGTGATCAGCATCTTGAGGAGAATCGAATGACACAAGTCAGAAGGCAATTCTTCATGGTGCAGCCTCCCATGAGAGGTGTGCGGGGTCCTTTCCCAGTTTGAAAACCTTGCTCGTAAACTGTTCCTTGAAGATAAAGATCTTCGCCCTTCCAAAATTCATTGTCATTTGTTGTCAGACTTAGCTCCTGGGAGCAAAATAATGTCTCGAGTAGACAAAATGAATGTGAAAGTGTGCAGTCACTTTGTTTTTAGACTTCAGAGTTTTTACTTTTTTAATTTGCTCACTGATGTTTATCAAAGTAGATTTAATTTTTTTTAAGAAACAATTCAATTCAAGCTAAGCAAGCTGTTCTTTTTGTCAATTTACTAATTGTATTTGAATATCTACTACATTATACATCCCAATCGATAAATTGTGAAATTTTTTGGGCTCTAGCCATAAGTTATGTGATATTGTTGTTTAATTTGTTTTTTAAGTAGTTTTAATGGATTTTTTAATTGCTGCCTGCTCATTCTGTTCTCTTTACTTTTTACACTGCGAAATAATAAAGATCTTTTAAGACACTCGATTTCAACTTTCTTGGAACCTTAGGAACCTTTGATATCCATGGCCGAAGTGCGGAACTGTGTATCCTCGTCTGCAACATTGCAGATTTCTTGTCATACTTTATAGTTTCTTGTGAAAACTATTCTACGTAATTTCTTAAGAACTTCCTTGATTTTCTTGTCAGTTAGCAGAATACTCTGCATAAATTTCAAGCTATGAAGTTGACATAATTTCACTTGAAAAAATAAAATAGGAGTTGAATTTTGAAACATCGCATTGGAGGTACGTCGTTTCAGCTTTCGGCCACAGCTGAACTGTAATATCACATATCAATAGCTTAACTCAGGAACAATGCCTTTTGTTTTTGCATGAGACAAGACACATGAATATTTGTGTCTTGCTGCTTGAGCAGGGTGTCTACTGAAACAGGCAGTATTATAAAAAATCTACAAAACTCAGTACTTTTACGGTACTTTTTCAGTACATACCCAAGAAACTCAGTACCTCCTTAACAGAGAAATTCAGTACTTCTTTAGTACCTTCATCGGACGAAAGTCGAAATTTCAAAAATTTGAATTTCCCGCTCGAATTGCGACAAAAATTTCAAAAATTCCGAACAGTTGTGCGGAATTTCCGCACTTTTTCAGTACTTCCAGACTGCCCATAAAAAAGCAGTACTATTTCTGGACTCTCCGGAAATTCCTGACTTGTGGACACCCTGTTGAGGCTTGACCCTCAATCATATTTTATTTTTCCACCAGGAAACTAATAACCCAAAATATGCATCCTTTTTCTCCTATGATCAAACATTATTATGCAAATCATGAAAAATAAAATCGTTCTGTAATCTATGAAAATCTCCAAACACAAAATTGGTTTGATCCCTTTTGAAAAAGACATTAGAATTGAAAGTACCCAAGATCTGAGTTTGGCCATTGATATGTGATTTTTCTGTTCTGATCAAAAACTTCGAGTTTGAGAGGAACATATAAGTGGACAATTTATAGACTTCAAGAAAAGGAAGCTCCCTGGAACAAGAGACATTCTTGACTATGAAAAACAATAATTCCGGTACTTTTTTTTTCATCGATAAGCTATGAATTGGTGTCCAGGGAAGGAGAAACGTTCACCATTCCTTTAGAACTGATCAATACCTACAACACAAATTTTACTTTTCAAATTTGAAATTTCCAGAAGTCGTAGCACAATACTGAAAGTTTTTTGTTTGAAGCACATCGATAGTCAAAGTGCAAGACCATGTGTCTTTGTTATAGCGACGTTTTGGACTTCTTGTCATTCTATAATTTTCCTTAGGAAGTCAACGTAGTCAACGTAATTTCTCAAAAACTTCCTTGATTTTTCTGCCCTATTGGGAATAAATTTAAAGCTTCAAAGTTGGATTGTTCCTCTTTGAAAAATAGATTAGAGGCGGAAATTTTGAAACACCGCAAAAAGGGTGCATGGTTTTGCTCTTCGACCATTAACATGTCACTCGACACAAACGCAAAAAAAAAGGTATCTTGTGAAAAATGAGAGATGGTTTATTTAAAATAAAAAAGGGACTTATCACAGAATAGGATCTAAATAAGACAAGTACATGTTGTTCGTTTGACGACTTTGTGGAGGTAACATTTTGTTTATAGCATTCAAGTTACTCAATGCCGACAGTAACATTTGCTTTGCTACATCGATTGTTGTGACGTTAATATTTTTCATCCAACTTTCAACCATTGTGGTTTTCTGTCCTTGAAATAGGTACAGTACTTTTGACACACATTTTTGCATTAGTGATACTGGCTTGCCATCATCAATTTCAGCATTTACAAAGCAAGCTAAATCATTATCAACGATCCAAAGTAACAAGTAATTTGTTTCATTTTCCTCGACCCGCGACTCAACGACAATTTTTATAGACCCAAAGAAAGAAGTTGAGGCTACATAGCTGATCGTTTGGCGAAATTGTCTATATGCAATTTCAAGGGTTTCAAATTGCTTTTCATCTGACAAAACAGTGGAACAGTCCCAGAGCTTGAGAATTTTATTACTGAAAGTTCCGAGCCAGGAGAGACATCTTTCACAATGAAGAATATTCAAGCTGTTGGCATTGGTTGGCTGCAGGAGTATGTAAAAATTCCCGTAAAAACAATCCTCAGCACTGGGGCTTAAACTTGCTTTAGTTACACTATCAGAATGATCATGACAAAAAAATTCACTCTTGTCCAGCACACCGGATGGCAAAGGCAGTACTCTCCTGAAGCTTAAAGTTGGAAAAATTTCATGGTCACAGCATCTGCACTTGATCGAAATTGGATAGTTTTCCTTGAAAAATGGCTTAAACTTAAAATTGTCAGACAGGCCTGCGAGAGAGGTAGAGAATTTACTAGAGATAATTTTATCCAATTGAACGCGGAAGTTGATGACCGAGTCATATACTTCTAGCGAGGATATCGTATCGGGTTTAAGTATCACAAAATCCACTTGGATTGTATCTTCAGTTTCATCCATGTAAATCAGATGGATTGTAGTGTCCTTCAAAGAGAGGTGTTTCATCTTCTTCTCGGATTTGATAAAAACATAGCAGGTTTCCAGTCTGGGCAAAATCTCGATGAAGACTTTGGGCTTCATAGCTCTGCCTTATCAGTGATTCCTGGAAAATAAATGAAAATTTGTGTTGATACCTGGAGAAAAATTATACTTTCGGAGCTTTTCTTAAGTTTGCCAAGATCATTATATTATTATTTTCCTAAAACTGAAATATTAATGAACCAAAGTTTGGTGATGGCTTGAAATGAACCCTGCATAAAAACAAAAATATAATTTTTTAAAATGGAAAATGTTCCGCTTCTGCCATTAAATAATATGAAACATATGAGCAAACAAAATGTAATAATCAAACTGCAGTCACATAGTTAAGAGGTCCACTATGAAGAGAAAACAAAAATTTTTAATTACTGAAAAATACAGGATGATCCAGACCACTCGTCCACTATCTTTTTCTCGAAAACGGCGGAGAATTGAGCTTTGGGACAAAAACTTTCATGGGATGAATCGACCCCAAAGAATCGAATGAAAATATTTTCATCCCCCCAGAATGGCCCCTTGGGGGAGTTTTGGGGGGGGAGCCCCCCCCGTTTCTCGCAATTTTCGAATAGGAAGGGTATGTTTTGACTTTGGATTCGGAATCTACGGTAAAAAATAAGAACATTTTGTTCTTTGCACTTTTTCCCTAAACCCCCATTTTTTGGAGTTATGGGGCATTTTTGGGGCAATTCTCCATTCGACGCTGTAAGCGGCTAAATAATCCAAATTTCAAAATCTAAAAATCTCCTGAGAGGAGAGGTCAATACCTTTTTATTGATGTGCCACATGACCCCTGTTGTTCCAAAATTTTGGGGGCCACGACCCCCCAAAAATTTTGGGGCTTTGGAGGGCCGTAAGTCGAAAATGTCAAAAGGCAAGGGTATGTTTTGACTTCAGATTTGGATTCTGCGCGAAAAGTTACGTAAAATTGATATGGCGCATGGCCTATTTGCTCCAAATTACTGAAGAACCCCATTTCCCCATAAGAAGCCATGTATTTTTGGAAAAAGGGGTAAAAAAAAATTGAGCAAACAGGCCACGCGCCATATCAATTCTACGTAACTTTTTGCGCAGAATCCAAATCTGAAGTCAAAACATACCCTTGCCTTTTAACATTTTCGACTTACGGCCCTCCAAAGCCCCAAAATTTTTGGGGGGTCGTGGCCCCCAAAATTTTGGAACAACAGGGGTCATGTGGCACATCAATAAAAAGGTATCGACCTCTCCTCTCAGGAGATTTTTAGATTTTGAAATTTGGATTATTTGGCCGCTTACAGCGTCGAATTGAAAATTGCCCCAAAAATGCCCCATAACTCCAAAAAATGGGGGTTTAGGGAAAAAGTGCAAAGAACAAAATGTTCTTATTTTTTACCGTAGATTCCGAATCCAAAGTCAAAACATACCCTTCCTATTTGAAAATTGCGAGAAACGGAGGGGCTCCCCCCATAACCCCCCCAAGGGGCCATTTTGGGGGGCTGAAAATATTTTCATTCGATTCTATGGGGTCGATTTACCCCATGAAAGTTTTTGCCTTGAAGCTCAATTCTCCACTGTTTTCGAGAAAAAGATAGTGGACGAGTGGTCTGGATCATCCTGTATAATTTCAAAATAATTTTACATCCTTGCAAAACTTACCCTCGGCTTTATATTGTGCAAAAAGTGGGTCTATTTCTGGGAGAGTGA
The DNA here is from genome assembly GCF_918797505.1 of Bemisia tabaci. NCBI lineage: Eukaryota > Metazoa > Arthropoda > Insecta > Hemiptera > Aleyrodidae > Bemisia > Bemisia tabaci. Next base: position 9,271,620 of record NC_092799.1, read on the forward strand.
AACACAGAGTTGCATCCCGGTAATAAAAGGGGTATGCTTCCAAGTTAGTGATAACGGAACTCAAAAGATGTCCTCTTTCAACGGATGTGCCTGGAACACAGATTCATGAGAAATATTAACATTGATAAGTTTACTACTACATCAATCCATTAAAAAACTGTAAAATTCCAGTTTGGAAATATGAAAACAGGATTTGGCTAAAGAAACAGCACCGCATTCAATACCTGTATCTATCGTTTCCCAAATTGACTGTGATACTTTCTGTGGCAAAACTTTGTTTTTATTTCATCAAATTTTGCTAAGTTTTGTTTGCTAATGATTTTTTGGACTCATGAAAAAGGTTTTTAGCCATTTTTTCAACTTGAGGGCTTGTAGGAAATACTTAATGCTCTGGAGGGGGGGGGGGGGGGGGAGCTAAGCCTGGGAGTGGTACTTGGGGCTGCATTACAGAAGAATGGGCGGGTGGCATCAATTTTTTAAAACCTAGTATGAAAAGTCAATGCAAGGTTAGAATTTTTCATCCAAAATTCATCACAAAACGCTCACTGAGACATCAAATTGAGCATTGAAAATATGTATGATTTCTTCAAGGAGATAAAAACCAGTGTTATGGTAGCGTTACAAGAAGGGGGATCAAAAAATCATTTTCAGCATTATTCCTTTAAAGGTTGGCCCCTTAGGATCGATATTTGTCAAGATTTTTAACATAATAGATATGACATATAGCACACCAATTTGGCCACTACCAGCCCTTACAATGAATCATTGTAACTTCGGTCAAAATCAAAACACCCGATAGGTACCGTTTATCAAAATTCTAAGTTTAGAAAAATAGTATTCTATGAATGCTCCACAAGTATTGTTAGCTATTACAAGAAATGCTAATCCTATGGAAGAGAACATCAAACACACCTGGCGCTTCAAACTGGATACTTGTAAAGTGGATGTGCAAATGATAGAAAGATGGTTGATAATGGAAATAGATCCTGAGACGGCTTTTCGGCAATTTATACTTGTCTTGAATCGTTTTCTGAAACAGATACGTTAAGATGTGAGGATTTGAAGATTTCATTTTCCAACAAAAGAAAACCACTCGGTTTTTATCCAAAACTGTAGCTACTTGACACATATTTTGTACTTAACTTGATTTGTACAATCGTAATATTTCTTGCAAAATTTGGGTAATGATTAAAAAGAAAAATATGGGCAGAGTAAAAAATATCTTGGAGCTGACATTTAATGAGACTTTTGACTCACATGATCTAGGCAGTATTCTCAGCACTAAGGCACTTACGGCAAATAATGCCCAAATTTTAAGAATGGAAACAACGAGAATGAGTATAAAAGAAACGCATTATGTCGCATTTAAGGAAAAATTGAATTGAGAGTAATTTTAAATTCCACCACCTACTCGTAAATTTTCTCCTGTCAAAAATTCAAGGTCAAGAGAGAATATTCTTAATGTAGAACTTAGTCCCTAACATTGAGACTCATGGAGGAACAAACTTTCATTCCTCTTTCCCTCTGTTAAAAATTGAACATGGATATGTGCGCTTCTGTTAGACTCTAACTCAATTACTTCGACCTGAGGATGTTGCGTAAGGATATGAGGAGAATATGAAGTTTTATACAAAAATATTTAAAAGTATGAGTAGTTTCGATTTGAATGTGAATCTTTGAACCACATAGACAAGCTGTTTCTGGAAATATAAATTGCAAATGACTTACGATTCCTTTCTGATAAATGTTCTTCAACAACGGTAAATGTTCACCCGTCAGATCTCGGAGAGATTTGATGTCTCTTCGTCGAATGATGGCCAATAAGTACAAAGTTTCAACACTGACTCCGTCCCACTTTAGGTCTGGTAGTAAGACAAACCCAGTTTTTTCATCATCATCTTCAAATACGATCCTTTCTTGCTCGGATTTGTGATCTAAAATATTGTAGACCCACTACAAACAGAAACAAAGGTAAGTGATCAGCGGCATTACAATCAGGTGATATGGGAATTGACGACTGGAGAATTTTCACTGAAGTTAAGATAACTTCCTCAATGCAGATTGATAGGGTTGAATGTGAGAAACCACAAAGCCAAGATGTTATTTTGATATTATTTTATTTTTTACTTTGGCTTGGTGGTTTCTCACATTCAACCCTATCAATCTTAACTGGTGTTACTGTGATTCTCATCACTATGTTCAAATATTCCTCAATGTAGGTCTATCAAAAGGTGGAATTTACTCATGGGTATTTTACTACAATATGGATAAGTTTCAGAGTCTTCACACCAATTTTAGGGGACAGCATCTACAAAACTCTAGTTAGTTCAAATTTTTCTCTGCTCCTTTGGAATTCAAATTATTGAGAGTTGACTGTGATATAATCTACTTCTTGTGAGACTCGAGCTTTGAACTACTGATTGTCAATTAAATGAATTTAAACTTTCAATAGTAGCTTTAAATTCATAAAAAGTTAGGGTACTTTCCTGTAATTTTTGATGAATATGAAAATAGCTACTTTGACATTCGATTTGTGAAAAAATTATAAGCTTCATGTTGACAAAGCAAATTCTCGCCTCCAACAGACTCGTTGGTTCTATTATGATGAGCACTACTATTCTCACCTCCAGACTATTCTGAGTTTTTAAAATGTGTGGTAGCGTCAAGGAATCATACAATGCAGGAGTCTCTTCGACAATATGGATAACTTGAGATGCATACTTCTGAATTAGTTTTTCAGTGGCAGGGTAGATGATTGTAGCATTCAGACCTGAAATAAAAGTTGACATAATGGGTCAGTGGCGACTATTTTCTTTCATTCACAGTGGCGTGCGGTGGGTTCAGTGACAGGGCAAGCTCTAGCGTTCGCCATCCGGGGGGGGGGGGGGGGGGGTTTAACGTAGCCTCTTTCCCTTCCCCCTCCCCCTAGCCTCCCTAGAAAATTCTTAAAATTTTACTCTATTTGCTCTATTTTTCGGATGAAATCTGATGGAACGTAACGTCTTGAAAAACTGTATTTTTATTTTTTTCTCTCTTATTTATGATTTCGTTTACTCAACTTGTTTCGAATGTTATTGAGCATTGGAGGACGGCTCCTTACTCATAACTCCTAATTTTGCCACTTATTTGAGGTATTATAGTCTTTATTCTACAGCATTTAGAATTTTTTGAGTTACTTAAATTTCCCCAAAAAAAGGCTTTCTGCATTTAAAACATGATTGAGAATTGTCTAATTCATCACCAATTAGATCCAAGTGAGCGAAATTTTATAGAATATAAAGGCATTTGCTCCGGAGGAGCAATTACAACCGCGACGGAAAGAGGGAACAAGATAGCGCATCGGAGGCAGAAGCAGCGCGCTGCGGTGACGGGCCAAGAGGTGGCCAAGAGAAGCGAGCTGCGATCGCGCAGCGAAGGGCTCGGACTCGGAACGTACCGCTCTACCCGCCCGCCTTGATTCCGCCGCCGAGCAGTGGCGCTCCGCTCAGCTGATCGCAAGCGATTCTCCAGCGCATGAGTTGGCCCGTGTTCAGGCCGCGCAGCGCGCTGCGCCACCTCCATCCGCTCTTCTGCTTTCCTACTTTGGTGGCTCTATACGTATTTCTGTCTCCCTCTCTTTCTGTTTTTAATGCAATTTACTTACTGAACGAATTTAATAAATTATATTTGCTAAAATGTAAAACATTTAATAGGTGTAATTTTCTTCTTTCTTTAGAAATCTTTGGGCAAGCAGTGCTTGCCTTGCTTATCCGGACCGCACGCCACTGTTCATTCATTTTCTCAGAAACTACATAAGTTGAGCTCCTGGTAATGTTTTAAGAGAAAAGAAAGAAAAACTAGGAAATTGATACGGATATGAAACAAATGAAATATACCTGATAGAAAAGTCTATCTTACTCTTAACAGTGGCCTAATGCAGAATTAGTCAAAATGAACCAGTCAGAACACAATCCCTTCTGCTGCTTGAACCTTGCCTCAATATTAGTATTAAACCAGTGATGAATTATTATTTTTTTTGAAAGTTTTTTCACCATTCTGTTTCTACAGTAAGGGTTTTATAGGATCAGCAGCACCTATCGCCGATCACCAAATTGATTGGATGGTGCTGACACCATGAAAGGTAGAGCCTCTGCTAGTGGATTTGTACTACCAATCAGTGATCAGTGAAATCTTTGCAATCAATGCAAGTAATTCTATGAACAGGCCTGCTGTGTGCCAAAGTCAATGAGGTTTCCCACAACGAGAAAATGATATCAGGCTAGCTACTCGCCAGAGTAAGAATATTATCGTCTGTCAAGACATTTCTGCTCGGCAGCCAGTGAGGCTAAAGCTATATCTCAACCATATATAGGGACGGCTGATATCAGAAAATTTCAAACATTTTAAATCAATCTTCTTTTAAAGAGAAACAGACACCTTTAATGCTAGAAATTCTCAGAGAATATAGCTTTAACACAGAAAAAAATTCACTGAGATTTTCAATCAATTACCTACATACCTACATTAATTTTCAAATTAAAAATTGCAGTAAAACCAGGTTTTACCTTGGTTTTGCAACATCGCATCTGAATATATCTTATTTCTGCTGAACCATCCAGATGGTCAACAGAGAGCAATGCTAACCACTTAAAAACCAATTGGTAAAGGTGGGTCTAGGTGATCTAGGGCTGAGATCCGCCACCATGCTGCGCTGCCTCACGGTATACGTCTTTGAGAAGCAATAATTATCATAATGTACAAGATAATGCAAGAAACAGTTCCATAATGCGTAGCATCATTCATACTCAGTAAAGTGGCATAAAATTTGTTGAGGTTCATCATAAATTTATACCTGAAACTGCGATAACTGATATCTAGGTATTTGATTTTCGTACGTGCAAAATGTATTTGTCATACCAAACAAATGTCACTGTATTATCACTATTTCTATTTTTTGAATACTTTTTATTTTATAATAAATAAATAAATATCGGATGTCGCCCATTGACTCAATGGGTAACGTCCGTTATCGTAGTTTCAGGTATAAATTTACAATCTACACAAATTTGATGTCATTCTACTTAGTATTAATACTGCTACACATTATGGATCAATTTTTTTGCTTTCTCTTGTTCGTGACGATAATTATTGCTTCTCAAAGATACAAACCGCATAACAGTAGCAACGTAGTGGCGAATCTTGTACCAGAATCACCTTAAGTAGATAAAAAATTTCCTTACCATTTAAATGAGGGTCAGGATAGCAGTTGTACTTGTGGAAAATGTCATTGATGAACAATTTCTGCAGCTCTGAGCTCTTCGTGCAAAGTGCTTGCAAGTCTTGCTCATCGAGAGCTTTCTTCTCAAGCACAAGTACAGCACTACCTTCTTGGTCTTGAAGAGAGCCTTCAGCACATATGAACTTCGTTTTGGAATTGACGTTCAGAATCCGCTTGAAGACGAACTTCGACAAATCTTTGAACTCAGTGGCACTGGTGGTTACAGATTTAGTTTCCTCTCCATTGCCATGAGGGGTTTCAGGCATCTTTAAATGGACGAAAGTTGAAGGAATCTGAATTTTACGTTCTCGACGTTGACTGGGATCAAGTATCTAGCACGTGAAAACAGAAAATTTAGAGACGGTTTGGAAAAGATCCGACTTCACAAGCAAAGCTATTCACAGGGTATGCTTGAACTGGTTAGACGCAACGCGACTTAGCGATACAAAGAACTTGAATGATTAAACTTATAATGATAATGAGTATATTAAGAAGATGAAAAGGGAAAATAAAATATTAAATTACTGAGAAATATTTGGAGTCCACAGATTGGTAAAGATAAAGCAAACTGCAAGGGTTTTTGCGTTTGGCCCAGATATTCCAGACCAAATTCTCATCAAAGACCAAAAGCTGTCATCGGTGTCAAACTCATTGACGTATAATACAATCTAGACCGCGCATTACGAAATTCAAGCGAGACGATAGGCAACCCAGCAACACACAGCAAGTGTACCGGCGAGACAATGGTGGAATTCGTGGAAATGCCGGTCTTGCCAGTGCCGTTGCCTGATACGGGTACACTTAGCTCGTATATCCGGCGGTATCAACTAGGCTGAAGGCGCGTCTTTACCCCCCTAGCTGTCTTACCTTCCCCGCCTAAAGTCGAGCCCAATGCGCGGTCTAGATTGTATTATACGTCAATGGTCAAACTCGCTCCTAATGTAAACAAACAAACGGCGACATAGTCCGGACATAAACAAAGCGAAGCGGACCTCGTCGAGATGTTCCAGACTAATTTTCTCAGCGTTATCGTTTCTTCACCTCGACGAAAGAACTTTTGTCCGCATCCATCTATCCATTTCGTAAAATCAGATATCAGTTACCGCGTTGATCTGTTCATTGTGGTTTCAAGTGAAATTGCAGCGAGATACTCCGGACTCCTAACGTAAACAAAGCGGCCTGTACGTGGTCGAGATGTTCCGGACTCATTTCTTCATTTACGTTTCTTTTCTTCATCTCGACCAAAGAAGTTTCCTGCGCGTCTAAAGTAACATTTACCGGTTGCATTGTTAGAGAAGAAACAAGCCATTTTGCAGTAAGTTAGGATAATATTTGTGTTGATTGAGTGGCATGAGCATTGGACTACCTGGCACCTGGCTGCACCTTGCCATGAGCATTGGACTACCTGGCTGCGCCTTGCATGGCAGCCTCTATCTCAAAATGATGGGGTGAAAAACTTACTGGTTGATGTGCAAATCTGAATCCTAAATCTCTAGTAACGGTAGTTGTGAAAACTAGATGGACGCACAATGATAGGTACCTTGCTCCTCACTTACTTTCTTATGGATGTTCTCTGGTCTCTCCAAGGTTCTGGTTTTGCGTTGCGCTGAAGCCAATGCTTCAAAGTAGCTATAACAACCAGACTTCGGAGATACCAATTAACAATCCTAGCAGTCACCAACTTCTCCAGCAAACCTGCATAGTTGTCTATTAGCAGCTGAAGAAGCAATGGAAACCGTATTTACCTATGACAACAAAATTTTTTCCATCGGAACTCTGACAGTAAGTATGAGGGGGAACTATCACCTTTAAGGCATGTTTCTCCATGAATTTTCTTGTTGTTTGGCATTAAACTAAATAGAACTCAAGGAAAATGAAGCAAGACTTTACAAGTAAACATGTGAGGTTCGTCTGCTGAAAAAATAGAATAAGGTCTAAAATTCCTAATGAACATCACCAAGATGGTTCTGCCACCAGCAGCTCATTTTTTAAGGCACGGATCAAATTACTGTGGTTATCTATTATTCTCACGGTGCCCATCAAATTATAGGTAAGAAACCTTGTCCTGTAATAATAATGGCATGGAATGGTGGGCTCTAATTGGTAACTTGACCATCCCCAATAAGTTATCGAAAGAATTTACTTCTTATAAGATCCTTTGCGAATAAAGCCAAGTAAATAATATGCAGATAAAAGTCCCGTGTGATGTGTGAAGTGTATTTTGTATTCAAAGGGAAGGGATGAAATGTTCAAAAGGTAACGTCCAAACTTGCAAAGTTGTAGAGGCTCTAGGCACAAATTGGACAAGGTGCCGCTAAGAAATGACTAAATGAATTTTTTATTGTTATTAATTACGGAAAAGAGGAAAAGAGAATCAGACCGAATGCCAAAATTTGAAAAGTGTAGGAGGGTGGTGTGTGGGAGCCGCAGCCGAGAGCCGAACCATCTTCGAGATTACGGGCGGCGAGCGGCAACCTGATTGGCTACGAAGATTGCCGAGCACGGCCGAAAGCCTACTCGCCGCTTGGTAGGTGTTGACGGCGGTTTGACAAACAGCAGTTTTTGGTGAAATGTGGTCCGGAATATCTGGGCCAATCTGTTCACTCGATTGGTAAAGATAAAAAGCAAACTCTAAGTTCAAGATGTAAACATATACATAACCACATTTCTTCTGTTTCCGGTTCGGTTCATTTTTCGGGACCGGAAATCAGATTATGGAACGGACTTGACATGGCGGGAATTTCAAAAAATTGAAGGTGGGAAACCTCTGAGTGAGCCTACCAGGAAAGCAATTTTAAATTAGGTGAACTGGATTTGGGGGGGGGGGGGGGGGCTAAGGGTTGCAGCAGTTCCCCGAAGATAGAGTCCATAGAAAATGAGTTTACGCTTTTTAGACTACGATAGATAATCTGTCGACTTGATCCTTGCTTTTTTTTTTATGCTTATCTGACATCAGACAATCTTCTGTTGCCGCCTGTAGGTATGTAAATTTATTTGGTGTGGATTCTAAATTAAGAAAATGAGGGCCGATTAAAAAAAAGACGGCTTTCTTTCTTAGTCTCCTTCATGGACTTTAAACGTCATTGGACCTTCAACTTTAAATCCAGCCCTGAAAATTATAAATTTTTCAATGATTATTTAAACTGAGTCACTAGATGACTTAAGTTGGCAACATTCAACGATCATGAACCAAAAGCCATCTCAAAAAATTGAGTTGTATAATTTTCACCGTGTCTAGGCTCATAAATTTTGTGCCACGAATTTAAAGTACACCATGAATATTCAGCGCCCAAAATCTGATGGGAAGTTTGTTCGTACTTTGGACCTGCAGAAAAATTTTGGACTTTTTTCCTTTGTTCCAGGTTACTTTACCTATCCATGTCTCCAGTTTTAAAAATACCGCAAGTACTCCGGGACCGGATTTAAGGGGTGGACGGCACATCACAGCAAATTTTAGAGGGCAACAGATTTCAAAGTGATACATTTTTTCGTTTTGTTTTGGCTTTTAAAGTATTCAGGGGTGATCTTTTTCAGAATAGGAACGGCAAACTGTTATCAGCAGGCAAAAAATCATAAATCTGGCCCTGTTACAATAAATATAGCTCCACTCTAAGCTTCACAATTCAAGGCCTCACTGTTCTAAAACTTTATGTTTTTTATTAATGCAGACGGCACAATCCAAAATTGAAATTTATTTCAATGAATAACGATGACAATTTTTGAATTCAAATTGATTTATTAACAAGCATTAACTACAAATGTTTAAAATTAAAAACTTTAACTTTAAGATACTCTCTATAGATCACAGACACAAAGTACAGCATATAAGATTTCAATTTGTAACACTGACAATACATGCCGAGAAAATTAGTAAAAAGTTTGAAGCATCTTTTTTTTTTTGTTACAAACAGCATTTTTTTAGGACCTTATTCTTAGTTTCACCAGTGTTAAAGCTCCGCTAAATGTTTAAACAAATTTCTTACAACTTACAGATGATAAAGAAGAATTTAAAAAATCTGAACAGGTGACCTATCTACTGTTAACTTGCTCATGTTATGCCTTCGGTGATTGAAAGGGAGCAGAATTGAGTAAAATTAAATAATAATAATTTAAAGCGAGTTTAACAGGCACACACTATAGCACATTTTGGGGGGAAAAGAGCTACGAAGTCAAGAGTTAAGTTCTTAATTCGACTAGGAATCAATTTTCTCCTATAGAAAATTCAAAGTCAGGAAAAAATATTTTGAACATGAAAATATTTCCAAACAGAGTGCGGTGTAAGTGGCTCAACACTTGTGCTTTTTTGAGAGTGTGGATGATTCTGCAAACGTACACTAAATATTTCGGTATAAAACTGACATTCTCATCAAAGAGATAAATAGCTCGAAACACAGTGCAAATTTCCTCTTCAGGGAGTTTCACTCTTCAGTGCCACACTGAAATATTTGTAAAAATGTTTGCTTGGCTTTGTTCTTAACATTGAGTATAGTGGAGTGATAGAATTTCATACCCATATCCCTCCATTCAAACTTGATGCGACTTAGTGCATATCTGTTAAACTCTGTCTTTTGTTCACTCATAGCAGCTACTTACGCTATTCCTGCGACCAGAATAGACTAACAATTTTTTGAAGTTGAAATTAAAAAGGCATGTAACACTAATTGAATGAAATTACACAAAAAGGCACTAACTTTTGCCCTCACCTAGAGAACAATTCAATTTTCATTGATTCTCTCTACAAATAGGTGCTTTTATGAATAAGCCATAGGATTTATTTCCTGTTAATATAATGTTTCCAAATTTATACTTAATGTAGTGACGTACTTTTAGTTCCTTCACTGATGTTTTTTGTTGGGTTCGTACCAATGAGCATCCTCCATTTTTCTCTAATGATAACTCTATGACTGTTCAGAATCTACTCAGCATCCATAATTTTGGCAAATTCTGTTCTCATTACACCATGTCTTTTTTCTTATCTCTGATTACATGCCAAGCATAATGACGAGAACAATTTAAAGAAATGCCTTCTTGATGGCTCATTTACCTTTGGTTTGTTCGCTCCAATCCAAAAACCCTCCGCTGTAATTCCATAGACTGAAAGCAAAAATGGAACCAGAAACATTAATCTTTATTTTGTTTTTAAAGACAAGAGAAACATAATGCAAGGGGTGTCTCATTAGATTTGAAGAGGCATTTGAAAACTCATTAACATGAGGAAATGGGAATACCGATGGTAAAACTGGAACAGTGTAATTCTTTTGTGGAAGTTGCAAGTGATTTAGTTCTTTTCTACGCCAATCAAGGGTGTAAAATTACATTTTATTTCAACTGATTTCAACTGCGAACACGGCAAATTCAAAATTCACATTGCTTTTACTCCAAAGTTCTGTTTTTAAACTGCAAACCTTACATCAGAACTTTTAAAACTGTAAAACCGAGACTAATAAACATCGAGGTGCTACTGAGTTTTTTAATTTTTGACCCCTTTCTTTTATATCAGAACTTTTGTTTGGTTTGACATTTTCGGGTGTCTTTACAGTAAAATATTTGTGGAACAACGTTGTTGAAATATTATTTGCCTTGCCCTAAGTTCTGATGGACCACTAGACAAGGTACGCATTTAAGCATTCTCTTTTCTTTTTCTTTTCTTCTTCAATTTGCCCACAAGGGCAACTTCCATCTATCCTAACAGCGTCTCAAACATCTGTCCCTAAAAGACCCTAATTTCATGTATAAAAAAAACAAAACAGTCCCTAATAATTAAAAACTCTACAGACCAAACTCCTTCCACCTGTAACACCTGTAGCACTCGTAACGAAAAATTTAAATTTCCTTAAAAACCAGAATTCATTGAAAAACAGGAATCTTCGTTAATTGAATTGTTCACCACAAAGGTTTTGGCAGGCTTCCTAATCAAGCTAAGTTCTTTCTTCGCTCTGTGTTGTTCAAAATGTTGGAACAACATGCAACAATTGAGCTGAAGCGCTGGGATTGAGGTTGCTTTATTTTCATACCGCAGAGAAGGTTTCAGTAAAGTTTAGTGTGCAATTGAACTCAAGTAAAATACAGTTTATTTTTTGAGCGGATGGTTTGAATTAATGCATAAAAAAATCAAGATCTCCGTTGGGAAATACTTTCAACACTTTTCATTGCACACATCGTGTTCTATATTAAATATTAATGAGAAAGCATACATCATAATGCTTGATATCACATTGCCTATTACGAGTTTTAAATGGCAATAGGTAAGATCCCTCATATTGATCAAAAATAGAAATTGCCAAACAAATACTCACTTTTTGAATCCTTGTTTTTCAGCTATACCACAAGCATTTAAACTTCTCTTTCCAGAACGACAGCTGAAGATAAGATTGCTATCAGGGCTAGGTTTTGGGAATCCATACTTTGCTTCAAATGCTGATGGCTCAAGTTGTAAGGCTTGAGTGACTTCGCCTACTGTAAAAGGAAGAAGAAAAAATTTCAAACATCTGAGCATGGTCAATATAACATCAAGAGTGCCGTAATGACGTTTGTAAAGACAAGAGCCTGACTTCAGCGCACTGTTTTTTGAAAGCGCGTCGAAAACAATATGTTCAGAGATAAAGAATAAAGTTCAAGGCATTGTTCCGAGTTTTTAAGCTATTGGGTAGGTCAAGTGCTAGGTAGAATTTTGTTTGTCTGATCAAGAAGGATTTCTCAGATTGCTTCAAGAAACCGTTACGTCTAAATCCGTAATTACAGGGAACAAAAAAGGGCTCGAGCCTTTCTTCAATATAAGACAGATATTGGTGGGTTGCCATAATTTCTTCATCTTCAAATTCACTGACTTTTCTTCAATTTTTTCTCACTTTTTTTTTTGTTTTTCTCTGATTCCGAAATTTTCTAATTCCTTGACTTTGCCCAACAAAACCTCCACCTATTTTTTTTTCTTAAATGCGCTGACTTTCGCTAAACTTTGGACAAAATTTTCTTATCTGGAGATCAAATTATGGAAAAATGCATTTAGTAGGTAATTGGTTGAAAGATGACAAGCCTTATAAATGGTGAAAATTTAGTCGGAAGATCAGTGATTTGTTTTAGTAATTAGTAAATGTGTCAGAAATTCCATGACTTTTCCCACAAATGCTCTGACTTTCCTGGTTTTTCAGACCGCTGGCAACTCTACATTAACATTAGAGCACAGCCATCAAAACCACTTTCCTGTTAGCAATAACTGTTACATTTTTTTTAAAAAAAACTCTTTAAGTTTCAAGAAGACAACTCTTAAAAAAACTGTTAAAATTCTTGTACAAGAAAACCCTTTTTGGGCATTTTTTAAAGTTAAATTTAGGAGTGGTAAAATTTAAGTAAAAAAGTGTTAAAAAAACTCTTAAAGTATCAACCGTGGTTTTTCAAAGCTAAAAATGTTTGAAATTTTTTTTAAAAAAAACTATAGTGATATTTTAAGAGTTTTTTAACGCTTTTTACCTTACATTTTTACTTCTTGTAAATTTTACTTTAAAAAAATAGCCAAAAAGGGTTTCCTAATACGGAAATTTTAGCCGTTTTTTCTAGGAGTTTTTGGAAAATATTATGAATTGGAAAACTGTTTGGAATATTTGGAAGTTGGGAAGTTTTGTGGTTAGATTTTGAGCACCATTTTAACTATTGGATAATGCATGTCTCCAATTTTTGCCAAGATGACTGTCAGATTAGAGAATGCACATTTTTATAAGGAAAAAAATATTCGCCCTGAAATGATAGGAGAATTGGAATTTTTTTCAAGCTCAGTAAGACTCGAGGAGAAATATTTCCTGTACCCCTGCATTTCGGTGAACGCATCGCATATTTAAAAGTAAGCAATAAATTAGAAATCAAATGTTCGTCAACACAATTTACTTATGCAAATAATTGTGGTGGTAAAAAAATTCTTTCTGCGTAAATACTTACAGGGTATGTTATGAGTCTTCTCGATCCTTCCATCGTCAACTAGCTCTTGCTTTTCTCTGACATCAATCACAATATTTTGTGGGTTTTCCAAAAGCTCCTTAAACTCAGCAAAACCGACATTTTTACAAGCACTCATTGGGACGGAGGACTGGAACAGCTGCACACGAGTGTTATCTGAAAGAAATAAAAAAAATTTAGAGCTTGTGAGCTACAAGGTGGGCTTTTTCATAAAATCTCACGAGATACCTTTCAAGCAACTTTGTTTTCATTCAATCATATCATACAACATGGCTGAAATTAAAGTGGCTTTTTAGGTAGTAAAGAACAAATAATGAAATGTATAGAATTCATACTGCTTTGGATACAAACCAAGAAGTACGCATACTTTGCGGTAGACACCATCATTTTTAAAATACTTGAGTAGAATAACCATAATGTCAATCAAATCTACTGAGTGATTCAGCTCTAAAACGACGTCATTCTGACTTTTCAAAATTCTTAGTCATTATGTCCCTGGAACTCACACTCAGGGTTGATTCAGTTGTCTTTACCAATATGTATAATATTTGCTGAATATGCATCTTGAACAAGGTTGATTATCAAAAGCCAGTCAAACAGGGAATACAACTGTCCGATTCCTAAGTAATACTTCATCACAAAATTTTTACGATGTAAAAAAATATGCAGGAAAATAAGGTCTCATAACTCTCCTTCTGCAACAGTATTTATATGAATTGATAACGGTTAAATTAGTGAATTGCTGACTGAATTTACAGATTTGGCAACAATTAATCGAAGACAGTTTGCTCCTCAAAGACAAGGCGGATAAAGAATGGTGGTCGCATTTCGATTTTGGCTGCCATCTTGAAGCACTGTGACGTCAGGAGGGTACGGATTTTGCCATGCAATTCGAGGTTGAGCCGACTCCCCCGGCCTCAGCCGGCCCATGCACCCGATACCGTGTGACGTCCAGAGGGTACGAAATGCGACCACCATTCTTTATCCGCCTTGCCTCAAAGAGAATCCACCTGAGCAACAAAGAAAATTACTACAGCCCGATTATTGAAATTATGTCAGCACGACACGACAAGACAAAGCCCTGTCTCAACCATGCAATATATCGCAATTTGATGTCTCATCGTGCTGGTTTAAATTTCAATAATCGGCCCGCTGGCCACCTTAGAGGTTTTCAGTTGATAAAATATTCATGTCCAGTTGGCTATTGCCCGATCAATAATCCATGCCATAAATCCACTGACAAAGATATGGGGATAATATGAAAAGGCTACGAATCTCTCGTGGAGGTAGTTCGATCTTTCAACTGAGGTCATGGACTCACAAAATGTGATGAGAACAATTTTGTGCGTAGCGAGTTCAATCGTTCTTACTCTGAAAATCGAAGAGAAGTATCACATACTTACAGGCAAAATTGAGGTTCTCCTGCTTGAGAGTCAGAAAAGTTCCTCTCTTGATAGAAGAACAGGAAACCAAAGCGGGAAGAAACCTCCGGAATAAATTTGCTTGCATTGCTTGGAAAGATTATGCTGTTAAAACTTGCTGATGAGAGTGAAAGCCTCCACTATTTAAAATACTGTCAATGCAGTGAGTGGATTGCTTCAACTTGGAGAAATAAAAGTAGGGATGCAAAGAAAAGAAAAAGCAAGGAAAAGAATTGCTTGCACTGGAAGATAAACTGGCAACCAAGATTTTCTTGATTAACAAAAATTTTTCAATCGCAATGTTTCATTGATGGTAGATTTCACTACATTCATTTTCCGCCACTTGTACACTTACCGTACGTTTAACAGCCACTTTGACTTATTACTTATCAGTAGCAACAACAATTAACAAATGATTAACAAAGGTAGGTAGACAATCAGTGAGTTATCACCTTTGGTTATCACTTTATCAGCTGCGTTAGTAGAGACATAACCTCAAAAACAACTAAAAAAATAAACAAAACCCACGGCCAATGACCCCCATTTCCGGTATTTCTGGTTTTTTTTTTTACTCAGTTTCCATTTCCGGTAAAAATCCCGCAGATTTTGAAGTGCCGGAACTGATTGTAAGCGCGGGATTAGCCCTTGTGGGCTACTTAAAGTGGTAAAAAAAAAAAAAAAAAAAAAAAAAAAAAAAAAAAAATGAACGTAGTAGCAGGGATGGTCGAATATTTAGATAATCGAATATTCGATATTCGAATTATCAGCACAGAGATAATCACATCACATTCGAATATTCGCTTCCAAAGTATTCGAAATCGCAAATTCGAATGTCGCATTCTAATATTCGAATATCGCATTCGAATTCGATAACCGTCCATCTCTATCGTTAATCTCATTATTAATTAAAACTTGTCCACAACTCCACACGGGAATGACTGACCGTCTTAGTTAAAAGTGTCATATCTCTCTCATGGTTCATAAAAAATCAAAAATCGAAGCAATAATCGAAAATATTCGAATATTCGCAACCCCAAGATTCGAATTCTCAAATAATCACAATAATCGCATTCGAATTCGATATTCGTCCATCCCTAGAACATAGTGCAGTCGCAGATGGTCGGTGAAACTCCCTAAACCACCTACTCGTTATCCGGTGTTTTAAAATTTCTGCTCCTATTTTATTTTGTAAAAAGCAAAGAAATCAACATGATTCTTTGAAATTTTTACAGACTTTTCATTGTACATAGACGAAAAACCACAGCAGTTTTTCAGACTTGCTGTTGAGTTGTTTTCTATTTAAAAAATGAAGCACGACAGGAAGTCTGCGATGTCGCAAACCGAGATGTGTGGTTCGGGAGTTTCAGCGTCGAGATGTCTCGTCATTATGACTGATAAAATAACTTTAGGTCTGATCAAGCTCCAGTCCAAAAGCTTCCAGTGAATGAAAAGAGGCACCTTTAAGTTTCAATTTGTTCACTTTTGTATCAAGATCGAGTAATTCAATCCTGATGTCAGCGATAGGTAAAACTGATAAGTGAGAGGAATGTGCCTTTCTTAAGATTTGTACATAATGCTACCATAGAAATCACACAAAAACGTATATATAGGGGCTTGGGTCTTGTAGTTTTGCACTTGTAAATAACAGCCATGGTTGGCCATGGAGTGACTGCAAATTCTCAAGAGGGGTCATATTTTAAAGATGGCTTTTTTGTTTTTATCAGACGATACACACAGAGTAATATCAAAATATTGGAAAGTAAAAATAAATAGTTTAACTCGTTTGAGATCTTCAACAAACTCCCAGACGCAGATGAACAACTTGATAAAGAATGATTTCACAAAAACCTTTATAAAGAAAACGAGAACATTTTTTGAAAACTGGCCAGCCAAAAATCAGTACTTTTCCAAGGAATGTAGTATCCAAAAATTCAGTACTTTTTCGGTACTTTTATTTGGCAAAATTTGAAACATTTCAACAATTTAGAATTCACGCTACAGTTGTGACAAAAATGACAGTTTTGTTCACAAAACGTGGCTGAAGGTGACCATAGTCAAAATGCTCACCACGATGGAAACTCGTTCAGGATAAAAACTTTACCGAATTGATTATTCTTTCTTTAAAACTGTGGGAGAACCAACCCACTGAGTCCGACCTCAATAATATTCAATTTACAATTTGCCATTGGGGAGGGAGCAAGAAAGTATTTCTGAAACCAATTAATAAAAAACAACTGGTTTATTGAAAAGATTTTCATTATTTACAATATTACAATTACTCACTTCATTCTACTGGTCTATTTCAAACTTTCCACAGACTTTTTCTTTATCAATTCTGTTAAGTTGATACAAGATTTTCTCTTCAATCCGTTTCACTGCATCAACGGTTAGAATGAGTGTGTCGTGTTTTAACATGCTGTAAACGTTTAATCCTAAAACAAAAAAAATTAAAATCTTGATTAAAATGAATCAAAACCGCTAGATTATTAGAAAGAAGGTGAAGACGTCAGTAATAATGGGCTAAAAGCCAACAAATTGAAAATTGAGACGTGGCATATTGTTCCAAGCACCAAGGACAACATGCTGCGAAACAGGAAAAGTCCCACCAACACCAGAGTAGAGTGAACAGTATTTGAGAGATAGGTTTAGTGACTAGTGTTGGTGTAATCAACTTTATGGCACTTGTCGCGTAATTGATGATCAACTTTAAGGCACTTGGCCCATTATTGATGATAGGTCCTCAAGTAAAGGAAACATTTTATGGATAAAAATATCACACAAAAAAAGTTGCTGAAGTGACATCCCGGTTGTTAAAAATCTGAGCGACAATTCTTGAATGTTGATATGAACCTTACAGTTGTTAATTCAACGTAGCTAGGATGTTACTTTAACAGTCGTAGTGTCCATGACAACATTCAAGAGGTGTCGCGCGGATTTTTAACCTCCAGGATGTTACTTCGGCAACTTTTGTTTTTCAGTTGCAAAGAAAAAAATAATAGACAAAAAGATGGCTTAACTGCAACTGCTAGCAACTAATGGGTTAGTAGCATCTATTTTTTTTTTTTTTTTTTCCATTTTCTGAAAGTACAGAGTGACCTAAATTTCAAGGAATATTTAGTATATTTGTTATAACCCTAAATGGCAAAGCAATCCTGTTTTGAAAATACCAAAAATGGAACTCATTTGAAATGATCTATTCGGCAGGCTTTGATGATGTAACCAGGCAGGGGTAACAGCGTTTGCTGATTGCCTGAACTCAGGCCTAGCTACGTCGACTCGACTGTCAGCTTTTGATTACCTTTTTCTCTTCCTGAAAATGATTTTTTCAACTTTTCATTGAACTTTCATGGTTTCCTAAGAAATTTTACAAAAGAAAAACTGTACTGCAACCCTGCAAAAAGTCCTTGAATGTCTTCATCTACGATGACTCTCACTTCAAAATGTTAAATGCTGATCTAATTCAGCAGTTCATCCCGAGAATTTAGGGATGTTCAGCAAGAATTATAGGATCTTCGGCAAGAATTTGGGTCATTGTAAATCATGAGAAGATAAGATCTCTCCCAAAGAGGAGGTTAAAGGTACAAATAACTGAATACTTATAAAACAGAAAAATGCAAATATTTGCTGCTTATTTCAGAGAATCTATTCTCAGAAGACATGTAGTTGGATGATGTCAATTAGCTTATGTAAGTTATGATTTTTTCCACAGCCATAAGATTTTAAATAATTTGTATAAACTGAAGTTTCACTTTTGAAATGATGATGACTTAATCAAAGATTCAATTTCTGATAAGTACATATTCAGGAGCCTCCTAATAAAATAATCTGTCGTAAATAGTTTTTTGATTCCAGTTTTGACACCTAACAATAGAACAAATAAAAGCTATTGTAACAATATGAGAGAAATTTGCAAATATTTGTTGCCTTGTTGTATTATTTGTCTTGTATCCTGGGTTTTTACCCGTTCATTTAGTGATAAATGGATAAATATTTACCATAGACTGGCATTAAATTGATGTGTTTAATTTCGTCTGTGGCAACGGTTATATTGCGCGGCATCAAGTCGGGTCTGTGAAACAGAAAAAATAAAATTAAAATTTATAAAAACTGAGTTGAAAAACCTTGAGATTTTCAGCTTTCTTAAGGCTCGTTAAAGATTGTAAAAAACTCCATGATTAGAAAGAGACAGATACAATTTATTCATTTAATATGAAGATAAGAGGCACTCACAGATGTATATTGTGACTTCTTTTGACTCAAAAATGAACGAACAAACGAACAGGAAAAAAACCGATAGTCAATGGACTACCAAATGGGGTATAAGAGGTAACCAGTATTTTTTTTTTTTCACTTTTTCCAGTCATCTCCAGCCTTCTCTGAAACTTTCAGACTAATTCATGTGACAGTTCCCCCATGAAAAAATAAAATATTGGAAGAAATACTGAGACAGTGTAAACAAGATAAGCTCTTTTTTGTGGGAAGCGACAATTTGTAACAGGTGAAAGGCCAAGAAACCAACTTACTATGAATGACAAAAGAGTGTGCAATCGCCGACAAAATTTTATGGAGTTACTTGTGGAACCCTGATAAGATCCTACTATTTTTAAACAGAAAATGAAAAGATGAGCACAGAGTCTGGAAACGCAAACAATCATTTTTGAAAAAAAATGGCCTGGCGGTTTCCGCAACTGCAGGGTGTCTACTCAAACAGGTGGGCCAAAAATCAATACTTTTACAGTGCTTTTTCAGTACATTCCTAAAAAGTTCAGTACCTCCTCATTAGAAAAATTTGAATTTCTCGCTCAAATTGAGACAAAAATGACCAGAAAATGAAAAAAATTCCGGACCTTTTGCGGAATTTCCGCACTTTCTCAGTGCTTCTGGACCTTCCTTAAAAAATCGGTACTATTTCCGGAAATTCTGGGACTTGTAGACACCCTGAACAGGTGGACTCAGTAATGGCCCCTCCAGATAGCACCCCCAAATATTTTCTGCGAGTACTTACACATCGACCATTAAAACTGATGGTCCCCATTTTCTTGCTTCCACCAGGTCCTGGATGTAACCCTTGTTTTCAGTTGGTATGTCTAAGCTGTCGACAATATGCAAATCGTCCTTAAACAGAAAAGAAGACTAATAATCAGGCTACAGAAAACAACTACAAGCTAACCATTTGTGAAAAAGAATGTATTCTTTCATGCTTTGAGACTGAAATCATAGTCTTTATCAGTTGCTGATCTTTAAGGGAAACTGTCACCTTCTGGCCAAAGTATCACAAGCGCCATTTAGGCTTAGACGCTTGGAGGTTGAGAAACCTGCAACAGATTTGACCATGATTGGCTGTCAAGTAAAGTACTAGAAGCTGGGCAGCAGGCTTTGTTTCTCCTGCAATTTCTAAGAAACAAATTGAACTGTTACTTTTCCTATAGTAATTTCATATAATTTCAGGTGTACTTTGTTGATTTTTTAGAATTTAAAGGCAAATCGTGGATGGAAAATCAAGGGAGAATTTTCAAGTACCTGCGCAAGCAACGTAAAGTAACCCAGGAGGCTAAGAGGGGAAAACAGGTGCAATGATATAACTTCGCTGTCTCGGGCAACCTTCAAAAGCACATAACAGTATGTTTTCGTTTCTCATCAGGTTGTTATTGCGAAGTCCAACATCATTGTTGGGAACCACTCCTGCCTACCCACTCATCGAATTTGGACCAATCACAGTATGTCTTTAAATAACATGATCACATTGCCTGCCACCTATCATCTCTTTGGAGTCAGGTGAATCCTGACGTTTCCAGCGATATTCACTATTATTCGGAGTAAGAAGCCAGTTGTTGAAAATATACAAAACATTAATCGTTTTGGCTTAAGAGTATCCTGCTGGAAACAAAAACTCTTTTTATTGCTTTAAGAACACAAGGAAAAAGGAAGGGAATACAACAGTTCACCATTACCTGAGCATGCTTGATGGACAGAGTTGATGTTAGTCCAATTATCCGTTCCCAAATACTAAGCACAAAAAAGTGAGGAGTGGGGGAGCGAGGTCCGTGTGCTACGCCTCCAGTTTTAGTGAAGAGAGGCGATCGTAAATCTCCGTGACGCGACATTCCTAGTCCTTTCTGGGGTCTCGGCTTCCTGCGAGTACCCGGCATTTCGTGGCGGGTCTTAGCATGTGCAAAAGACTAGAAAAAAATAGGGTAATTGGTTTGGTAAATGATTTTGTTAGGTTAAGCGTAGGAAACACCAGAAAAAACTGTGGTCTTGCTTGATCTTTACGATGGACTTCCTTGATGTTTTTTTCTTGTTCTCAAGTAGTATAAACCTGTGACAAAGGCTATTGTATCACGGATCCGCTCATAAATTGGATTGCATTTTGCAAAAAGGAACCACTAGCATTGCAATGTTGCTAAGATTGTGCAACTTAATTTGCCTTGGAGGAAAAACCCGATTATCCATTAATAGTTTCTATTTTACTCGCTAAAAAGTGTTAATTTAAGACAAAAATTACCATCTAAATTTCATAGTTTTTCACGATTTTCGCAATTTTATTGCAAAAGATGAAGTTGCACAACGCTAGTTGCAATGCTAGCGGTTCCTTTTTGCATAATGCAATCCAACTAACTTAGAATCTCAAACAAACTTGAGACAATTTTACACAAAATGAGCTTACTTACCATAAAACATGAATCATCAAACTAAAACGTAATTGTTTAATGCAGGGCTACCCTTAAATATTTCCTACACTGCTTGAAACCAATAGATCTCCTATTGAAATACATTGTAGAACCGTCATTATCACTAATGGGGCTCCTTATTCCGAAAGTTTTTTTTTTTAATATTCTAGCTGAAGTTGAGCCTCTAATTGAACTGCTTTTATCAATAAGGAATTATATTTTCTACCTCAGTATTGGAACTATGTATGCACCATTAGTTTCTCTATGTGCAATTAAGTGTTTTCACGGATGAGCCAGAAATTGAAGTTCTCTATTGGAAACTGGAGCCAATTTGCATAGGGTGATACATACTTAGAGAATAAAAGTGCATTTGCTAGTGAAAGATAGGATAAAGAACAAAGATACATACCACATAGCGTATATTTCTCTGCCATTTTACATTCAGGTGAATCATATCGATCCGAGGACCAACACCAAATACTTCGGGATGTAGAGTAGTTAATCCGATTATTTTATCATCTATACAATTGAGAGTCTCAATCCAGGCTTGGCGTGGTTCTGAAAACTTTGGTAAGAGCTTCAATTCTCTCGTTTTCATCAGAGGATTTACATCTGGATCAATAATAGGCCTGCTATTTGGTTCTGTATTGATTTCTTTTGCACCTGTACCTGAGCACAGAAAAAAAATTAGAGTTTTCGTAATAAAGTAGATTTAAAACAGGAAAGAGATCAAGACAGCTAAAAATGTACATTGCATTAAACTACAGTTGATAAGTATCATTGAATTTCATTTTGATTTGCTGGAATATGAAGATAGTATGCATAACAGGATATAAAGGACTGCATATTATGTTGAGCATTGTTTTTACATGAAAACTAAAGGGCAAAAGCAAAGTTCATTCTCATTAAACTTCAATAGAAAAGCTGATTCTGGATCACATCTATTGATCATGAAAACCAACTTACTTCAACATGTTACATGTAGTTTGATCACAGAAAATCAGACATCAGCTTACCTTTATTTTGTACTAGTGTCAGTTAAGTTCATGGTTTGCAATTGCCGTTTGCATGCAACTGCACTGCTGCCATCCAATATGGATTGAAAATTTATCATTGAGGATAGGTACCAGCAACGTGTGATGACCGGCAATAGAATGATCAACTGTGCCAGACAGTCAGAAGTAAACAATGGCAAACTTATATTACCTACACTAATTCTACTACACCTAGGGCGTTTCGGACACAGATTTTGTGTAATTTTCGCCGAAAGGTAGCATACCCATCATTTGTTTAAAAAAAGTTTACAGCAAAAAAGATCATGAAACTAAGACTGATAATGTTGACATACCTTCAACCGATGATGAGAACCTCGAGGCTCGGAGGACATTCACAACGCTCCCTCTCAAACGATTCAAAATGCGAAGGTTCATCATTGTATGATGGGTTCTTGAAATCTTTCAAAATAGGATCACAATAAGTTCGTAAGAGAATAGAGAAAATTAAGTTCTACTAGGTAATTCTAGCTCTCATAATTGCACAATACACATGAAGATCTATTCGTCCTTTTTCGTAGTTGACCGGAAGATTCACAGAGGAATACTTGCATGCAAAACTATGTGAAGGGCTTGATGGACACTTGGGATGGATGGATATTGCACTGGGGTAAGAGAACAAACGTATTCGGTATTATCACCTTACAAAGAGACACAGCTTCCTCCAAATTATCCCAAAATTCCTTACATTAAATCTCTTGCGGACAGGACAGAGCAGAGCCGAGCCAATCCGCATGATAAACAACCTTTTAACCTCACTTTTATCGCGATGATAGTTGAGCGTCGTTGTACCTTGAAATGCGATTGCGGTGTAATTCGTTGCGAAATTGCTTTGTTTATCGTCGTCTTACAGTCGGTCCGTGAAAGTGAATTTCGAAGTAAAACCAGTCGAGGCCTTTTGCGAGCTCAGGTAGATGAAGGTAATGTCAATTTTCATCATTTACCCCCTTCGATTGATCAGCTTTTCAGCGCTCTTTCGTCGCCGCAGCTTGAAATTTTCGCGGCGTCATTGGCAGGATGAGCGGTCTCGACACTCTCGGCTGCTATCAGACAGATGAGATTTTTCGCCGTATTTCACTCATTTTGTGATCTAATCTCAGCCTCAAATACTCTGAATTCCACCGTACAAACATTTTAATATCCCTCAATCGAACCTCCAGAAGCTCCCTTGCCGAAAGCTATTGTTATCCCTCGTCTGAATTCTCAGAATTTGAGCCCTGTCGGGCCCTGAACTTGCTAATGAGGTTAGGTCACAGTATGTTGGGACCTCCTACCGTTCTTGCAAAATAATTTTACAACCCTTTTTATTTCTATTGTTTCATATTGAATGATTGAATACATGGAACATAGGAATACCAAAGCATATTCTGTGCGCCACTGAATTGTTAGATGATGGTCAACGCTCACCATTCATTTCTGTGTTGTGCATTTGTCAGCCCTGAAAAGGCCCTACTTATTTATTAAGAACTAGCATGTTGGATGACACAGTTTTATTCTTTGGTTCTCAATCCCTCCATATTCTATCTTAAGAGTCTTACTTAGAAGCCATTTTGACCTCGATGGCACTGTAATTGAGCGGACGCATTGTATGTTGAGACGAAAGTCAAGTATCGTCTAGGTCACCACTCATCAGTGGTGCCATCTAACTGCATGTAATAACCTGCTGAGTGATGCTGATTCGGAGGTAATCAGGGATTGACATTTGTCTCAATGTACGATGAGTCCGCCCTGGGCAGTGTACTCTCCATTTCTACTCCTCGCTCACACCAATCAATTCATGAAATTTTTGCTGGGAACATCAAGCTCATCATTTCCTCTGTTCCATGTGAATATCCGGTTCACTTTTTGATTTCAGTTTACACAATGTCGCGTGGAAATAAAGATAAGTATGAAAATGCCAACCCTCGAAAGACGCACACCATCATGTCACCTGAGGATGTTGCTGCCGGAAAAAAGTCGTATTGGTCTGAATTGGAGATAACAGGTTTGTTTTGGCTTATTTGTTGTAGTTTCAAGAATAGCACCAGCCAGGTCATATTAATTTTCTCAAAAACAATTTTTAAAAGCTAACAACCTTTGCAGATTAAAACACTTTGCCGTTCTGCTACCTTTGCGGAATTCAGTAACACCAACAAGGATCATTGGAAAGTATTGAACGAATGGGCTAAGTGCTTTTTGTCTTCAATGCTATTCCTGAATGCTGTCACCTCCATCGTTAACATCGGATAAGAAGCTAGATTTTTGATAGCAGCTAAAACTATCTTCTAGCTGAGGGCTGACTTATTTGTACCAACTTTTCTGCTAAGAATAGAATAGAACTTTATTAATACGAAGGCTTTCCAGACTGGTTCTGTAATTCCAAATCTAAGCTAGCAAGGAGACTTGATCTTGGTTTCATTTTAATTGTCAAGCCAGAGGTCTTCAATCGAGACCAAGATCAACTCATTTGGTTGAAAGTTGACAAAATTATGGCAGTTTGAGTTTAAAAAAAAAAAAAAAATGGGACCCCCTACTGTTTTTAACTGAAACATTTGCTGTTCAAAGGTAGTCTCTAAAAGCAATTTCATTAGCACGGCTTTTTACGAAACATTGAGATAAACTCTCAATGTTCTCATGTAGAATTCTCAAATGATACTCATTTTTCAATTTTATTTGTTCTGCATACCATCAACAAGCTCTTAATGATTTTTCTTGTCATTCTGTTGCAGGATCCATCCGAAATCTTAGTGTAGACCTTTGGCAATTAACTCATCTTACATGTCTGTACCTGAATGACAATTGCCTTTCCCGCCTACCTGGTGACATCTCTCGCTTAAGTAGTTTAAACGTCCTCGATCTCTCTAATAACAAGTTGCGTAGTTTACCTGCTGAGCTAGGTGAACTAATCTATCTCAGGTGTGCATCATAATTATTATTCAGATTTTTTTTATTTATATATTTATTTTTTTTTATTTGAGCTGGACCAAGGAATCCTACTTAGTTTCTGAAATCAGTTAAATAATGGCACTACTGCTTACAGGGAAAAACATCCACATGTCCATTACTCTGAACCAACTCGCCAAAAATCACACACTGCAATCGCCTCCTTAAACAATGGTCTCTTTTCTTGTAGCTGGTCACAAATTATCTTGAAAACTTCATATGATATTGATGCTGTTCGAGCAATTTTAAGTGTTGAAATTAAAATCAAAGACTTGGAGTAAAATATAGTAAGATTTTTGAGCCATTGCTTCAAGTCAATTATAGTTCAAAAAAAATTATTAGAAGTTTTTTTCAGATCCATTTAGAATATTTTTAGAGAAAAATGGAGACCCCTCAACTTGTATCCTTGCAATGGTAGAAACTTTTACTCTCAGGAAATTAACGATTCCTTCATGGGGAACATTTTTATTACCTTTTCACTAAGCTTTGGGTTGAATAATGAGCCTATCAAGTGAACTAAAAATTGGCTTTCTTTATTAAACAAATCGCTTAACAAGTTGCTCAAACTGCAAACTCAAAAGTAATTTCAAGGGTTTAAAAGTGAAGCTCTCAAAAGAGGAAATTCATCCAGTTACCAAGAAGGTTTTCTGTATTTATTTCTAAAATTGTCTGACTTTAATAGCATTTCACTCCTGAAAGATCCTCATAGCTAAGTAAGCAGTTTACCAATGAAATCTTCCTGTGAAAGGAAATCGCACGGATTACGGAGGACCTCATCGCTGACATTTCATTATTTTCTCAGATAATGCTCATTACAACCTCCTCCGCACAAGCAAAATCTTCATGTTCAGTCTTCAACAATTTTACTTTCTATTAGCCAATTTTGAGGTAAATGGGGCTGATAAGTGAATTTTTGAATAGTCTCTAGTAGAAATGTTGCGTGACTGTTGTAGAAAATGCGATCAAGAATTAAAATATTCACTGCTAAGACCAGCTTAGTTAATTAGTTAGTTAGCTGATAAGTAAAATTTTAAAAGCTGATCTTGCTGAAGAGGTCGTAAAGAACATGATATTAATTCAATATTACTAAATAAGCGGGCACCGAATTCGTTTGTACTTTTATAGACTTCATTGGACTTTACTGTATATGTGCTCCCACCTCTCCTATCTTAATTATGTATGATGATTTACAGGGAATTACTGTTGAACAACAACCTACTGCGATCCCTCCCATATGAATTGGGGAAGTTGTTTCAACTCCAATCACTCGGGTTGAATGGCAACCCTCTGTGCAAGGAGTTTCTGAAATTGTATGCGGAACCTAATGGAACTCAGAAGCTTTTGACTTACCTTCTGGACAGCTTAACAGGTAAGGTTTTTTCTTTTCCTAGCATGAGTTGGACTATTTTCAGGAAGTTTCAAAATTACCAGATTTTTTTCTATTATTTTAGAATCGTGGTCTTCGAGGTATGCAATTTTTTTATGTTATTTATCAGGATCTTTGTCAATTCTGCAAGTTTCAGTTGATGCAATTTTTGATATTGTATTGGAAAGGCAAATGCACTGCAAAAGTACAGACTTTTGGCAGGAAGATTCGGAAATACAAGATTTTTATCATAAACCTAGAATAGTAGCTTCAGAGGTATGTAATTTTTTAAAGTTATATTCATTCCATCCCGGTCGGATTCCATAGGTTTTAGTTGATTCCTTTTGTATTTCTACTCTTAACTTTCAAAACCCGAATTTATTTTTCCATTCTAAACATCTGTCATTGACAGTTCAAAAAGTGAGGTATAGGCAATGAAAAACAAGTATTTTAGGCAACCACTGTATAGAGGAATTTTTTATGAAGTAATGGAAATAGAAGGATTTAAATGATGACGCACCCTCAGAGACCCTATTCACACTCAGTTATTTAAAGTCATAGATGATTATTCGATTTACTGTGAACTAAGGATGACACACTTAATTTGTATCACATCACAAATTTTCCACTGCATTCCGTGGTACCAGTTTTGGGAACTGAATCAACTGGGCTCGTGGAAAATTGTTTACTAAATATTTTTTATTTTTAAGTTTCTAACCAATTTTCTCAATGATTTCTAAACACTGCTTATTTTGAGTCGTTTGGGAATTCATTGAACAATATTCATTTTTAAAATTCACATCTCTGGGTTTCTTCTTTTTTTAAATTAGTAGGTAGGTGTAGTTTCTGAAATGTCGCAAACAGGTATTTGCTGTTGGAACAATACACTAAGCATGCGTTCACTGGAAATTTTATTTATCCTCAAGTTCAAAAATATTCGAAAACTATATCATCTGAGTACGTCCTTTGAATTTTAAGTCACCACAGTCATTAGGAGATACCCTTTTAATCAGTCTAAAGCCTGAATACCTACTGTCATCCTAATTTTTCGGAGTTCAGGAATCAGACCAGTGTGATTGTGGTATTTTCTGGTTTTTGAGGACCATCACTACCACTTGTCGCTCATTAAAGGGCTTTTGCAGCTCAATGGACATCCATGTGATCGTGGTTTTTCATAAACACTCACAATTTTTGGGCTCATCAGGGGTTTGAATTGGCAAAGACTCCCAGATTGGTTCTTTATAGTTTAGCAGACTCTCTAATATAATTTTCGTACTTTAGGCACCAGTGGGTTTTGCAATTTTCCAATGAGCTTGTTATGTGATTGAGGTTTCTTTGGATTACCACAGGCAGGCCCGCCACATCCCATCTCGGGCCCTGTTGCCAATTTTCTGGCCCGGGCCCCTAGCACAGGGGGGGGGGGGGGGGGGGTCCGGGGGGCCTCCCCCGGGAAATTGTTGAAATTTTAAATCTATTTGGACGCATTATGAAGCTCTTATGATGGAGATTTTCCATCAATTTCTGCAGAATAATTACGCCTTTTTGTTTACTTTCAGCACCAAAAACTTTCGAATTGTTGCATTCAAAACATCTATAAATTTTTTTTTGAGGGGGCAGATGATAATTTTCAATTCTATGGGGAGCCGGGCCCCCCTGGACTCCCCTTTCGTACGTCTATGGCAAGGGAGTTAAGCCATTGAAGTCGAGGATGCCCAGAAAGGAGCCTCTTAGCATCCAACAACGGAAGAAAATGAAACACCGTTACTAAAAATATCATTCTACATGTACTCAAAATCTTGAAAATCTCTAAAAAAGTAAGAAAAATTTTATAGTGCCCTAGCGTGTTTTTGAAACTTTATTCACCTTCTGCGGAATTTTTAGGGTAATTTTTTCACTTTTCCCTACGAGACAAGGGTTACACATGAATTCGTAGTGGTTTGTCACCTGCGTCACGGGCCCCTCCAGGGCCCGGGCCGCGGTGCCAGGGACCCAGTATCCCCCCCCTTGTGGCGGGCCTGACCACAGGCACAATCAGGTTTCGGCAGTTTCTCTTTGAATTTCCGCTTTTCATGAGTACTCATGACAAACTTATAATTGTAGTTTTCTGCTGACTTTGCAGACATTTGCAATTTTTCTCTTATTTACAAATGACTGGACAGCATGTAAATACACAGAGCTGAAAAACTGAAGAAAACTCAATGATATAATTTTTGAATTTGTCGTGATGCAACAGTTATTTGCCACAAATCCTCGGTTTCACAAACTCTACTTCAACTCAACATTTTTAAATTAATTAGGAAAGGACCGAGCCACATTTTGGGAAAAAATAAGTTTACAGTTGTCCAGTGCTTAAATAGTCATCCATTTTCGTTTGTCCAAAATTCATAACTCAAGAAAGATATTATTTTACTGATTTAAAAGTGAAAGTTGATTGAAGTGAGTTTATTGTAAAAATAGGGGTTTAATTTTAACATTTGAGTCTCTTGGAGGTGTGCAACTGAAAACCTCTCTTTCAGTGTGCCAACTAGGTGTGGCTTTGTGCCTTTCATTTGAATGCAATTCAACTTAACACATGGTTGAAATTTTAAAACTTTTTTTAATCCTCCTCAACGTGAGATCTGCCTGAAATTGCCGTGAGTATAGGGAGTTCAACAGACAACGGAAACTCTTAACAAGATTTCAAGTGGAGGCAGTTTTAACATTCGTCATGGAATTCCGGTCCATGTATCAAGTATATGGAATGAATAACCAATGTACCATTGATGAGATTAATAATGCTCAATTAAAGTGCAAACAATTAAAGCTGAAATCAATTGATTTCTAAAGAAGAAAAATATCTCAGTGATGTACTTTTAGGGCTGCTTTCATAGTTGCTCCTTATTAGTTTCTCTCCTTTGAGAGGGTTGCATGGCTTGGATTTTTATCAGGGGAAGCTCAAAAGGCAGTTTAGATAGCACCCTATGAAGGACTATTTTTATGAACTTATAGTAAAATTTAAAAGTATGGCTTTGGAAGTCAAGATGTGCAAGGGATTACCATTAAGTAGGTCTGTACTTACGGGACGAAGGGGACGCCCCGTGAAAGGGTGGCGACAGGGGGTTTTAGAAGAAATAAGGGTTTGTCAACTCCCTGAAGGGCTTTGGGAGGATAAGGAACTTTGGCAGCTAGGGGTCGCAGAGCGCCAAAGAGCGCTATAAAAGGGACTTTATACATACATACAATATCAGGGAATTTTCAATTTCCCCCCGGTATTTTGGCCATATTTATCAGGGGAATCGGGAAAATGTTAGAGATTTTTATTTTTGAAATTTGCTAGACACCCTGCTCCGGTCGCCCAAAGAACCTGAAGACTAAAAAAAAGGTCATCACTATTTGGGGAAGCATTTTTCGGCTCGCGCGAATGCGTGGAAAACAGGGAACTTTATCGCCCTCTACAACACTACCGTGCTAAGGAAGGACGCCGTATGGACCTTCGAGAGTTGCCAAATTTCCCCGAGTAAAACATGTATTTTTGAAGAGAATTTCGCATACTTTTCCTTGAAATTTTCAGATATTTTAGATTCAATTGTGAACCAAAATCTCTAAAAAATTGGAGGAAAAATATTCAAAATTTTCCCAGTAAATTCGGTTTTTACCGAAGGAACCTTGGCAACGGCTGAAGGCTCATACGGCGTTCTTCCTTAGCATGGCAGAATAGCAGTTTGCCGGAACCGGCGGATGACGAAATACCAGAGCAGGGGTGCCCATCCCCCCTGAAAAATTTTGAATTCATACGAGTCCCCCCCCCCCAAATCTGAGTTTCTTCGCCCCTCCATCAGGGGGTCTGGGGGGTGTGGAATACCCCCCGGCGAGGGGGGTCAGGGGGGCCTTCCCCGGAAAATTTTGACATTGTTTCTGTTATTCGGGGGCAATTTGAGGCATTTCTTTCAGGATTTCTTGTAAATTCTGCTTATTTTCAATTCAGTTTATTTTTGCATGAAATTCTAGGGGGAAAATCAAAATTCTAGGGAGAGAAGTGAAAATTCTAGAGGAGGAGTCAAAATTCTAGGGGGGAAAGTCAAAACTCTAGGGGGGGATTCAAAATTCTAGGGGGAAGTCACAATTCTGGAGGGAAAACCAGAGCTCCCCCCTATTTCAACAGCGAAAAGTTGCTCGTATGAAAAACCCGGGTTGGGCACCACTGTACAAGAGGGGAACCCTGGACGAAGGAAAAACAATTAAAGGAAACCTAACCTAACCCAAGCCAGGTTCCCGCGGGTAGCAGTGTCCTCGCCCTCCGCCCTCAACAGTCGCTCGCCTGCCTGAACTACTTATCACGATCGTTCGCCTTTTCATCGCTCAATTGAATCCGAGCGTACTCGCCGGGTCCCCCCGCCCCCCGCAGACTCCCCCCGGTTCCCCCCATTCACGGCGGCTCATCCCCACCCGCGGGAGCGTCGCGTGTCGCTCTCTCTTCCCGCCGCGGCGGCCGGCGCCTCGTCAGTGGCTTCTCGACCCGGGCGGCAGACGCGACCGACCAGCTCCCAGCCGCCGATCCCCACACCCGCGCGCAAGCAGACCCCTCGTGCGTCACCCCGCGAACCAGTGCTCGAACCAGTGAATCAGTGTGGTGATAGTGTTTGTGTCGAGGAAATCCAGTGTCAAGTGTTATTCGCTAATGAGTGCTAGTCAAGCCCCGGCGTCGGGTGGACCATGGGCTTTGCCCTCCCTGCGCACTTGCCGCTCGAGAGGTACATCGGAAGCTGTCTGATCTCCCCATGCCCGCCCCCGCCGCCGCAGTTCTCGCCGCCCCCGCTCCAGCCGCGCAAATTCCAGAGGCAGTTCTACAACTCGAAAACCCTGCTCCGCAACGCGAATGGCCCGCCGCCGCCGGACAGAGCCGCCTACCCGCCCAACCGGAGCCTCAAGGCGAACCAGAGGCATGGGCTCTTCGAGGAGCCCGAGGGCGTCTGGACGATCGGGGTCCCGCTCCTCGCCGTCCAGCCCTTCGTGAAGTCCAAGAACAGCCGGACGACGAAGAAGAACCGGAAGTACGGCGGGGACACCCCCCAGCCCGATGCTAGCTTGCCGCCACGCATGCTCCACAACAGATCTCAGTTCTCCAAATTGGCCGTCCACACCCAAGGCGTGCCCCTCATCCAGTCGAGCAGGTACGAGCAGAGCTGCAAATCGAAGAGCGGCAAGGCCGGCAACCCTTCTTCGCGGAACGCTCCCCTCGACGCGAACAAAATCGCGTCGGGTCGGAAGGACTCGGCGGGCTCGAGCGGCAAGACCGGCGAGAGCTCTAGCGTCAGCGACGAGAACCTGTCGTGCAACTCCCTGGAGAACAGCCTGCCGCGGATAATCAAACCGCGGAAGAGGCGGAAGAAGGACCGGAAGCCCAACGGGGTCCCGAGCGCCGCCCCCGACGACAACAACAACACGCCCAAGGAGGACGACTCCGGCAAGGAGGCGACGAAGAAGGACGGAGGACAACCGGACGGAGGCGAGAAAGCTCCGGAGGATAAGTGCGCCCCCGAGTCTGGAAACCCGGACGACGCCGCCGGGAAAGAAAACGAAAGCGCGGAAAAGGGGATTTCCTGCCGGTGCCGGTACTGCGACCCCAGCAGCGTTATCTGGAACGTGAACACGAGAGGGTACTCCCCGTCGCTGGTGTCCTGCATCCTCCCCCTCGGCGCGGAGCACCAGCACCGGAGTTCCGGCCCAGTTTCGCTCCGCGGTCCCGGGCCGCCGACTCCGGACTCTCACGCCAAATTCCCGCCCCTCGAGGCGAAGACGAAGATGCCCCCGAACGACTGCCGCTTCCCGCCGCCCAACTTCCACCGGCCGCCCAACCCCTTCCCGTACCGCGGCAGCCCCCCGTACCACAACCCCATCCCGATGAGCAGCCCCTCCGACCGCGGCGGGTTCGCGGAGTTGGAGTTGTACGCCGCCGGCAAGATCGGCTTCCCGGCCCCGGAGCAGAAGCTCCCGGAGTTCACGCAGAGGTTCGGCCTCCTCAACGTCTCCAGCTTCCACGTCCCGACCGGGTTCATCGACACGTCCCGCCGCCGCCCCCGCTCCCGCCCAAGATCGAGGAGCCCCCGCCGAGGATCCCCAACTACGCCGCGCTCGTGTCCAACCGGAGGTCCTGGGACGGGCACGACGCCAACGGCTTGGCCTTCCGGAAGAACGAGGCGCAGCTCTACCAAAGTTCCGAGTTCCCGAGCCCGGAGGATTCGAGCCCCAAGCCGGCGAGCCCCTGGCCCGTCTTCAACGAGGAGCACCGCGTGGTGGAGCGCGCGCCCGCCAGGACGCCGGAGAAGGCGGTCGTCGACGAAAGCCCCAGTCCGTTGGGGTCGTCCCCGGCGAGGTCGCAGAACCTGGAGGTGTCCTCGGAGATCGTCACATCGCCCAACGGACACAGGGACATCGAGATCAAGTTCTTCATGACTTCCAGCCCCGCCGCCCCCTTGACGCAACCTTTCATGACGTTCCCCTCTTGTGCTAAAGTCCCGGACTTCACGCCGAGTTTGAAAACGGGAACCTGAAGAGGATCCAGCCGTTGGGATCGTCCTCGACGAGGGTGCAGAACCTGGAGATCGTCCTCGACGAGGGTGCAGAACCTGGAGATGGTCCTCGACGAGGGTGCAGAACCTGGAGATAGTCGCATCGCCCGATGGATACGGAGATGTAGAAATCAAGTTCTTCGCAATGTCCGCCCCCTTGCGCAACCTGCTATTTAGTCCCGGATTTGACGCCGACTTTCAAAACAGACGGTTCACTGCTGGTGCAGTAAGTTCTTTTGTAAAATTCTTGGTCTTTTTTTTTTTTTGGCTGTCACGTTTATAATCCGTTATTCAGGTTGATCAGACGAGACTCATTTAGATCAAGGATAAGTCAAAAATTGAGATGTAGTCGAAAAATCCAGTTGCCCCTTTTTTCTGTTTTTCGCAGTTATCTAGTTTGTATGATGGGTGCGCTAAAAATGACGAAAAGATGCATGATAGCAATGAAAACGTGTACATGATGATCTATGAGTTCTACTGACTTCTCCTCTGAAAAAAAGGCTTTTTGAATGTTGTCATTAGTCGGTCTCAGAACCTAGCTAACTTTTTGCATCAACGGGTCCCCCTCTCTTTTTTAAACTTTTTTGTGAAAGTGAGGAGTGCCTTAAAGAGCAGACGCCCAAGTAACCAAGGTTCATATGTGACAATACTCTAACTTTTATAGAAACTGAAAAGAGGTTTTTATTCTCAACCTAATTTGAAACATCTAACAGTTTATTCAATGCTTTGGAAACCAAAAAGCCCTGGGTTTTACTGTCTTAAAAATGTACCGAAAAACTTATTGCTTACCTGTATTTCGACAGCTCCTCGAGGAAGATAATCTAGAAGTATTTTATTTGTCAAAATATCATCTTGGCTGATAACTCCTTCCCGATAACCCCTTAAGATCGTCTGTCGTGCGATTTAATAAAGTACAAAAGAGCACCAAGAAGTGAGGCAAGGGTGGTCTGGCCAGGGGTGCAAGGGTGCTTCAGCCCCCCCCCCCAGAAATTCTGACGGGTAGATCTGAGGGTCCCGGCAGTTTTCTTTCAGGGGCCCTCAAAATTTGAAATCGCACATGAAAGAGGACATTAAGGTAGTTAGAGAGGGCCCCACTCGAGAGGTAACGGCCCCGAAAACGTAACGTATCAGCATTTGGAGAATTTTCGAGCTAGACCGATACCGGTGAGGAGTTATCAAATTTTGGTATTTGGATTTCTATCGTCTTGAATTTATGTACCACAATTTTGTACGTGCATAGGAAGATGTCTTAGCCATGAGAAAGAAAGTGAAATATCCCGAATGGTATTCAGTGAATAAAAGAAATATTCATTGAGATCGTCTCATTCCACCCGTATTTATCCATATCAAAATCAATGAAGTAAAAATATCTTTAAATTTATGAGTTGTTGTAAAGTGTGCTTCTTGAATCGACCTGAACATAATTTTAAGAACTCTGTGATAAGCGTGTAGAATAATGATACTTAATGGAACTTTTCTAATACAGTAAACACGTGTTCGGTTCGTTGAAACCAGTTGAAGAAAGTTCGTAACATCATGGATTTTTCCTTGAATTTTTTTTTTTTTTTTTTTTTTTTTGGAAATAGACTTAAAATTGGTTTTATTTAAATTTCACTGAATTAATTGTTCCAAACATCAACTCGAAAAGCAGTAATTTCCTCGTCACCCTTCGAGCTAAAAATTGCACCGAAGTTTGCCTCTAAATATCAGACACTTCCTAAATTTGTCCATTATTTTTCTTTTTCTTTTTGAACTTCTATCTGATAAAGCTTTACAGGTTAGTAACGAGGCGTAAATGATCGATTGAATGAAACTTCAATCTGATAAAGCCTCGACATTTCAGATCTGTAAATGTGGCGTGGCGTGCTTTCCGATGTATTGATTGATCTGCCATTTAAACCTTGGTAAAGAATCGATGAACAGGGTTTTCGCAACGAACACCTAACAATCGATTCCTTACCACAGCTATAAATGGGGAAATATCGTAAATCGATCATTTACGCCTCGTCACTGATATGTAAAGCTTTTTTTCTTCAACTGTAATCTCCATGACTGTATAATTGTAGTATTTTAAACATGGAAGGTGAGGGTCTGCTTTTTAATGGATTATCCGAAATTTAAGCACTTGGGGCATTTTTATATTCATGTAAACCAACTTTTCAGACAGTACATACTTACATATTGTTGTCATCATAATTGTGCCAAAGTAAGTCTTCATTGTTAACATTCGGAGAATGGTTTTATGCGTTTTCTTCGTTCATTGTTTTTGTACATCTCCGTGTAACTTTTTCTATGTAATAGTTTCACGAGATCTATGTGAAAAAGTTGTAAAAAAGTAAAGGGTTTCCCAAGAAATCAGCATTTAGACATGACCAGCAAAGAAATTAGCCCGACAGTGCTCTACTGCTTTCATGTTCTCTCAGTAAAGAGAAATGAGGAAGCTTGGTCATTAAAAATAGTGAGGAAGAGAAGGTTAAGAAGGGACCCAAAAAAAGGACTGGTGACCTATTCGTTTAATCCTATTACACTTCCCTGAATTTGAACTTGGTCTTTTCTTCTGAAACAAGGAGAATGTAGTTTGTTCTCATTAGCTCTGTCCCGAGTTTAGGTGTTTTTTTTAAAAAAAAAAAGTAAAAAAATAAAAGGGGGAAAATCAATGGTCAAAATTGATCAATTATCGGAACTGAAATGAAACTACCCAGTACAGTTATTCTCAACTTGAGAGCTTTTTCATAAGTGTGTATCAGTGGTATTATAGTTAAATTTGCGCATTTCCTGCGAGTACTTCTCGTCTCCTATTTGCCTCTCAAGCATTGCCTCAACACCTCCAGTTATTCTCAATTGTATTTTAAATCAGTCAGTTAAATGTTGAGTTAAATGTTCAATTTACTTCTCTAATATGTGTAAAAATTATTGTTCGCTCTTTTTTAAAAGGTGCGTTGCACTGTAAGTGATAAATATTCCTGTCGAATGGAAAAGTGTTGGTCTTTTTCCTTCTCTTTCTTTTTTTAATTTTTATGGGAAAATGGACTTCTATGTCATTATGAGCTATAAGCCAAATGTATTACTGTAGATTTTTACTTCTCTTTTTTCACGTTTCAATAGAGTGCCTAGGTATTTTATTACTAACGTTGTTATGAAATCCGTTTTCCAAAATTGTCTCCCTCCCAAAAACTTGGACTGTTTTTGCCAGTCAAAACCTGGTGGAATATATTTATTTTTATTCTCCAGTCCTAAAGTTAAGAATTCTGCTTGTTCCTCCAGCTGAAGCTTTTGAGATCCCTATTATTTTACGGTTAAATTATTAAATTGATGAGCTATCTGCTAAGTCGTGAATTTTACGAAACTTACTGATTCTGATTATTTCCGCCTCTAAGAACTTAAAAATCCTTTTCATTAGAAGTAAAATCCTATTTTATGCACTGTGCGAAAGTTAATTCACACCTTATTCGAGTAAACCAACAAGCATGGCGATGGCGGAAGTGCGAAACCACGTATTTCCGTTTGCAACGTCGCAGACATTCCCCCATAATTTATTTTTTCTCTGGAAAACTATAGACAATGTAGTTTCTTGAAAACTTCTTTGAATTTCCTTCTCTGTCAGCAGAATGTCCTGTAATTTCTGTGCAGATTTCAAGTTTTAATGTTGGTTTTTTTCGCTTCGAAGAAATAAGATAGGAGCGGAAATTTTAAACCATCGCAATGGAAATACGTGGTTTTTCACTTAGGTCATCGATCTGTTTTCCTCTCAATGTTAATTTTATTTTTACGTTTGCAACTTGTCTCATAAACCGTATTTATTCTGTACTATTTATTCTTGTATTTTTATTTTAATTTAAATGGTTGTGTTCTATTTCAACAAATAGTTTACTAGGATAATTCCTCGAATTATTTTCCTTCTTTGTAGTTATATCTGATATATTATGGTTTTTGTTATTTTTCGCCCGGAGAAGAATTTCCTGTGATAGAATTTCAAACTATTTTCATTTTTATATATGTAGACAAATGAGGGTTAACAAAGAATGTATCATTCTGTCAACTTTAATGGGTCAGTATTGGGAACAAGAATATCGTAATGAAGAGTAAATTCTGACTGTAGGCTCCAGCAGTAACCTCCTATTCGGAGACGCACTACTCATGTTAACATTGCTAACCAAGAATGTGGACGTCAATTTTCAGGTTTTTTTCATGAAGTAAAACTCGGAAAGAAAAAAAAATTGATTCAGAGATTTTTGAAAACTAATTTCTCTCAGCCTTGCTTTTTCGACCAAGATTCAAGAGAGCGAAATATCCTAAACAATATTGGTAGGTCACCCTTCTGTGTGATTTAATTGGACAAAATCGTACCCTGCCCGGTTGGAAAGCCTATGCTTGGATTACTGGTTATTATCTCATTTGGACGTATTTATGCTAAAAGGAACTATGTCTCACGCAATTTCTATGCACATAGTTCCTTTTAGCATAAATACGTCCATTTCTTCTTCTCATTCTAACCCCTTTCAGTGTTTCAAATGAACGATCGCTTGTACAGTATTATGTTATCGTTTGAATACCGAAACTTATCAACTTAACTAGTTATTGAGCTTTCACTTCTAGGTTCTATGTTCACTTGTTTTTGTTATTGTATAGTTTTAATGCACTGAAGTGTTCTTAAACTGGTGCTTCCAAACCTCCAGTCCACAAATGATGCCAAAATCTCAGTTTTTTTTCTTGAAAAGTGCATCCGTTTAGGTTTTTTAGGCACTATCGTTTATTCACGTATATGTTCAACCTTGCGACTAAATCGTTCGAATTAACTTTGGTGCTGTCGATTGCGTACCATTAAACTGCCGTGCTAAGGAAAACACCCGCAAGAGCCTTCAGGCGTTGCCAAATTCCCTTTGATAAATCACGAATTGAGAAATCGGGGGAAAATTTATGAATTTTTCTCATCCGATTTTTCAGAGGATTTTGTCCATAATTTGTCTAAAAAGTCTGAAATGTTGAAGGAAAAGTATTCATACCTTTCTTCAAAAATAAATCTTTTCTGAGACGAAATTTGGCAACTTTCAAATGCTCATACGGCGTTTTTCTTTTCCTTAGCACTGCATTGAAGTCATGTTGATATCTTTATTTTTATAACGTCGCATTTTATCGAACCTATTCAAGCTACTGGTGTATTTCACAAGTTTTTGGCGTCCCTTAATTTTTGGCAAGATCGTCAGTATGAGTTTACCGTGGAAGAAAATAAGGGGAAAAAGAAATATCTTCATTTTCCTCTCAATGTCTTGATTATTCATGTCGATAAAAACTCAAGATGCAGGGCGAATAATCCACACTCATAAAAAATGACTTGAAGAATCATTGCATTCGAGAAGAGAATCAGACAAGTTGGTTGAGTCGTACGCTAGAGAGGAATCATCGTAGAAAAATAGATACATTTGTTGGCTGCCTTACATAAGAGCGTAACTGCACCCTGCAATGAACCCTTTCGTCTCCACAATTTTATGCTTTTCTGGGCTCATTTCAATATGCAGTTACGCCCTTTTGTCAGCTCGGCGACGATTTCAACTATTCGAAACAATCCTTACAGACTGCTTTTGCAAGATCTTAAGAAAATTGTGAAAAGTTTTGGAGGAGAATGGCGCTCGAGAAATACTTGCCGGATGATTGTGAAATCTGAACCACCGCCATGTTCATTAAGAATAATTTACCATGATGATGATAGGATGGGCTTGGAGGACAAGGCGCGTAAGTGCAATTTTTGAAGAAAAACTGAGTGACTAATTATGTCAAGTAAAACTAGTCTTAATGCATATTCTGTGAAAAATGCGCTCCCAAATTCGAATTTCTAAGCATCAAAAAGTCAGGCTGAACTTTCTTTCCGCCCTGAGGATCCATGTAATCACGCAACTTCAAACTACGTTTCTCGAAATAGAAAAAACTGTACTTGTGCGCCTTGTCCTCCAAGCCCCTCAAAGAGACTCTACTGTAAAAAAGAAATCCTGGTCTAATTAAGATGGGAAGCACAAGGATAATTCCCTCACGACTTCAGCTTTCATTATTCGAGTTCAAGTCGATCCATTTTTTCATCTCAAGAAATGGCTAATAATTGCTTTTATGTGGACTGTGAGGCTCTTCAGGTTTGGGAGCACGGACATAATTTTTTTTAATTTATTACTTAATTTATTATAATTCATAGGTTCTTTAAAAATGTTCCTAAATTTTGCTGTTGGGGGTTTGTTACATACCTGAACTGATTATTCTGTATCTCGATTTCGACAGGGTAACAATTTCTTTTCCTTTTGAAGGGAGCCTAAAATTGGGGCCTAGCATGCTTCATTATTTCCACCCTTTTTCTATTATTCAATCCGTCATTTTCGCATCTTACATGAGTTACATTACAGTTTAAATCCAGCCTTTCTTGCCAATGTCTCCATAGTATTTGTTTTGAATGCGTAAAATAATAGCAGGCAAGTGATTTTTTTTCAATAAGTATGTATATTTTCCAACAGATTATGAAGTGTACTTCATCAGGTGTTTATTTTATTTTCATTGGAGCTTTCAAACAAGTTGTAAAGGGAGTTTCCTTTTCTCTTGAAATTAGTGCGTATTTCCAGCAAGTTTGACATGCCTTATGATAATTGAATAAAGAGTTATATTTTTTGCAAATTTTTCGAGATCTATCTTATTTTTATCTTGCCTCATTTTTTTCCAATTTGGACCGTTGATTACATTTTCGCTAAGCTTCCTTCAAATGAAAATTTTTCCCCCTCAAATGTATTTTCTTTAGCAATTACATGATTGGTTGGCACCACAAAAATTTCAGAATTTGAGAATTCAACAGTTGCATGACAAATAGAAAAGCCAGGAACCTAAGGTTTTTCAATTTGAATGACGATTGTCGACCCCTTTTCCTTGTTTATAATGCGAATTGATCGTCTATATTCTCAAATTGCGATGTAACTCGTACCAAACTTTGGTAATATATTACAAATTTTCTACAGTTTTGCTCCAATAAAGTTTTAAAATTTTTACGCAAACTTTTGTTTAATAAAATTTCCCACAGAAATCAATTCGGACCTTCGGCTCAAAATAATTTTACACTCAAGCAAATAACGCTTTTGATATCAAACTCTCTCAAATTATGAGATCATAAGATTTTTCTCAAAGCACTAGGGCATAAGCAAAATTGTACTGGAGTTAACACATATGTTTTCTCCTGTTTTTAGTCATGTATTTCTAATTTTCTCCTTTTTTTTGAAAGATTTCCAAAAAAAAATCAACATCGTCACAATTTTTAAAGACAATACTGCTCCCTAGAAAAAGAAAGTGAAAATCTTTTAATCGTCTCTCAATCTCATTGTTATCTAGAACATACAATTTTGGTTTGACATTTAAAGTTTATTACTATCGACTGTGAAACTTTAAAAGTACAGATTGTGTTTCATTCATTTCATAATTTTCGATTTTTATCTGTTCTAATTTCGTCGATCAGATCTGGAAAAATTCAAGTATCACATGTTTAAAGTCATTTAAAGTTTTTTTGCCGATTTTTA
Source organism: Bemisia tabaci (assembly GCF_918797505.1). Classification (NCBI taxonomy): domain Eukaryota; kingdom Metazoa; phylum Arthropoda; class Insecta; order Hemiptera; family Aleyrodidae; genus Bemisia; species Bemisia tabaci. The sequence continues at coordinate 9,312,342 of NC_092799.1, forward strand.
TCAAAGAACCATTTTCCACTTAAATTTAATATTGAAGCCAGTAAAAAAAGGAAAAAGAAAAGCAAAATTAAAATCCTACGCATTCGCACGTGATGGAAAATAACTATTCTAACTTTAAAACAAGCCGTAGCTGAATGAGTGATAAAAATCACGCTCTGAGTTTTCAATATGGATTAAATAAACAAAAGGGAAAGAAAAAAAAAAGGCTTTGAGTTGAGACAATCAGTGCTTAAATATAAATGAGAATCACTTTCTGAGTTTCAGGTGAGCTCACTATAAAATTTTGGGAGTGTTTCGAACAAGCATTCTCTTGTGTCCGAAACAGTACGTCGCAAACAGTTGAGATAATTTTCGTGTCAATAGAGGACACAACATTCCTGCAGCATTACTTTCGTAATCCTCCGTAATTTTATCCTATTTTGGGGATATTTTTAATCTCGTTTTCTTACTTTTCCGGGTCAACCCAGAACGGTCAAATGTATTATATGAACTGCCCCTAGAACTTAATAAGTAAAAAAACAAGAAAATGGGAAACTGAGACTGAAAACAAGTCGAATACCTGGGATGTATTGGGGTGGTCTCAAACCCCCTCTTTGACCAGGAAACTAAAAATGTAAAAATATCAAATTAAAAAAACCCCTCAGACCCACATCCGTGATAACGAAGAAGAGAGGTTATCACAGAGGTATGTTATATAATGTTTTTTCTGCTTTTTATATTTTTATATCTTTTGTTTCCTGGTCAAGGAGGAGGTTGAAACCAACCCGATAAGTGAAAGTTGGCAAAACTATTTTTCCTCCATTTAAATGTATGCAAAACAATCGATTTATAGTTCCTCACCAGAAATCGATATTTTCAATGGATTTAAATGAAGGGAAAACAGTGTTGCCAACTTGTTGGAATCGCTACTGACCCCGAAACGCTCCGGGCATTCTGTTTGTTTTAGCCTTGGTTTCCCATTTTCTTGTGTTTTGTTTTGTTGAATTGTTCGGGCCATTTTTGCATATTATTCTTATGTCAACAAATACCTGAATAGCATGAGAATTCATCAAAAATTAAGTAAAATTATAATAAGCGAGACATTTTGGCGCTCTCTTCAAGTGCGTACTTTCTGTGCCCTTCGCAGCGGGCCCAGTTCCCCGTTCGATGGAGCAGGTCTCTGGCCGGCAGCGGCGCACACTAGAACCAGTGGCGTCGCGTGAACGATCGATTATCGATATTTCTCCATTTGTAGCTATGTTAAAGAATCGATTGTTAAGGTGTTCGCTGCGAACACACTGTTTATCGATACTTTTCCATAGGTTTAAATGACGATCAATCGATATATCGCAAATCACGCCACGCCACTGTCGCTGCAACCTGTTATCTCCTTTCCTAGTTAAGCAACGAATGTCAGGAATGCGATAGCGAAACATTTAATACTTCATTGCTTTCTGGACTAGTGATTCGAACATCGCCTGAAACTATTTCGAATTATGCTTCTACATACGTTTATCTCAATTGTCAGAATTACGAAATGTTCAGAGAATCAGTATGCGATTTCTTTCTAATTCTTGCAACGTGGAATTCTGGACGAGAGCCCAAACGCAATGGAAATCACGTGTCTGAAACCTTGTGAATTGCATCTTTAATATGACACTTCTAGGAAAACTGAGCACGAGGACATCCTTGGTTTCTAAATTGAACAATTATTGGAGGAAATATGACAAAACAACCTAATCTGCTAAAATACACGTGTTTAAATGAAAAATGGCGCAAGATGATGCCATAAGGCGGCACATTTTCTCACTTTTAAATCTATTTTTCTCAAATTTCCCATGTCAGAAAAAAATTATGGAAAATACTGCGAACTCAGCTCATTAGGCACTCTCAGATGAAGAAATACAATTTTTGTGTGCGAATTGTCCATTACCCAGTATGATCTATTATTAAAATTGTTACGAGCCTTTGTTTGCACAGAATGATTTTTGCGGGAGGACACTCATCTACAAACGTCCTGGGTCATCTTGGTTGTTTGGATCGGGAGATCGGCACCGATATTTTTCTAGTGTTTCTCGTGTTGGACGGTTGGCGGCCCTTTTGGGCCCTAAAAGTTACATATTTCACCGTGCCCGCGACTCTCCCCTCATACACACTCTATAGTCAGATTTCTTCTCATCAACTCACTCCACTGTGCGTCGTGGAAAAAATCGACGAGGCGTGAAACCCTGGACTCTCGGGGCCCCCGCGCGACTTTCACCACGCGACGCCGCGCCGCACAGTGGTGAGTGGATCGAGTTAATCAGAGAGGTTGGACATGATATTTTTCACTATAACTGCTATTTTGGTGTTTATTTCGATCCATTTTACATTGCAAGGAGTGCTTCGAGTTGAAAATTGCACAAGGAAACCAATGGAACTACTTTAAGAACCTCAAAAATGTGTGTAAATGGATTCATACTGCCGTGCTAGGAGAAAGCGCCGCACAAACTTCCAGGCGTCGCCAAATTTCCTTCGGTAAATCACGATTTCTCGGGATAATTGGTAAATATTTTTCTTACAATTTTTCATGTAATTTTGTTGGCAATTTCACCTGAAGTTTCTGAAAATTTGAAGGAAGAATATTCATAGCTTTCCTCGAAAATAAGCATTTTATCGAAGGAAATTTGGCAACTCTCGAATGATCATACGGCGGTTTTCCTCAGCACGGCAGTGTAAGCGGTTAACAGGGTGTCTAGCATCAGGATTTTCCCGAGGATTTGAGGTCAATCAGGATTTAACCCTGATTTCATCAGGATTTGAGGAAATATCGGTCGGAAAGTCAGGATTTGAAAAAAGTCGGCTACCGACCGGATTTTTTTACGCTTTCGCATACGCTTATGCAGACATTAAATCTTTTCTCCGCAAAAATCAGGATTTGGAAAATTTATGAAATCGGGATTTAGCAGTCAAAAATAAGGGAAAATCAGGATTTGGAAAAATTATGAAATCTGGATCTAGCAGTCAAAAATAAGAGAAAATCAGGATTTTGAAAAATTATGAAATCGGGATTTAGCAGTCAAAAATAAGGGAAAATCAGGATTTGGAAAAATTATGAAATCTGGATCTAGCAGTTAAAAATAAGGGAAAATCAGGATTTGGAAAAATTATGAAATCGGGATTTAGCAGTCCAGAATAAGGGAGAATCAGGATTTGGAAAAATTATGAAATCGGGATTTAGCAGTCAAAAATAAGGGAAAATCAGGATTTGGAAAAATTATGAAATCTGGATTTAGCAGTCCAGAATAAGGGAAAATCAGGATTTGGAAAAATTATGAAATCTGGATTTAGCAGTCCAGAATAAGGGAAAATCAGGATTTGGAAAAATTATGAAATCGGGATTTAGCAGTTAAAAATAAGGGAAAATCAGGATTTGGAAAAATTATGAAATCTGGATTTAGCACTCCAGAATAAGGGAAAATCAGGATTTGGAAAAATTATGAAATCTGGATTTAGCAGTCCAGAATAAGGGAAAATCAGGATTTGGAAAAATTATGAAATCTGGATTTAGCAGTCCAGAATAAGGGAAAATCAGGATTTGGAAAAATTATGAAATCGGGATTTAGCAGTTAAAAATAAGGGAAAATCAGGATTTGGAAAAATTATGAAATCTGGATTTAGCAGTCCAGAATAAGGGAAAATCAGGATTTGGAAAAATTATGAAATCGGGATTTAGCAGTTAAAAATAAGGGAAAAGCAGGATTTGGAAAAATTATGAAATCGGGATTTAGCAGTCAAAAATAAGGGAAAATCAGGATTTGGAAAAATTATGAAATCTGGATTTAGCAGTCAAAAATAAGGGAAAATCAGGATTTGGAAAAATTATGAAATCTGGATCTAGAAGTTAAAAATAAGGGAAAATCAGGATTTGGAAAAATTATGAAATCGGGATTTAGCAGTCCAGAATGAAGAAAACTTAGGATTTCCAAAAATGAAAAGAAAAAAAAAAAAAAAAAAAAAAAAAAAAAAAAAAAAAAAAAAACCCGGATACCCTGTTTAAAGTTTCTGAATTGTGTCCGACTTCAATCGATTCGGTCGACTGTACGGCGCTGCCGGTGCATCGCGCGACGACGACCGACGACCGACGACTCCAAGTTGTCACATGTCACGGGCGCTGCCTCCGACTTTCGATTTTACGCGGCTCCCGCGAGGAGAGCGACGCCGGGCGCGGGGCGTCGCGACGCTGGGAGCGGGGCGTCGGGCGTCGTGGGCTGGAATTGGGCCAACACACTCGTCACTCTCAGCGGGAGAAAGTCCCAGTCCCGGGCCGGGCACGACCGGCGACCGGCAAAAGGTGACCGGCGATCCGATTCCGCGGGAGAAAGAGGTGCTCGCTCGAGTTTCCAGTTTCGCCGCCGAACGGCCACGAACGGCGCGAACGCCCGCCGAAAAGCCGAGGAGCTGCCGGGGGAATGGAGATGTTGCATGTGTGAGGGATTTGCGATTTGACCATTGATTTTTATGTAAAAGTTAGCGAGAAACACGATGGTGCCACTGGTTTTCTTTGAAATCATCTCCCAAGCTCAAAATAAGCTCGCAAGTTGAGCCCAAAATGGAGGCGATATCCCACGCTAACGAGAGAGTCCACCTCTACACCAAGACAAACTCTCCATGCAAATATATAGGGAGCAAATACACTAGCAAGGTGTTGCCGTGTTTTCAGTTTTGGAGTCCCCAAATAAAGTGGCAGCCCTGTCAATGTATTTGCTCCCATAGATATAAATTTTTAAGAGCAGCCTAAGACAATGATAACAGTGGAAAAATAAGGATGAAGAAACGGGAAACAAGGCTAAAAATACACAATTAATGATACCCGAGATGTTCCGACTCAAAACTGAGTCATTTCCAGTCGGAAACAATAAAAATTCAAAAGAAAAAACTATAAAAAACCTGAGCCTTACATGGTGGTGGCCGGAATCTGTATTTGCTCCCTATCTTTGCAAGGAGAGTTCGTCTTGATGTAGAGGTGGACCCTAAGGATAGCGTGGGATATCCCCTCCATTTTGGCCTCAACTTGAGAGCTTTTATTGAGCTTGGGAGATGATTTCAGAGAAAACCAGTGACACCGTCGTATTTCTCGCGAACTTTTACTTAAGAATCAACGGTCAAATCGCAAATTCCTGACACATGCAACATCTCCATAGTACCGCGAGTTCATCCTCGAATTTGAGGCCCGGGTTTGGACATGGTGTCCAGGACGAGAGATAAGCGGCCGGGATTCATCGGGGGATGAAACATTGGCTGCCTATCTTTTCCGCACGAAGTACATTTGCGGTAATTTTTCTGATCATCGCTGCCGCACAAAAGCATTTTCGCACAAATAGTTTTCTGTAGTGTGTGGCAGCATCGAGGAAAATGTGAGGCATATTTAAGAAAGGCATATTAAGAATTTGTCAGGGAATTTTACTAAAATGTGTTAGGGAAATCAGGAAAATGTCAGGGAATTTCATTTTCTTTTTGTGGCAATCCTCTAGAAATGCTCAAGTACTCGCAATTTCACGAGCCGATCGATCATCTGCCGTGCTAAGGAAGAGCGCCGTAAGAACATCCGAGAGTTGCCAAATTTACTTCGATAAAATGTTCATTTTTGAGGAAGGGTATGAATATTTTTCCTCAAAATTGTCAGAATCTTCACGTGAAATTGGGAACAAAATTATCTAAAAGATTGGGAGGAAAATGTTCTCAAGTTTAACATAAAATTCGCGTTTCATGTAAAGAAATTTGGCAACGCCTGAAGGTTTATACGGCGTTTTTCCTTAGCACGGCAGTCTAGTATCGCGTCTCCGTTTTTCTTACCCTCGCGTTTAAGTCTCCGAGTCGGATTCGGATTTCTCTCCTCGGATCCGCTATCGTCGTTTTACCCGTCCGAAAGCGCAATTACATCTCGAGATCTGTATCTCGGCGCTGTCGAGGGTTTGCATGAGAATGAAGTTACCCTCTCGGCGCTAGCCGCAGCAGCAAGTCACGTAACAAATTGGACGTCTCGGCGAAATCGAACGCTCATCGTGTGTGCGTTCCTCGTCATCGCCATTGTACACGCAGACATGTGACTAAGCATTCAGCCTACATACTCGTCTTCCACCATTGTTATTTATTAAACGACGCTCTGTCGAGTAATCAGTCGGCCGGTTACATCGGCTCCAGAATCGTGTTTTGATTCTCGGATCGAATACTTAAATTAGCGAAAATAATGAGATCCATCCTGGAGTCTCTCTATAGAGAGAGTTGAGACAACGCGGCTTCGGCCTTGTCTCCACGGGACACTGGAAAAAAAACACATTGGATCTAGAGTGCAGACTCTTAAAAACATCGACAAGAAAAAATACTCTTGATTCAGTCGGATTTTTGCTTAAATCAAGAACCAAGCCTCTTAATTTGAGCAGATTTCCTTTTGATTTAAGCAAAAATCTGATTGAATCAAGAGTATTTTTTCTTGTCAATGTTTTCAAGAGTCTGGACTCTATCCAATGTTTTTTTTTCCTTCCTTCCCCCTCCCCTCCCCCCCGTGGACGTTTCGTGGGATTTGTCCCAGGGAAAAATCTCATTTGCGAAGTCGGGAAAAATATTGAGGTAGTCAATGCTAGTCACAGTATCATCTAAGAGTCCTCGTGGAGTCCCAAGGAACGACTTTATAAGAAGAAGAAGAAATTTTGTTGCGTTGTTTAACGGGGAAAAAGCCCAGAAGTTTCATTCCTGCGATTCGAACGCGGGAAAATCCCGTGAAACGGCCCGTGGAGACAAGGCGTTATGGATGCTATAAACGGGAATATAAAGATTACACAAATCGGACGTTTTTTGTAATCTTTTAGTAACCCATTCCTGAATTCCTGTCTCCATTCCCTCTCTCATTCCGTTTAGCGTTCCCTGCCGTACCCTCAATTTCCTCGTCCATTCCAGTTTATGACACTGCTAAGGCCTCAAATACGGGAACCAATCAAAAATGAGCCGGCCCATGTGTGAAATATTGAATCTATCGATTTCTTTTCGATCATCCGCATGCTTACACGAAAGAGTTAAGAGGCCCCTCAAGAGAGATAGAGCAATGAAAAGCGCGTAGAAGGCAATAAATAGGTCGTTTTCGGAACGGCTAGACTTTGCCTAGTTGGTCAGTGCGCTAAACAGGCGATGAATCGAGTTCATTTCGATTATCCGCAAGCTTCTGATTCTGATCTAAATCGGTGCTATTAAGCATTTAACAGATGCAATTTTGACTCGGCTCTATGGATCACAGACCGTGCAAGGTTGCCAGGCTATGCGATAATTATGAATATTTCCGTGGATTTAAATAAAAAAAATTCTGATTTTTAGTAGTGGCGATGCGATCATCGATATTTCCCCATTTGAAGCTATGGTAAAGAATCGATCATTGAGGCGTACGTTGCGAACACCCTGTTTGTCGATCTCTAAATAGGTTCAAATGGCAGATCAATCAATGTATCTCAAAGCACGCCACGCGCCAAGAAACTGATTTTTAGCACTATCTGGCAACAGCGAGACCGCACGACAGCACAAATTAAACGGTAGCACGAAGAACGCCTCAGTCAGTTGCCTCTTCTATTCGATCGTATGAAATCAATTTCTTTCTTCTTTCCTCTTCCTCTACTTCTTCCTCTTCTATTTTTCTTCTCCTTTCTTCAGTAAAAATGGACGTGTCTCTGTCAAACGGAACTATGTGGATGAGCCCTGCGACCCATAAGAATATATGCATAACAGGGCTCGCATCATAATGCACATAGTTCCGTTCGACAGAAATACGTCCAAATAATAATTAGCCACCTAGAAATACCTTTCAGAACAAGTTAAGGATGCCGGATACACTTTTACAGGAGAGAGTGATAAAAAGAATAAAAGTAAAAAATCGATTCGCCGTTCTTAAAATGACTAGTGTAGTCAAAATTGGCCAGTGCATAACCAATCGATCAATCGAGTTCATTTTGATCATTGGCTGACATAAGGGCGTGACTACACATTGAGATGAGCCCTGAAAAGCAGTGAAACGTATGGAAGACAGGGTTCATTGCATACTGCAGTTACGCCCTTATGTCAGGTAGGCGACGATTTGCAAGCTTATCGCTCATAAATCGTTCCATTTAAACGATTTCGCCGATCGATTGACAGCGCAAATCAATCGGTATTACGCTCTCCTTTCTCTTATGTTTATTCCTCTCGTTCTGCTTACATTTCCTCTCCTCCATTTCCTTTTCCTCTTCTTCTTCTTCTTCTTCTACTTCTACTTCTACTTCTTCTTCTTCTTTTTCCTCTATACAATTTGTGATGATATGCAGACTTTCAAAAATAGTTTTTAACATAATTTGAGAATACGGGACTTTTTACTTCAAAGAAAAGAGTTACTTGAATGAAAAACCAGTGGCATGGGCGCACTATGCGATATTTCGATTGACTTTCCATTGAAACCTATCGATTTACGTGGTGATCGCAACGATCATCGATTCTTTACCGTAGCTCCTAATGGAGAACAGGCCGGATGAAGTAGGTGGCCACATGGGCCGCGGCCCATGGCGGCAAATCTAAGGGGCGGCAAAAATGTGCAATTTTTAAAAGTGTAGGTATAAAAAAAATCGGATTTATAAAAACAAAATTACAAACAAGAAAAGGCGACAAAATCTCTCATTTCCTAAGAGTATAGTAATTTCTAATTTTTTCGTCTCTTAGTGACACAAGAGACAGCATCTTCAATAAGTCGAGTTAAGAGAGAAACCAAACACGCAATTTGGCCTGGAACGGCGCGACTTAGAGAGAAATGATAACGAGGACTTGAGATGAAAAGGAGAAGCCCTCAGCGCGGCGATCGGCATGTATCACATATTAGCACCTACAAGACTTTTCGAATACTTCACGCATTGCATCAAACACAGTGCGGTCATTGCGGTCAGCGTGAAATGGATAGTGCCTACAAGAATGCATGAATACTTCACGCATTGCACCAAACACAGTGCGGTCAGCGTGAAACGCATGGCGCCTATAAGACTGTCGGAATACTTCACGCATTGCGCCAAACACGGTGCGGTCTGCGCGGCGCGGCGGCGGAAGTTAAAATCATTGATCCACATTTATGTTTGTTCTTTTATAATTTTTTCGTTCATTTCTTATGAATGGAAGGCCTTGTCCACACAGAGATAGGTTTACGGAACTTAACTTAATGAGTGGGAAATGTGCGTCACCGAAACCTGAAAATGCGTCAAAATAGAGTTGAAATTTCAAAAAGTTTCCGGGAGAGGCTCCCGGAAACTTTTTGGGTCGGGGGGGGGGGGGGGAGGGTATTGCAAACCCCGCAGAGGCCCCTGATGAGGAAGCCAGTGAACAACTAACTACGTCTGCGTCAGATCATTTCGATTATCCGGGCAAGTCCCCATGAATTGGCGCCATTAAACGATTATCAGATGCAATTTCGATTCATCCGCAGTTGGTAAACCGCACAACGGAGCGCAAATTGAACGGTCGCACGCTTCGGCCAGTTCTTCCGTGCTAAGGAAAAACGCCGTATGAACATTCGAAAGTTGCCAAATTTCCTTCGTTAAAATGTTTATTTGCAAGGAATTTCATGAATATTTCCCCCCGAAATTTTGGGTGAAATTGCGAAAAAAATTATCTGTAAAATTGGAAGAAAAATCTTTATAAGTCTACCGGGAAAGTCGTGTTGAATCCTAGGATAATTAGCAACGCCTGAAGGTTCATACGGCGTTTTCCCTTAGCATGGTAGAATTGGTCCATCAGGGAAAAACGCCGTATGAGCATTCGAAGGTTGCCAGACTTCTCGCGGTAAAAAAAATGATTTCGAAAACAAATTTATGAGTATCTTCCCCTGAAATTTTCAGACACCGAAGATTAAATTGCGGATAAAAACCATCGAGAAACTGGAAGAAAAGTATTGACAAGTTTCCCGTAAAAATTCGTATTTTATCAAGGGAAATTTGGCAACGCCCGAGGGCTCATATGGCGTTCTTTCTTAAACCACGGCAGTCCTCATTCTCCTCGTCGTCGATGTCGTCTTTCTCTAGCTGTCTCCTCCAATCGCCGCGGATCGAATCGTGGCTCCGGCGACAAAACCGCGTAACCCATCGGTGCTACGAGGTGGAGTTGAGTCCTTTCGTGGGAGAAAACGGGGGACGGCGATGGGTTTTATTATGACGGATCCGAAGCTCGGCGAGAATTGATTTCCCTTTCGCTTTCGATCGGCGAGGGCCCGAACCGCGAGACGCGAGTCGCGGCTCTTAAGTAACTCGAACAAAACCCGTTTCCGACGCGGATTATAAAGCGTCGAGATGGTTTTCTTTTTTTCGTCGCCCAGGTCGGGGCGCTCTTGTTTCGACGCTTTTCGACTCCAGCCGTCGGCCTCAGTGCCGTTGGAAGTGAAATGGACCACGATTGACGGAGAGGAAAGTTGCGATCTGAAAGCACGCACGTGGCACGCCTAGGTTCTGGTTTGGTTAGGTTTTGTTGGTGTGTGTTAGGTTATGTCGGGTTGTGTCAGGTTATGTTGGTTTGTGTTAGGTTATGTTGGTTTGTGTTACGTCATGTCGGTTTGTGTTAGGTCATGTCGGTTTGTGTTAGGTCATGTTGGTTTGTCAGGTTATGTTGGTTTGTGACATGTGTCAGGTTATGTCGGTGGGTGCCAGATTATGCCGGTTTGGTCAGGTTATGTCGGTTGGTGTCAGATTATGACAGTATGTGTCAGGTTACGTTGGTTTGTGTCAGGTTATGTTGGTTTGTGTTAGGTTATGTCGGTTTGTGTTCGGTTTTGTCGCTTTGTGTTATATTATGTCGGTTTGTGTTAGGTCATGTTGATTTGTGTCAGGTTATGTTGGTTTGTGACATGTGTCAGGTTATGTCGGTTTGTGTCAGATTATGCCGGTTTGTGTCAGGTTATGCCGGTTTGTGTCAGGTTATGTTGGTTTGTGTCGGGTTATGTTGGTTTGTGTTAGGTATGGCCACAGGCAAAGAGAGACCATCCACTGGCACTGGACCCTTGAAGACAGATGGAAACTTTTACTTTTGGGGATGCTACACTTCCTAATAGAATTATTTAGTAGTGACATCACGGAACGATACTGTCGGTTTGATATTTCAAAAGTCGAAATGTGTCCCAACAAACAATTATAACGTCCAAAACGAAAAACTGATGAGAGAATGCTAAAACTAGCCTGAAACCAAAAAATGAATCTATAGGACAGTAATATTATAAAAGCTGGTTATTTTCCAAAAACGTTAAAAATGTTGCCGATAGTCGCGTGTAAGCAGAGGAGTAATTAGTAAAATCAACTATTAAGAATGCCTTAGTTTCTTGGTATATTCATAATTTGCGGAAGTAAATTCGCAACGTTGGAATGTCCTGACGCTGTGTCGTACCAAAAAATTAGAAAAAGTTGGTGAAAATTCTGGAAGTATTTGAAATTCAGCTCCGCTCGACTGTGGCAATCAGTGGCGAGGCGTGAATGATCAATTTTCGTTATTCCCCCATTTGAAGCTATGGTGAAAAATCGTTTATTAAGGTGTTCGTTGCGAACATCCTGTTTATCGATACTTTTCTATTGTTTAAATCGGAGATCAATCGATATATCGCAAAGCACGCCACGCCACTGGCGGCAATGTCTGACGCAGCGGAACGTCGCGTCGAAGGCCAAGAACCCCGCGATACTGAAACTGAAACGCGCTAAAAATAGCGGTGCTACACTGTCGTGCTAAGTAAAAATGCCGTATGCGCCTTTAGAAATTGCCAGATCTTCTGTGCTAAAGTACGGATTTACCAGGAGACTCGTGGATGTTTTTCTTCGAATTTCGGACAGAATTTTATTCGCAGTTCGATCTGTGTTATCTGAAAATTTCAGGGGAATATACTCTTAATAACTATCTCAAAAATACTTATTTTATTCGGGGAGACGTGGCAACATTCGAATGTTCGTACGGCGTTTTTCCTTAGCACGGCAGTACAGCGCTATCAACCGTCAATAATTTTGTGTCGTCCCCGGCCCCCTACAAAATGAAAAAAAAAAACTGCGAGATAATATAGTCGAGCCGGAAGCTTTCCCTGATAAATATTTTTTCTCCCACGAACGGCGACTCTTCCGCCATAACGGAAATTTCCTTCCCTTCGATCGGACCTTCCTGCTTGACCTTTTTGCCAGTGGCGATTCTGAAATTTGCAACACTGTTTTTTTCCGTCTGAAATGGAGATGTTGCATGTGTGAGGAATTTGCGATTTGACTGTTGATTCTTATGTAAAAGTTCGCGAGAAATGCGATGGCGCCACTGGTTTTCTCTGAAATCAACTCCGAAGCTCAGAAAAAGCTCTCAAGTTGAGGCCAAAATGGAGGGGATATCCCACGCTATCCTGAGAGTCCACCTCTACATCAAGACAAACTCTACATGCAAAGATGGGGAGCAAATACATTAGCAGTGATGCCGTGTTTTCAGTTTTAGAGTCCCCAAATGAAGTGGCAGCCCTGTCAATGTATTTGCCATCTATCTTTGCATGGAGAGTTTGTCTTGATGTAGAGGTGGACTCTCAGGGTAGGGTGGGATATCCCCTCCATTTTGGCCTCAACTTGAGAGCTTTTTTTGAGCTTGGGAGTTGATTTCAGAGAAAACCAGTGGCACCATCGTGTTTCTCGCGAACTTTTACATAAGAATCAACAGTCAAACCGGAAATTCCTCGCACATGCAACATCTCCATTTTGGTGTCCCATGACCGAAAAAACCGGGATTCATCCAGTGGCGATTCTTGTAACATGACGAATGAGCATAGTTAAGAATTTTCCTCCTCTCCTTTTTCCTTTTCTCCTCGCTCTCTCTCTCTCTCCTTCTCTTCAATCAAAATCAGTATAGCGAGGCCTGAACGATCGATTATCTATTTTTCTCCAGTTGAAGCTATGGTAAAGAATCGATTATCGAGGTGTTTGTCGGAAACCTCGGAAAGATGACCGATCCTATTCCGTGGGTTTAAATGGCAGATCACTCGATGTATCGCAAAACACGCCACCGATTAAAATCTTACAACATCTTCTTTTGGAAAACATACGTTTTTCTAAACACGAATAAAATAGCTCGCCTTATCTCTAGCATGGATTTAAAAGTGAAATAGTTGTACTAAAACTCTCCGAGTCAACTAAAACCCGAGGAGAAAAGCAACAATAAATATATTCGTCGGTAAAAATCCAAGAAAATCATTGACTGTAAAACAAGGATAATAGAAGAATCATCATAAGATCCCGACAAATCCATAGAACGGGCGAATGCTACCGTGAGGAGGAGGAAGCGCAAAGCGCCTTCACTTTTTCGTATATGCAATACGGACATCCATAGAGCTCGAATAGTGGTATCCGCGCGGCGGTGTCAAGAAAGCTAGTGCGCCTTCAATTTTGCGGAGGCAACACGGCCATCCACGAAGCACGAATAGTTGCATCCCAACGCCGTAGCTTAAGTTATCAACGTTGCGTCGCGCTACGATAATAATACTTCCTCGTTAAGGGGTGTTGTTGGCAGGTGCCTCCACTTTAGTCTCATGCAGGGTGGCATGACACGTAAGAAAGGAATGAATGATTGGAAATTTCAGTGAAATATTTCATGAATTTTCACTAGGCTGTGAAATATTTCATATTGTTCAGGAGCTAGAGTATGCAACCCGCACTCGAACACACAAAAATAGCAGAGAGTCACAATCTTTACATTTTGCAAAAGATGAAAAGGGACCGGTATTTTTCAATATCTTTCATAAATTTCTGAAATGGAATATTTCACGTGAAATTTCAATATTTTATTTTTCATGAAATATCTCACGTGAAATTTCAGGACTTTATTTTTCATGAAATTTTGCCACCCTGGTTTCATGACTTCGAAGATGCTTTCCGAAAACGCTGACCCTCCTCCCTCCTCTATATTTAGGCTTTTCTCCCCTGCTGGATTCGGCTTATATTTCGTTTGGAACCTACTTCACAGCCATTTATAGACGCTACTAATCGTTCGTAGACGTCAGGAGGAATTGGGGAATAAACGTTAGACACATCCATGATTCACCCCTATCAAATTTTCAAGGATTAAGGCCAAATGGACTCTTGTTCATCAGTTCCGTGAAATTTATCCACTACCAGGATTTCAATATGTTTTATAGTGATTATACTATCCAAGGGATCTGCCTGCTTTCATCTAGCGGGTTGATTATTAAAAGTGATAGGCAGAGCAATAGACAAAGAGGACAAAGGGAAAATATAGCGATCCGATTAGTTGAAACTGGTGGTTGTCATAGACTAAGGGGGAAATGATGGACTAACCATAGGGTCTCTCGTGAGTTGCCGTTAGTTGGATTGCATTTTGCAAAAAGGAACCACTAGCATTGCAATGTTGCTAAGATTGTGCAACTTCTTTTGTCTTGGAGGAAAAACCCGATTATCCATTTATAGTTTCTATTTTACTCGCTAAAAACTGTAAATTTAAGACAAAAATTACCATCTAAATTTCATAGTTTTTCACGATGTCCACCATTTTATTGCAACAGATGAAGTTGCACAATCTTAGCATCATTGCAATGCTAGTGGTTCCTTTTTGCAAAATGCAATCCAGTTAGTCAATTACTTAGCCGTAGTTAGTTAGTCCTTTATCCACCGCATCCCTCCGCTTTCACCAATTGGATCGTTCCCTCATCTTTTTGACTTTTTATCTATGGTTTCGTCTATCGATCTCAATAATCAGCTCGCTGGAGCCAACGATAACCGGTAACCGACGCGTCGAGGGATCCCGATCCGTTGAGCAAACAATATCCAATTCGACAAACCCGAGGCTCATCAGTCCATAATCAGGCGGAGATGAGCGCTGCTTCTCTCCGAAAATCCCCCCCCCCCCCGGTCCCACCCGCTCTCATATTATCTTTTCGTCTCATCAATTTACATCGGCTCCAAGATCTTCCAAACGGTAGTGGAAGCCGGGGGGGGGGGTCAGGGGCTCCTCCCCCCTCCTTCCCGCGGTATGTCACCGAACGGTGCGTGGAACGGCGAGAGGCCAATCGGGAAACGCAGATTTAACTGCCCGGCGTGGCAACAGCGGCTCGGGGACTCCGGGGTCGGCCCCGACCGGCTATCGGCCGTCTAGCCGCGGTGCCCCGTTGGGAGAAACCGCGTATCGTCCCGCGGGACCCTCGTGCGCATCCGCGGTTCTTCCCCCGGGTCCCGGGACCCGGTGACTCCTCATGACTCGCTGACTCCGTTCCGGATGCGCTGTTGCCGTGTGAGTCGGGGAATTCGGACCAGGATGAGCATTTCACGTTGCCTGATTTACTTTTGTATAGAGTTTCGTGTCTCGGAGGTGGTTTTTTAGCTTTTCGGAGGACGTTTTGAACTTTTGATAGTCGTTCGATAATTTGATAAATTCTGGGTATTGGGCGTGGTGTCTAAGTCCGGGGAAAACCTGGATTCACCAGGGAATGAAAATTTTAGGGAAAATCGAAGAATCCGTTCCAGAATCCGGAAATCTCTGCTTCTACCACTTATGACTCTTTCATTATCAGTTATTAAGGTTTTACATTAATGCTCACGAGCCGTCACTCAGGGAATTCAGGGAATTGTGCCGAATTCATCAGGGAATGAAAATTTTAGGGAAAATTAAAGAATCTGTTCCAGAATCCGGAAATCTCTGCTTCTACCACTAATGACTCTTTCATTGTCAGTTATTCAGGTTTTATGTTATTGCACCCGAGCCGTCATTAACAACCTCTTGAAAGGCATCTTTGAATCTTCAAATCAGCAAAATGACAGAGGAGCTCTCTTCGACCAATGACTTCGACCAATGAAATTGATAGATAAAGCGATAGACAAGGAAGACATAGGGAACACGGAGCGATCCTATTGCTTGCAACGGGTGGTTTTCATAGACTAGGGGGAAAATGATGGACTAACTGTAGGGTCTTTCGTGGGTTGCCGTCAGTCTATTTCTTAGCTCCTTTGCCCTTTACAACCACCCGCTTCCACTAATAGGATCGCTTTACTTTCAGCGTGTCGTCTTTGACTATCAATCTCAATAATCAGCCGATAGATGAAAATAAGGTCTACAAGTCCGGAAATAGTACTGGTTTTTTAAGACCGGTCCGGAAGTACTGAAAAAGTGCAGAAATTCCTCAAAAAGGTCCGGAATTTTTTAAAATTTCTTGTCATTTTTTCGCAATTTCAAATTTTTGAAATTTTTCTAATTTCGTCAAACGAAGGCACTGAAAAAGTACGGAATTTTCCTGTCGGAGAAGGTACTGAATTTCTCGAGACTGTACCGAAAAAGTACTTATTTTTGACCAGCCTGTTTTAGTAGACACTCTGAAATGAAATTCGCTCGATCAGAAACCAGTTGATTGGTCTCGGATTCCGAGGCTCCAGATTCTCTTTTCTCGGAGCGTAAGATATACGGGGTCAATCGGCGACAAAATCAAAATCGGATCGCGTCGCGTGGCTCGGGAACTGGTTTCAGCGCTTTGTTTGCCCTCGGAAGCCGGGGCGGCGGCTCACGACCCGGGCGGCGTTGAAATGTGGGTTGCTGTTTGCTCTTGAACTTGCTCTTCAAATCCAGGTTTCGAGTATCGCACAAACGCGGCTCATGTCGATGTCAAGTTCAAGCGCACCATGCATGAGCCTCGGCCGAGCCGGAAAAAAAAGCCGAGACATTTGCCGCAGCGCCAGCTCATTTGGGTCGGGCTCAGGAGAAAGGGGTCAACACGGGGGAAAAATTGATCAAAAAATGTTACAGCACTGGAAAAAAAAACACATTGGATCTAGAGTCCAGACTCTTGAAAACATTGACAAGAAAAAATACTCTTGATTCAATCGGATTTTTGCTTGAATCAAAACAAAATCCGCTTAAATTAAGAGACTTTTACAGCACTGGAAAAAAAAAAAAAAAAAACACATTGGATCTAGAGTCCAGACTCTTGAAAACATTGACAAGAAAAAATACTCTTGATTCAATCGGATTTTTGCTTGAAGCAAAACAAAAGCCGCTTAAATTAAGAGGATTGGTTCTTGATTGAAGCTAGATTCTGATTGAATCGAGAGTACTTTTTCTTGTCGATGTTTTTAAGAGTCTGGACTCTAGATCCAACGTGTTTTTCTTTCTAGTGAGGAGTTTAAATCACTACACAAGTTGTTGAATATGTAAAATTTGAAAATTTTGAAACTTTGCGAAAATTTAAAAACTTTAAACTCCGAGGACGGAGGTCGGGGACACCTCCCAAACGCGTCCGCTTCAAAAGTTGAAAAAGTTTATGCAAATGAGTGGTTTTAAAGTTTGTTTTAAAAGTTTTTGAATTTTCGTAAATTTTTAAACTATTTAAATTTTTCATAAAAACTTGATTGCTGATTTAACAGGGTGTCTACAAGTCCGGAATTTCCGGGAAGTCCGGAAATAGTACTGATTTTTTAAGGGCGGCCCGGAAGTACTGGAAAAGTGCGGACATTCCGCAAGAAGGTCCGGAATTTTTTTTTTTCATTTTTGTGTCAATTTTGTCGCATTTTAAGCGAGAAATTCAAATCTTTGAAATTCTTCGAATAACGTCGCCGGTGGGGGAGGGGTGTATGAGACGTGTTTACTCGTGTTGGGCATATTTTCTGCGAAAGCCCTGTCAAAACTAACAAAAGTTCAGTTCCGTAAACCCATCCCTATTTGGACAAGGTCTTCCATTTATAAAAAACGAACGAAAAACTTATGAAAGAACAACATAAATGTGGTTAATAATTTTAACTTCCGCCGCTGCGCCGAGCGCACTGTGTTGGCGCAATGCGTGAAGTATTCATGCAGTCTTGTAGGCGCTATGCGTTTCACGCCGCGCCGACCGCTGCTGACCACACTGTTTAGCGCATTGCGTGAAGTATTCATGCAGTCTTGTAGGCGCTATGCGTTTCATGCCGACCGCCGCGCCGCTCCGTTTCAGGTCAAATTGCGTGTTTGGTTTCTCTCTTAACTCGACTAATTAAAGGTGTTGTCTCTTGTATCACCGAAATACGACGAAATTAGAAATTGCTATGGAACATTACCAGGAAATGAGAGATTTTGTCGCCTTTTCTCGTTTGTAATTTATTTTCTGAATCCGATTTTTCTCTCACTTTTTTTGATTACTAATGCGACGTTTCAAAATTTTCGCCGCCATTTTATTTTTTTGCAGAGGAATTTGTTCAACGAAGGTGTCCGAAAATTTCACGGAATTTTCTTCGTGCTGCCGATGAAATGCAGAGAAATTCTCGGAACAGATTCAACCATCAATTTCTTTGTAAAAAAATGAAATGGCGGCGGAAATTTTGAAACTTCGCATAACGCTTGTGATACTTCGGCCGGAAGGTGACGAAACGTACATTTTACAATACTGGAAAGCTAAGTTTACCACGGGAGTCTTTGTTACTGTCTTACTTGCTTTTTTAA
Organism: Bemisia tabaci; assembly: GCF_918797505.1. NCBI lineage: Eukaryota > Metazoa > Arthropoda > Insecta > Hemiptera > Aleyrodidae > Bemisia > Bemisia tabaci. Next base: position 9,330,762 of record NC_092799.1, read on the forward strand.
TCATCTACTTTTTTTTTAAAATAAGCCTCGTCTCGTTGATTTAATACAGGTTTTATTGAGAGACTTCAACCGCATTTCTAGCACACACGGCCACATTGACCATACAGGGTGGCCGAGACCTATCGTGATAGGCCTTTTCCTCGGTTATTTAAGGTCGGACAAAGTCCAAGGCCGCGGGGGACCAGAAGGGAACCGACCCCCTAGGAATCCGAATTTCATTGTCCTGGAGCCCCCCGGCCCGGTTCCTCTTGGAGAGTAAAAATTTACCTCCTAATTTTGAAATTATTTAATCAGAATTAGAAAGTACGGAAAATTTTAACCTAAATCGATCACAAGGAATCCAATATCTGCCCAACCTAATCCGAAATACTGACTCCTAAAAGTGGGGGACAGCAGTGAAAAAAAAGTAGCTTGGATCAAGTATGATCATTCTTGAATTTGCCGCCAAGAATTTTCTTTATCTTGCTTTAAGCTGACTTTTTCTTGATTCAAGAAAAATAATGCTTGGGTCAAGCAAAAAAGTAGCTCCTATTAACCAGCAAAATTCTTGATTTAAGAAGAAATACTTCTTGGCGGCAAAAAGATTTTTTTTTTTTGTCAGTGAGGACCTCTCATTCCAAAAATGCTGGTTCGCTAATTTGACGTAGAGGTTCGGAAAGAAGGCCTCTCCTTGGGTAATCGATCTCAAAGATTCCGAATTCAAGGTTCCCATCGTCCGCGGAGGCTTTTCTGATGGAGCACAGGTGGGACCCTGAACTTGTAGATATAACCAGTGTGAGGTTCCCATGTGCCCCACCAGAAAAGCCTCTGAGGACGACGGGAACCTCGAATTCGGAATCTATGAGATCGATTACCATGGGAGAGGTCTTCTTTCCGAATCTCTTCGTCAAATTAGCAAACACTAGCACTTTTGGAATGGGACGCTCTGTCCCCCACCTTTAACAGGGTGTCTGGCATCAGGATTTTCCCGATTTTGTCAGGATTTGAGGTCAATCAGGCTTTTATCCCAATTTCATCAGGATTTGAGGAAAAATCGGTCGGAAAATCAGGATTTGAGGAAAAATCGGTCGGAAAATCAGGTTTTGAGGAAAAATCGGTCGTAAAATCAGGATCTGAGAAAAGTCGGCTATCCAATCGGATTTTTTATGCTTAAAATGCATACGCTTATGCGGAGATTTTAATTTTTCTCCGCAAAAATCAGGATTTGGAAAAATTATGAAATCAGGATTTCGCAGTCAAAAATCAGGAGAAATCAGGATTTTCCAAAATGAAAAAAACTAGACACCCTAAAAGCCTTGAAGAGTTTTTAAACGGGGGACTCCATCCCCCACTTTTAGGAGTCTACATCTCGGCACTTACGACTTTTCACTCGGCCGTAGCGAGCAAGCAGAATCTTGAGTCCCTTTATACTGAGAGTCAAGACAACACCCCCTCATGGAGTCACAAACGGGATTAAAGATTACACAAATTGAACGTTTTTCGTAATCTTTGATCGGCCCATTCTCAAATTCCTTTCTCCGTTCCTTCTCTCATTCCGTTAGTTCCTTGCCGAACCCGTAATTCCCCGGTCCATTCCAGATTATAATCTTTGAAATCGACAAAAATGTAATCTATATTCCCGTTTGTGACACTGTGAAGGCATAAAATACGGGAACCAATCAGAAATGGATTCACGTTGTCTTGACTCTCAGTATAAAGGGACTCCAGCAGAATTTCCAAGAGGCCCAAAGCCCGAAAAACTTTCAAGCCTTCACTCCCTCTCCACTCCAACGCGAGGAAGCGTTGCGACTCCTCCAGCGCTTGCGGAGCGAGTTACGCCCTTTCAAAAGCGAACGGTCCCGCGACGCGAGACTCCGAGACGGGTCCGTAAGGGGAACCGTTCCGTTCCGTTGTCGTCGCCCGTTTTTCGACGCCGACCCGGCAACCCCGACCGCGGACGGCTCTCCGGTCACTGTCCTACTGCCCTTGATACCCTGATACCTTTTCTCGACGTCTCGCCTCTCGCTGCCACCCCCCCCCCCCCCGGCCCCCCTCGCCACGCCCGGCGCTCTCGTAATAGCCCACTTACCTCTCTTGTGTAGGAGTCGCGGTTGTGTCTTCGCTCCTCCGCCGACGTCGATCGCTTTCTATTCATAATTTCACCTCAATTTCTTTTCGTTTAATCCACACCCCCCCCCCCCTCTGGGTCCTGCTCGCGCTTTGTGCTTTAGCCCCCCCCCCCCTCTCTTCCCGCCGACACGACACGGCAGGTTTTGCGTGTCGTTAATGACCCCCTCCCCCCTGCTCGGATTCGGGAGGGGGCGACGGACTGGGTCCTTTCTCCTCGCGGTTTTTTTTTTCTTTCACTGAAAAGCGACGAGGAGCTTACGCTAAGGGGAAACGCCGTATGAGCCTCAAGACGTTGTCACGTTTCCTCCGATAAACGCCGAATTTACTGGGAGATTGCCACTGAAAAAAAAATCTCGGTGTATTTACTGAGAAAAGGGTAAAATTACCAAGAATTCAGGGTTCTATTTGATCCCAGTTTTTTTTTGGTAAAATTACCATCTATGGAATTGATAATTTTACCGAGAAATCTCGGTAAAATTATCGACTTTCTCGGTAATTTTACTGGACCCCGGTAAAAATGCCAATATTTTTTATCGACTGTGGTAGAATTACCGTGATAAAATGGCAAAGTTACCGGGAATTGATTACCGATAAAAGTGGTATTCTTACCTGAAAAAACCAGTAAAAATACCGGTTTTTAGGTAAGCTTACGAGTCAGTCTTGGTAAAATTACAAATAATTGGTAAAAAAAAGTGAGATGGTAAAGGTACCAACGGACCTTGGTAAAAACGCCGAGAATTTTTTTTTTCAGTGTGTGAATATTATTTGCCGAATTTTTCAGACGATTTTGTACGCAATTTAATCTGAAATGTCTGAAAATGTCAAAGATAAATATGCATGAATGTTGTCAAAAATACGTGTTTCATCGAGGGAAATTTGGCAACTCTAGAATGTTCATGGGGCGTTTTTCCTTAGTACGGTTGTCGTGTGCAGGTGTTAATCGAACCGGTTTCGGGCGAAAGGGTCCCTGCGATGAGCCGTCTTCGGGCCGCGGGTTTCCTCGTCCGGCCAGGCGCCCGGGGCTCATGAGTTTTCAGCGCTTGAGGCTTCGTCCTCTTTGAAAAGAAACTGTTTGGTTTGGCGTTGCGGCCTAGTCTAGAAGGGCCCAAACGTCAAGTACTTTTTAGCTTTGGATTTTGTCGTACTTTACGACGCCCAGAGCTCACGAGTTTTCAAGGCTTGAGGTTTCGTCTCCTTTGAAAAAGAACCGTTCGGTTGGACGTTGCAGTCGGGCCAAAAAGGGCCCGAACGTCATGTGGACTACATTTTGCAATCGGGAACTATTTCTGGCTCGGTTTAGAAACAACTTATATAGGGTGTACACTGAAAAAAAAAATATCGGTGTATGTACCCAGAAAAGAGTAGAATCACCAAGAATTCAGGGTTCGATCTGATCCCCGTTTTTCCTGGTGAAATTAACATTTATGAAAATTGGTAATTTAACCGAGAAATCTCGGTAAAATTATTGAACTTTCTCGGTAATTTTACTGGAGCAGCCCGGCAAATCTACCCAGCCATGGTAATCATACCGGGCTGAACCGATTATTGCACCGTTTACCTGTTAATTTAAATGAAAATACTGTAAAAATATCGGTTTTTAGGTAAGCTTACCAGCCTGTCTTGGTAACATTACCAATATTTGGTAAAAAAAATGAGATGGTAAAGTTACCAACGGACCTTGGTAAGAACGCCGAGAATTTTTTTTCAGTGTACGTCAAGGAAGTTTACGCAATTTTTGACTGCGACTGAAGCTCTAAATCCACGAGTTACAATGTATTGCTCTTTTAATAAATTTTTCCATCCAGTATTTTCCGTCAAATTAATTTTTGTCTCATATCTGCAAGCCTAACCAGTTCGAATGCTTTTTCTGTTACAGGTTAGATTTATTCCGTTTTAGAAGCTTTTAAACTAACAAGTTGTTCGGTAAGTACGATCATGTCTTTCAAATGCTAGGAATATGTCTCAGGGCTGGCCTAAGTCAACCAATTGGTGCGTTATCACTATGTAGCTTTGGAGAAACGGCTTATGAACACTTTAATGGTGCCAAACTTCTTTCGATAAAATAGAATTTACTCGAAAATCCGTTACGCATAATTTCGCTGAATTATTAGGGATTTCACCTCGCAGTTGCATCAAATGTTTCTGGAAAAGCGAAGAAGAATTTTTCAAGTATTAATCTAAAGCCTAACAGAGCGGAGCGGCGTGCTGCCAGCGCGAGAGGCTCACTGGCGCCTACAAACCTAAGTGGATACTTCACGCATTGCACAATGCTTGAAGTATCCACTTAGGTTTGTAGGCGCCAATGCGCCTTTCGCGCTGGCCGCTCGCCCCCGCCGTGCGGCGCGGCGGCGCCTGAAGCAACTATTTCACAACAGAGGTGTTGCACAGTATTATACGAAATTGAACGTATTAAGAATGACAGGCATCCTATAAAAGTACAGATCTTTCCTCGCAAAATAAATCAAGATACTTATCGTACACAGGAAAAATCTAAACAAGGGGAACTTACGGACCTGCCGCCTCCGATTGGGCTGAATTTTTTTTTACAGACTCTATGGACCAATTCTAGAGGTCAATTTGAGCCGTTTTCCCGAATGCGCAATAGGAAGGGCGTAAAAAATTCCCAAAAGTTGCGTTATCGGCGTGTGATTTGGTCGTGTGGCGCGTGGCAACACTGAAGCAGCCTCTTGAACCGCTTTATCGGCCTACAGGTTCCATCGGAGACCGGAGCCCTACTGCACAGATGCTGGTTTCATGATAGTGATGTCCCGGATTCGATCCCCGAGTAAATCGTCTACTTGTTATTTTCCGCATGATCACGTAACATTTTATTTTTAATTCTTCATCCGCATTTATAAATCAATTGAGCAGTTTCAATCTTTACCCCCCCCTTATTTTACGTCTCCTCCCCTTCCCCCCCATTTACTCACATTGACCGCCAATAACCGTATGAAACTTCATTGACATAAATTAATGAATTGAGAAGCAAAAGAAAACCTCATTTGTCACTACATTATCTCCCAATGTTTTCCTGGAAAAAAATGTAATGTGTAAATAAATCAAAGAGCAACCCCAAACCCATGTGCATGCAAGGACCGCCAAGAGACACATTATTTTGGCCCTTTGCTTTTTAATTCATTAATTTATGTCAATGAAGTTTCATACGGTTATTGGTGGTCAATGTGAATAAATATCGGGGGAAAATATACGTAAAATGAGGGGGGGGATAGTGATCGGAACTGCTTGATTTATAAATGCGGATGAAGAATTAAAAATAAAATGTTACGTGATCATGCGGAAAATAAAAAGTAGACTAAGCACTCGGGAATCGAACCCGGGACATCACTATCATGAAACCAGCACCTGTGCAGTAGGGCTCCGGTCTCTGCTGAAACCTTCAGGCCGATAAAGCGGTTCAAGAGGCTGCTTCAGTGTTGCCACGCGCCACACGACCAAATCACACGCCGATAACGCAACTTTTGGGAATTTTTTACGCCCTTCCTACTGCGCATTCGGGAAAACGGCTCAACTTGACCTCTAGAATTGGTCCATAGAGTCTGTAAAAAAAAATTCAGCCCAATCGGAGGCGGCAGGTCCGTAAGTTCCCCTTGTAAGAGCCATTGGCCGAGGCAAATATAGAGGTTCATCCGGTTCAGGTATAACAAGGTGGGAATTTCTTGAAACATAATTAAGTCCTGTTTACACCAAAGAGGTGTAGAGAGTTTTAGTAAATTTTGTCTCATGGAATTGACGTTCCTCCATTTTCACCAGAACTCTCAACTATATATTATTCTTCGCTGGACTAAAGCAGCATTTGCGTGATGCATTCTCTTTTGAAGCTACATTATTTCAAACGTCCATCTTCATTGAATCGTTCTGTGCCGTCTGTGCTTAAGTCGATGCACGTCATGTCTGTTTACGGCTGTGTCCTCCACTCATTCCAACGGTTGGCCATCAAATTCCACCCAAACCAGTCTTAAAACTCGAATCCTAAAATTCAGTCGTCCCTCGAGCAGATGTGTCAAACGCTCAATGTAGGTGGACTGCTCCTCCTGCATAAGTGCATACATGAGTCTACTAGACCCCGAATCGTTGGACTCTCATAAAGATGGACTCTTTGCGTTGTTTCAGCAGTGGCGTGGCGTGAATGATCGATCATCGATATTTCCCCATTTGAAGCTGTGGTAAAGAATAGATTATTGAGGCGTTCGCTGTGAACACCCTGTTTATCGATCCTTTTTTATAGTTTTAAATGGTAGATCAATCGATATATCGTAAAGCACGCCACGTCATTGGTTGTTTGGCAGATGAAAGAACGTAACTCCATTGCAACGCTCCAAACTTATCACTCGCAAATTGTACTTTCTTTCAAATAAACGAAGCGACTTGGATACACTTAATGGAAAAAGCGGTATCCAGAGAAGATGAAGAGACAATGGAACGACCATATCGGTCCAACTGGGTAGTTTGCAGGGTGCCTAGCGTCAGGAAAAACCGGAAAATATCAGGAATTTTGACCGATCAGGAAAATATGAGGAAAATCGGAAAAATCGGACGTTTTATCAGGATTTTTCTTACGTGAATCTCGAACGCCTCGAGGCTCATACGGTTTTTTTCCGAAGCACAGCAACATACGACTACTTTTTTGGGCTCACCTCTCATTGCAGTTGCGCTTTTTTGTCAGCCAAGCCGCTTGGCCCAAGTGACGATCCTAGGTGGAAGAAACCATAATGTGTGATATCGCGGTGATCATTCGTCGTGTTTATCGGAGGGCGTTATGCTTTCTTACCCTCACGTTTAAGTCTCCTAGTCATAAGGATTCCGCATGTCTTAACTCTCGGTGAAAAGGGACTCGAGCAAGGCTCATGCACGAAGCGATCGATCAGAGCGGCGGCATGTATCGGGTCTCCTTTTTTCTTGCCTCCGCGTTTAAGTCTCCAAATCTCAAGGATTTCGCATGTCTCAACTCTCAGCAGAAAGTTTTATCGTCCAGTGTCCCCCAGGTCCTTTCCAATTCCTGGATGAAGTCACCATTCCACTGTGGCGTCACTATCCCTCTATGACGTCACAATTCCTCTAGGACGTCATGATTCCTCTATGACGTCACCGTTGACGTGGGCCAAGCCTGGGAGGCCAACGAATCCAAAATTCAACGAAATTTTAAAAATCGGCCCGCAGGTGCACTCCTATTCCTTTATGACGTCACCATTCCTCTTTGCCGTCACCCTATTGCTCCTTCTTTGGCGTCACTATTCCTCTATGACGCCACGATTCCTCTATGACGTCACCGTTGACGTGGACCAAGTCATGGGAGGCCGACGAATCCAAAAATTCTACAAAATTTCAAAAATTGGCCCACAGGTACGCTCTTGTTCCTTTATGACGTCACCATTCCTCCATTCCTGTTTGGCGTCACTATCCCTCTTTGGCGGCACTATCCCTCTATGAAGTCACCATTCCTCTATGACGTCACGATGCCTCTATGACGTCATCGTTGACGTGGGCCAAGCCTGGGAGACCGACAAATCCAAAAATTCAGCGAAATTTAAAAAATCGGCCCGCAGGTGTGCTCCTATTCCTTTATGACGTCACCATGCCTCTTTGCCGTCTCCATTCCTCTATACGTCACGATTCCTTATAACGTCACGATTCCTTTATAACGTCACGATTCCTCTCTGATGTTACGATTCCTCTATGACGTCACTTTTGACGTGGACCAAGCCTGGGAGGCCGACGAATCCAAAAATTCTACCTACAACATTTCAAAAATCGGCCCGCAGGTGCGCTCCTGTTCCTTTATGACGTCACCATTCCTCTTTGCCGTTACCATTCCTCTATGACGTCACCATTCCTCTAGGACGTCACATTTGACGTGGACCAAGCCTGGGAGGCCGACAAATCCAAAAATTCAACGAAATTTCAAAAGTCGGCCCGCAGGTGCGCTCCTATTCCTTGATAACGTCACCATGCCTCTTTGCCGTCCTATTCCTCTATGACGTCGATATTCCTTTATAACGTCACGATTCCCCTCTGATGTTACGATTCCTAACTTTTCGAAAATCGTCCCGCAGGTGCGCTCCCATTCCTTTATGACGTCACCATTCCTCTATGACGTCACGATTCCTCTATGACGTCACATTTGACGTGGACCAAGCCTGGGAGGCCGACGAATCCATTAGAGGCCGGAGCCTTTTGTGCCGAGACGCTCTCACTCTCGGTCGGCCGGAAAAACGGAAGCGGGTGTAATTGAAACGGAGGAAGGCGAGCGCGGACGGCCTGTCACCGTCCCGACGTCGACGTCGACGTCTACGTCCCGTCGAGCCGCGAGTCGTTGTCTCGCGTTTTGTTGCCCAAGCCGGGATTTTTCTTTCACTTTGCGCACCGAGCAGAGATTGAATGGCCCCCGACAAAATAATGAATTATAATTTTCGCCCCGACCGCCGCGCCGACCGCCACCTGCCGCACCGCCGCCGCCGCCGCCGCCACACCGTGGCTCAGTGTAGTCACTTTCGGTCTCGCTCGCGGTGTTCGCCTTCGCAGGGTTGCCCAACTCTTCGGGAAATTCAATTTCTATGAGCTTTTCCCTGACTTTCGTCGTCGAAACCGGGAAATTGACCTCATTCGTCCATTGGTTGCTCTACCCCTCGTCCCACGATCAAATGAACCTATCAAATACTCATCAAATGCAAGATGGCGACAGGTTTTCGCGCAAGTCCGCTATCAAATGTTAGCGGACCGTCAAATGTTGATGAACCCGCCATCTTGCATTTGATGAGTATTTGATGAGTTCATTTGATCGTGGGACGAGGGCTTACGTTAGTAGGGTGGTTTGTTCAGGGTTGCCGCAGTCAGGGAAAACCAGGAAATGTCAGGGAATTTTAAAAACTCAGGGAAAACCGGGAAATGTCAGGGAAAATGACGAAAATGTCGAGAGTTTCCAAAACACCGTGACTGATTTGACGTTTTGGTTGTAATGTCAAAACATTTTTCGGCTCGAGTTTAAAATTTCAGCGGAGAAACGCGGTGGTTTTCCTGGGCTGAACGCTGAAAATTACCGGTACTGAGCCAGGGTGTCAAGCAACCGGGAAATGTCAGGAAATTTTTTTGTGTATCAGGGAAATCAGGGAAAACGACAGGGAAATCGAAAAACACGAATTTTTCGGAAAATGTTCCGCGAGTTTTTCTCTCACGAAGATTTCTACCAAAATTCCTATCAGAATTTCTGCTGATGTCCTAAAAATGAGGGGAAAATAGCTCAAGTAAGTTTTGGCACTTATATTTTGCTCTACTCTGAAAAAAAATCGTACTTGCATGAAATCAGTTAAACCGTATCGAAAAATCAGGAATAGTTTCCCAATTTGTCAGGGAAATGTCAGGTAATTATTTCTTCCGTCTGTTAGAAATGGACCACTAGACGAGGTACGAATTTCAGCATTCTGATACATGTTTCCTCACCAAAATTTCTCGTAAAATACGATGCACGCAACGAAAATTACCAAAATCAACTCCTTCCGAGGATATTTAATAATTCTTGGTGCGTGAATTGAAACCACCCGCTCATGAAAACTCAATGCTCTACGTGATTCACATCGCGCGCTAAACGTTATAATGAACGTCTCTGCGATAAAAACATCTGGCAACCTCAATCTTGACGCTTTGGCTCAGCTATAGCAAATTACTTATAGTTTGAAAAACTCATGGTGGGGAATGAACATTGCTCGATTGAGAAGCTTGCTGCTTACAAGAAACCCTGCTGACGAAACTGAAACGGCCCTCACTTTCAGTTTCCCCTTATCGGAGATCTGCCAGCGCCGCCTCACTTTCTCCGCGCCTGCGCGGTGTGTGCGCGGATCGTAGCGCCGGGCCGGCCCCGTGTATTGTTATCATTTTTTCCTTACCCCCCCCCCCTCGCGGGCCCCGCGCCCCCCGCGACGCTAGATGCGCCGCCGATTCGTCCCACACTTTCTGCGCCGATCGCGCCGGATCCGAAAACCGCGCAACTCGGAACCGGGAGACCGGGCAGATGCGCGGTTTCTCGTTTTCTCGGGGTCGTTTTCTCGTCGAGTGATCTAACTCCACGTCGTCGATTAGGTTTTCAAGGGAGGGGGGGGAGGTGCGCGGCGGCGCGAAAAATGGATTCCGCGATGGCCCTCGGGAAACTTCCGCGGTCGTCGGGATCGACGTTGTTTGCTCACGCAGACGACGTCGACGTCGTGGACGAGGCGTTAAAAATAGAGACGTCCGCCCGTCGCGTGGAAACCGAGGGGCTAAGAAAACGCTGCCCTAGAGTTGTTTTTTTTTTTGCTCTATGAAGCTTAGCCAGCCAAATTTGGCATTAAAATGTGTTGTTTTTTTTTGGTCTCGAATGTGCTGGTTACACGCTCGAATTTCTATCAATTTCCGATCAAATGGTGACTGGTGCGCACCATCTACCATCAAATGTCTGCGGCCTGCAAAAATTTGATGGTAAATGATGGAGCTGTGGAGCTCATCCTTCATCTGATTTCCCCACAACCGTGCTTATTTCAATCAACACGCTGTTTTAATTAATTTTACTCATCAATCTAGATAACTCTCGACCGCCATCTTGGTCATAATTTTGATCGGAATTGGACGGAAATTTGAGCATGTAACCAGGACAGAAGCGAACGTGCGGTGGGTATAATCGAAGGGTATCTTCGCGATTGATTCTGTCATGTTTTCATTTGAAAATAATGCGACGCGACTAGTTTACGACTGACGATTCCCGGCACACATCTTTTTATTTGGATGGGGATTTTGATTGTTAGTCGAGGCCTTTATATTAAAGTTATTTTCAGAGGTTACCATCAATCTTTGCTTAATGATGAACGATAAACGATAAACGGTGAGCGATAAGACAGGAATATTTAGCCAATATTTAAACAATATTGTTTTGGTATTTATGCAAACATTGGGCCAATATTGGTTAAATATTGAGCCAATGTTAAAATCGTACACCATCTTTCCTTTTGGCATAAATACTGTGCCAATACTTTGGCTGAGAATACTGTGCCAGTACTTCAAAGGGAAAGTATTTGGATATCAATATTGAGACAATACTACACCAATATTGAATCAATTTAGGGGTTCGCAGCTAGGGGATGGTGGAAAAGGGTTAATTGTGGAAATAATTTTAGAAACCATGAAAAATAAAAATAATGAAACCACTGGGATGTTATTGAATCGATTTTGCAGATTAGAAATTTTTCATCCACCTTGGGGATTGAACCCGGGACCTACCTAACACTAACCGACGACCCTACCGATTGAGCTTCACTAGACGATGTATTTTAGTGACTTAAAACCGGTATTTAACGTCGAGTTGGACGGGCAACTAGGATATTTTCCATCTGCCTGGATTTGTCCGTGTATTTATTTTACTTTTTACTTTACTATATTTTTTAAATTTATTTTATCGTTTTACTTTGTTTTATTTCCTTGCTGACTCTATTTTTTTCTTCACTCTATTTTTTTTTTTTTTTCAAGCACTTCATTTTTTTTCTTTAATTATTTACTTCTTATTCCTTTACTTTGTTTTGTTTTACTGTAATTTATTTTAATACTTCATCATAATTTTTTTGACTTCAGTTAATTCTTTAAATTCATTCTATTCTTTAACCTCATTTAGTTTTTTCCCTTATACTTTATTTTTTTCTTCATCTCAGTTTTTTTACTTCATCTCCTTGCTCCCTCTAATGTTTTACTTCAGTTTAGTCTTTGACTTCATTTTATCATTAATTTGATTTACTTCATTTTATTTCTCTTCTTTTGTCTCTGTTATTCTATTATTTCCACCATTCTATTATTTTATTTATTTTTTTCTCTTTAAATTTTTCATCGACATTCTGAGATGCATTTTGCATTTGATTGCAGTTTGATGTCTTCCTCATAAAGACTATGCAGGTGCGATTGCCATAATCTCACAGCTGCACAGCTACTAAGTGCAAGTTCTACAGGAGACCAATAAGCACACGAGATCAAGAATTTCTTCTTCAGTTGAATTTAAATGTTTCATTTGAAATTTGAAAAATAAAAAATAAACAACCAGATGTGAATGAATGATAACATTCTCATTCAATGATAATATTCACAACAGTACATGAACTACAAACGAAACAAAAAAAGAAATAAACTGAGATCACGCGCAAATACATTGAAAATGACCTCAAGGAGGTGGAAATTCAACAATTTCTTGGGAGGCAAAAAAATATATATTATATTATATTATATTAAATTTGACAACAACTGCAATAACCTTTATGAATAATAAGGTTGAAAATAATGGATAATTGTTCAGAAAGAACACATTTGAGCTACGTCTTAAATCTAAGCCTTATTATGTTTAATACTTTTCGTTATGGGCAGGCATTTAGTATGATGACTTATACCGATTAGGATATTGAAAATATTTTAAAAATATTTTGAATAGCAGTATTATTGTTTAAAATATTTTCAAAATATTTTGAAAATACTTACCAATGCATTACTGTCTTTTAAAATGTTTTTAAAATATATAATAAATATTTTGAATATAAATATTATATGTACTGATATTTTAAAAATACTCTCACGATATAAATTTTTACAGTATTGAAATACAAATATTTTGAAAATATTTTTATGATGTTTTGGGTAAACATATTATTTTTAAAAATACTAAATGATGATTCTTTAAATATTTTCTAAAAAAATAATTTTGATTATAATATTATCAAAATATTGTCAGTATTGTGTAAATATTGCGACAGTACTGACAATATTTGCCCAATATTGGTTTTTTTTTATTAAAATCGAAGGGTATCTTCGCGATTGATTCTGTATGTTTTCATTTTGACGAATAATCGGTCGACGCGGCCTAGTTTACGACTGACGAATTTGGGCAAAAATGATGAGCGATGCGTAGTTGAACTTACGTTTCTTCACACGGTCAGAATGGGATCCTTGAAATAGGTTATCCCCAGTAGCGAGGCGTGATGGATCGATTATCGATATTTACCTTTTTGAAGCTATGGTAAATAATCGATTACTAAGGTGGCTGTTACGGACACCCTGTTAATCGATCCTTTTCCATAGGCTCAAATGGCAGATCAATCGATACATCGCAAAGCACGCCACGCCGAACCAAAGCCCAGCCCCCTTATTAATCAGCGGTGCAAGCTGAAGTCATCATCGATTGCCCATCTGGAGGACCTCATCATCGCCGCACAGTGGATCGAGTCGATAGGAAAAGTCGGACGAAATTTGAAAATTTTAAACGCTTATAACTCCGCGTTTATACGAAATTTTGAGATTCTGAAAGTGGTTTCATTGGCTTTCTCGTAAAATTTTCTTCTATCAGCATCCCTTGAAATTTTAAATGTGACAAAATAAACATCAAAATTCGCAGTTTTAATAAAAAATTTCATGTCCGACCTCTCCGATTCACCCAATCCTCTGTGCGCCGTATGAAGATGGCATAACACGAACAAACTACACCCAATCTGACGATTCGTCAGAGAGTTAAACTGACCTGTCGACGCGCAGCAGTCATCACAGGCGAAGACAATGGGCCACAAAACAAAGTATGAGTTAAAGCATCACGTCGTATAAATCCTCTTTGAAATTTTACGTATGAAGCGATTCACGCCACGGAAATTTCGGAAATAAATTGTTAAGTGAGATCTTAATGTGTGCACCTAATTGTGAACCAATGGAACACAGGTTTGACGAATGATGTCCTCTGTATTTTCGCCATTTACTCCATGTTAATTGCGATTTCTTTCATTATCTTTATTTCCGAGCTTCCCATCGTGTGAGTCATTTTCCACCCGTGAAATTTTGAAGAGAAAACGTGCACGGGGTGTGTTAAGTTCATTCATCGTTTGGTTTCCCATTATTGCTGATCAACTGATTAAAAACCAAGTGCTTTTTGGCACCTGTCTCAAATTCACTACAATGGCAAGTTCTATTACTCGGCAAAAAATGAATGTTCCAGAGCGGTCCCTAATAGATTCCTGGACGTCCTAACTCCTTAAATGTTCGACGAAGATATGCTAGATGAAGGGAAACGTTGTAATTATCGCACCCGACGTTGTTAAACCGGATATTTTGGGGTTAAGTCGTCGCGTACTACAATAATTGACCGATCTGGAACGTTCAGTTCTTTGCCAGATATCCATTTTTTGCACGGTTCATGAAATCGGTCTTACGCGGAGAAAAAAACTTCGTGCGTGGGACCCGAAGTTGAAGTCATATGGATCTCTGAAGTTTTCTGATCACGCATCCGAAAACTTGAGGTCGAGCCGCCGAAGTTCGGCTCAGACATCGAGGTACTTCGGTATGTACCGGAGTACTTCAGATGTGTGACCCGAACCCTTCGGTGTATATTGAAGTACTTCAGATGTCTGACCCGAACTTTGGCAGCTGGACCTCAAGTTTTCAGATACGGGATCCGAAAACTTCAGAGATCCATATGACCTCAACTTCAGGTCCCACGCACGAAGTTTTTTTCTCCGTGTAGAAACACCAGCGGGTTGATTGTTGAAATTGACAGAGAAAACGATTGACAGTTAGACATCGGGAGTATGGACCGATCCTGTTGATGAAAATGGATGGTCCCTGAATACTAAGGGAGAAATGATAAACCGACAATAGGACCCCACGAAGGACGGGTCTCTCGTGGGTTGCCGTTAGTTAGTCTATCACCTACCTCCTTCGTCCATTGCAACCACCCGCCTCCACCAATAGGATCCCTCCTTATTCCTTTTGTCTCCTTTGTCTACAGCATTGCGATGGTGAAACTACCAAACCACGTATCTCGTTTGCGGTGTCTAAAAATCTCCGCTCTCATTTTATTTTTCTGGAGGAGAACAATTCAATGTCATTCCTTGAAGTTTTTACAGAATTTCCTTCGCACTGAGAAGAAAAATCACGGAAGTTTTCAAGAATTGACGTTGAGTACTTTCCCATTTAAAAATTAAAGTAAGGCAGGAAGTCTGCGACGTCGCAAACCGAGATACGTGGTTTGGTAGTTTCACCGTCGATTGTCTACCAATTTCAACAATCAGCCTGCAGAGCTTTCATTCCCGCGGATTGATTAGCGATATTGATCGGCGAAGCTGTAGACCAAGAAGACATTTTGTAAATTTTTTGAAAACTTCCTTAATTTGCTTTTCTGTTAGCAGAATAATCCGTATATATTTCAAGTCATGACGCTGGCTTGTTTCTTTTCGAAAAAATTAATTAGGAGCGGAAATTTTAAATCACTACGATGGCGATACGTGGTTTCGCACATTGGGCATACTGGCCAAAGGCCAGGGTACTCGGTATATACTGTAACCAAAGTCTTTTTAGCCGTGAGGTAGTGGCGAGGTGTAAATCATCGTTTCCAGTACGAAAGAACGTAAGTCCATTCCAAGGTTGCCAAATTGACTCGAACAATTAATTTATTTTCCAAAAATGTACGTAAGCGATTTTTATTCAAAATTGGTCTGTCTTTTGCTTGGAATCTAGAGAAAAATCAGGGAAATTTTCAGTCAGAAATGCCCAAGATTCTCTTGATTAATATGCAATTTTCGAGGGGAAATTTGGCAACATTGAAATGGAGTTACGTTCTTTCGTCCAGGAGACGACAAAATGATTGATTATGATCGATATTTCCCCATTCGAAGCTATGGTAAGGAATCGATTATTGAGGGGTCCGTTTCGAACATCCTGCTTCTCGATCTTTTTCCATAGACTTTAACCGCAGACCAATCGATATGTAGCAAAGCACGTTGCGCCACTGCCGCGAGGGTCACCTCGAAGAGCTTTCCGCGAGTTTTGACTTCGATTTTAAGCGTAGGCATCGGTTTTTTCGCATCTCCCGTGGAATCTCGCACAGATTCAATCGGTCGACTGGCCATTCTCCGCTCTGGCGAGAACTCGGGTTTCTCGACGATAGTGAGAAACGTCGCTCAGTGGACCGAGGCAATAGGAGAAGTCGGACAAAATCTGGAGCTTTGAAAGCTTACAGGTGCGGAAATGTGAAACAAAAAATTTCAAGAGTGGTTCTATTGGGTTTTTCGTGAAATTCCCTTTCAGGAACATGGACCGAGGCAATAGGGGAAGTCGGACAAAATCTGGAACTTTGAAAGCTTACATGCTCGAAAATGTGAAACAAAATAGTTCAAGAGTGGTTCTATTGGGTTTTTCGTGATATTCCCTCTCAGGAGCATGAAATTGAATTTCGACGGTGTAAGTCAGCAATCGCACAACTCGGTTTGCGACGTCGCAGACTTCCTGTCATACTTTATTTTCTAAACGGAAAACATACTTTATTTTCTAAACGGCAATTCTTTAAAACTGCCGTGATTTTTCTCCTCTGTGCGAAGAAAATTCCGCAAAAACTTCAAGGAATGATGTCGATTTGTTCTCCTTTAAAAAATAACATAGAGGCAGAGATTTTCAGACACCGCAAACGAAATGTGTGATTGCGGACTTACGCCGTCGTTTGTCGTTGTATGAACATCATTTGAAATTTTAGCCGACAAAGTCTGCCGTGCTAAGGAAGAACGCCGTATGATCATCCGAGAGTTGCCAAATTTCCCCGGATAAAAGATGCATTTTTCAGGAAAGTTGCGCATAGTTTTCCTTGAAATTTTGAGATATTTGAGACTTAAGTGTATACGAAACTGTCTGAAAAATTTGCTGAAAAATATCCAACAGTTTCCGTGAAAATTTGTATTTTATCGGAGGAAATTTGGCAACGCCTGATGGTTCATACGGCGTTTTTCCTCAGCAATAAAGTCCCTTCATACCCAGAGTTAAGACAACTCGATTATCAGCTGACTGGCAGCCGGCCTTGGCTGGTCGAGGCACAAACGAGTGCACCGAAACGAACGATATTAAGGGATAAGGATAAGGAATCCCGCGATGTCTGCCATCGAAAAACAATAAGATCAACAAAATTGATCAATCAAAAAGAAAATGAGATACGTTTGTGAATAATTGCTCAATCTATTTTCATTTTGGACCGACGGAAATAACAATTTACTCTTGATAAACCACAATTAGGTAATATTTTAATTATTTTTGTTCACATTCGAGTCACCGCCATCTTGGTGCACTCGTTCGTGACTCCATGAGCGAGAACCAATCAGAATTTGATTTTTTTATAGGCCACTTTCAGCCCAACCAAAAGTTAGAGTCCCTTTATACTGAGAGTCAAGACAATGTGAATCCATTTCTGATTGGTTCCCGTATTTTAGGCCTTCACAGTGTCACAAACGGGAATAAAGATTACATGTTCACCGATTGCAAAGACTATAATCTGAAATGGACCAGGGAATTACGGGTTCGGCAAGGAACAAACGGAATGAGAGAAGGAACGGAGAAAGGAATTTAAGAATGGGCCGATCAAAGATTACAAAGAACGTTCAATTTCTGTAATCTTCGTCCCGTTTGTGACTCCATGAGGGTATGGAGTACCTGTATAGCGAGAGTATGGACAGATCGCTTCATGGAGGCTCAGGGCCCAAAAGTGCAGCCACCCTTCTAACCAACTTCTAACGCACAAAATTTCACTGCCAGTCTGCAGGTTCCAATTCTAACGAAGATGGTCAAGAATGTACATAAATGAGCGTTCTTCCGCAAAATTGAGTAAATTATGCAAAAACTGATTCTAACACGTGCTTTACAGGTAAGATACCACTGTATTAGTAATCAATTCCGATAACTTTGCCATTATCTCGGTAATTCACAGGTCGATGCATTTCTGGGCCTAACTTTATTCGCAGAAGCATCGGTGAAAGGCCTGATGACTTTCGGAGTTTCACATCTGTACCATACTCTCGCTATACAGGTACTCTACCATGAGGGGTGTGGGAGTTGTCCGTAACTCTGGGTAATAAAGGGACTCGTAACTAGCACGGCAGATATCGTGTCCGACCTCTTCTGTTGCGGGGTCCACTGTGCGTTGGTTACACTTCTCCGGCGACAAGTGGACCGATTTCGAGTGACGGTGGCGCGCGAGGCGGAGAAAATAGGGAAAAGAGGATGGTGCCGCGGCGGCGCGGCGGCGAGGTGGAGCACGGAGCGGAGGTCGTTAAAAAAAAAGAAGGGGGAAAGAAAAGGCAGAGCCGGCGCGGAGACCGGGGACCGGACGGGACCGGGCCGAGAGACGGGGGCAAGTCGCGGTTGCGAGTGTAATGCACGAGGAGAAAGTAACATTACCGACATCTTAAGCCCCGCTCTCACAGGCGGCCAGCGACGACGTCAAGTTGCTCGGGCGCGGAGTACACTGTTAAAACTTTTACTCACTTCGTTTCACTTCTCCTTCCTCTCTCAGTGGGTCCTTAGTAGAGTCCCTTTATACCCAGAGTAACGACAACTCGATTATCAGCTGACTGGCAGCCGACCTTGGCTGGCCATGGAGGCCGAAACTAGTGCACTCAAACGAACGATATTGGGGGATAAGGATCAGGAATCCTGCGATGTCTGTCACACAGAAACAACAACATCAACAAATTGATCAATTAAAAAGAAAATGAGATTGGTTTGTGAATAATTTCTTAATCTATTTTCATTTTGGACCGATGGCAATGACAATTTACTCTTGATAAACCACAATTAGGTAATATTTTCATTATTCTTGTTCACATACGAGGTACCGCCATCTTGGTGCACTAGTTTCGGCCTCCATGAGCGAGAACCAATCAGAATTGGATTTTTTTTTAGGCCACTTTCAGCCCAACCCTGGCCCAACCAAAAGTGAGTTGTCGTAACTCTGGGTATAAAGGGACTCTAGTCCTTAGAAGTAAAAGGACCATACGGCCTTGTCTCCACGGGCCTTTTTACGAGATTTGTCCCAGGGAAAAATCCCACTTACGAAGTTGGGAAAAATATTGAGTTAATCAATATTTTTCCCAGTACCAAGTATGGTCCTTTTACTCCTAGGACCCACTGAGAGAGGAGGAAGAAGTGTAAACGAATTGTGCGATATTTTGTTGAATACTCCATTGTTCAGGTTTGTTTAGTCAAAATAATGTGTCTAGTTGTCAATTGAGTGCAAGTATTATTTTAATCCCGGTTTAATACTCGACTGCATGTATCTAATTTATCTTCCCACGCAAACTAGTCCCAGGACCGTATGAGCCTCGTCCCGTGGAGACGGTAACTGGGAAAAATCCCAGAAGTTTCATTCCTGCGATTCGAACTTGGGACAAATCCCACGAAAACGTCCCGTGGAGACAAGGCCTACTTGGTACTGGGAAAAATATTGATTAACTCAATATTTTTCCCAACTTCGTAAGCGGGATTTTTCCCTGGGACTAATCTCGTGAAAAGGCCTGTGGAGACAAGGCCCAAGTCCTTCTTTAAACGGTTCCTTCATCAGGACTGCCATGCTAAGGAAAAACGCCGCATGAACCTTCAGGCGTTGCCAACTTCCCTTCGATAAAATACGAATTTACTGGGAAAAGTCGTTAATCTTCCTCTTCAAACAAACGCGATATGGTTGATCTTGAAATGTGTAATTCCGATGTTGGGCAGGTAAAACGACGATAAGCGAAGCCAGAGAAATCAAATCAAACCCGGAGACTTAAACGCAAGGGTAAGAAGAAAGGAGACCCGATACGCGCCACGCCGATCGATCGGCCCGTAAAATCGTGGGTATTTAAGCCTTGCTAGAGTCCCAATCCCTATGGCTCGGAGACTTAAACGCAAGGGTAAGAAGAAAGGAGACCCGATACGCGCCACGCCGATCGATCGGTCAGTGAAATCGCGGTATTGAGCCTTACCAGAGTCCCAATCCTGTGCTCGGAGACTAACGCAGGGTAGAAAAGGACCCATACGCGCCACCCGATCGATCGGCCGTAAATCGTGGTATTAAGCCTCGCTAGAGTCCCAATCCTTATGCTCGAGACTTTAACACGAAGAAGAAGGGACCCTACGCGCTACGCGATCGATCGCCGTGAATTGCGGGATTTAAGCTTGCTGGTCCCATCCTTAGTCTCGGAGACTTAAACGCGAGCGGCGAGAGTAAGAAAAAAGGAGACCCGATACACGCCGCCGCGCCAATCGATTGGTCTGTAAATTCGCGTCGCGCGCTGCTTGTGGGAGCGTGGCTCGAGTCGGTCGCAGACTCGCCTGCCTCAACTCGGGATCACCGAGTTAATGTACGTGCGTTCACAAGCACGGTTGCCTCCTTGCCTAAATCGATATCGTTTATTGCTCCGAGTCCAGTTCCAATGATCCGAGTCTCGATTTGTCCATTTTTTAACGTTCGATTTTACAGGGTTTTGCTTGAAAAGTTTCTCTTTCAAAGCATGGTTTCTAGTTTTTTAAAAACCGGGGAAAACCGGGATTCATCAGGGAATGAAAATTTACCGGGAAAATCGGGGAAAATCAGGGAATCTGTTCCAGAAACCGGGAATCTCTTCTTAAACCACCCAGGGATCATTTCGTTTTCAAATTTGGCGGTCTAATCTGACGTGCGCCAAAGAAATGGCTGTAAGATGAATTAAAGTCGATATGCATATCTAAAACTCTGGAAAATTATATTCTTTTCCCCAAGAAAATCCCGGGAAAGCGGGTGAAAACTTCGGTTTCTCATCAGGGAATGAGCTCCTGAAAATCAGGGAAAAATCAGGGAATGAGCTTTGCCAAGAAGACTAGACACCATGTTTCAAAGCGTTTCCGTGCTCTGCATCCTAAAAAGTCAGGAAATTCAGAGATCCAGGATGACTCGCTGTCTCCCGTAAAATTTGATGAGGTTTGGTCTAGAGTACCTATACAGGGAGAGTATGGACATGTCGAAAATTTTGAGGTTAGGTGATGGAGCTCTTATAGACCCCAAAAGGGTAGGCAATCTATGAATTCAAATTATCCAGAGTGATGTATAAATACAATTGATGGGAACTGTCGTTGGTTAAGCACGTATTTGACTTGCATAAACTTACTCATTTTTGTGGAGGAATACTTACTTATGAATTTTCTTGTCCATTTTCGTTTGATATTAAGAGTCTAAAGATTGACAGTGAGTGACATTTTTCGTTTTCAAAGGTTACCTACCCTTTTGGGCCCTAAGAATTACATATTTCGAGTCGTCCATACTCTCTCTATATAGGTACTCTAGTTTGATCCTCCTTGATCGGGTTTCATTTTAGTGTTGAGTAAATATCGTTATCTCTGTGAAAAATTGGGAAGGCCTGTAAGGCACAAAATCACACAGAATACATTTTAACCAAGGTTTTTTCCAGAATTTACTAAAATTAGATTCGCATACAGAAGAACCAGAGCTGATCCCCTTCAAAACCCTTTGAAAATTTTCTTTCAGTATAAAGGGACTCTACCCTCAATCAGTTTGTAAAGACACTTAAGCATGTGCCTGGAAACCTCGGATGAGTGTTCCTAGAGGTTAAACTCTGGTTTTGAATCACGATTCGGCAAGCGGGTTGACGTTGATGTTGTCGGTGTTGCGAGTCGGCTTGGACCCAAGCGCCGGCCGCTCCGCGCCGGTCGGTACCGATGAAGATGTTAATGAGGAAAGCTCCAGTCACCTGGATTATATGCACCGTGCAGCGGACTCCCGCACTCCTCACGCCTCGGTCCCCGGTCGGGAGCATTGCGCATCGCATCGTGGAGAGAGTTGGGATAGCTCCACAAGTCGAGTCGACTACACTGCATAAGGAAGAACGCCGCATGAACATTCGCCAAATTTTCTCCGATAAAATGTTTATTTTTGAAGAAAATGGAGATGTTGCATGTGTGAGGGATTTGCAATTTGACCATTGATTTTTATGTAAAAGTTCGCAAGAAACACGATGGTCCCACTGGTTTTTTCTGAAATCAACTCTCAAGCTCAAAAAAAGCTCTCAAAGAGAGGCCAAAATGGAGGGGATATCCTGCCCTACCCTGAGAGTCCACCTTTACATCAAAACAAACTCTCCATGCAAAGATGTGGGGCAAATACATTAGTAGGGTTGCCGTGTTTTCAGTTTTGGAGTCCCCAAATAAAGTGGCAGCCCTGTCAATGTATTTGCTCCCTATCTTTGCATGGAGAGTTTGTTTTGATGTAGAGGTGGACTCTCAGGGTAGGGTGGGATATCCCCTCCATTTTGGCGTCAACTTGAGAGATTTTTTGAGCTTGGGAGTTAATTTCAGAAAAAATCAGTGGCACCATCGTGTTTCTTACAAACTTTTACATCAGAATGAACAGTCAAATCGCAAATTCCTCCCCAACATCTCCATTGTCGATATTTTTCCTAGAGTACCTCTATCGGGAGAGTATAGACAACTCGAAGTATGTAGCTCTTAGGGCCCAAAAGGGCGACAACGTGAACATACCAGAATCACTAGAAAAGTGCCGCTGCCAACCACCTATACATTTGAAATATTTATCGATAGAGCCGACAGCGCATTGCAAACAAGCGCTTTTAAGGATCAAGGCTATCATACTGAGAAAATTCATGCGCGATCAAAGTTGTATACGTGATTTTATAATTTTTAATCAGTGTACCTACTCTCGCAGTGTAAATTAGTACCACCAGATAGTTTGAGTTCATAGGTTGGCTACCCTTTTGGGCCCAAAGAGCTACATGACCTGATCAAACCTAACCACAAAATTTTCGGGTTGTCCATACTCTCCCTATAAAGGTACTCTAATTTTTCCTTGAAATTTTCAGACTTTTTAGATCAAATTACAAGCAAAATTACCATTACCAAAATTACAAGAGAAATTGGACGAAAAATATTCACGAATTTTCTCTAAAATTGGTGATTTATCGAAGGAAATTTGGCAACGCCTGAAGGCTCATACAGCGTTCTTCCTTAGCACAGCAGCACAGGCGTGCAGAAAATGCTACACCACGCCCCCCGCGCGACGGGAGGGACAATAATTTTAAGGGCTCAATGGGGTTGTTTCATGGGTGAGGGATTTGAGAAGAAAAAAAGAGTAGCCGTAGAACTTTTCGCGAAAAAACCGATGGTAACATTTTAAAAGTTTAAAATCGAGCCCCCATGCTGGAAAAGATCGCTGAAGTTCCTTCAAATTCAAGTTCGAAGTAAACGATTTTCATTGGCTGCTGTGCAGTTGGGCAAAGTACGTTTCACTCCGCCTGGGAGTCTCACCTGGCCGCCATTATCCGCATCTTGGCTGTGTGTTTATCCTATGGAGAGTTACTGCCGTGCTAAGGAAAAACACCGTATGAACTTTCGAGAGTTGGCAAATTTCCTCGGATAAAACATGTATTTTTGAAGAAATGTATGCGTATTTTTCCTTGAAATTTTCAGATATTTTCTAGATTAAATTGTGAGCGAAATAGTCTGAAAATTTGGAAGGAAAATATTTACAATTCCCCCAATAAATCCGTGTTTTATCAGAGGAAATTTGGCAACGCCTGAAGGTTTATACGGCGTTTTTCCTTGGCACGGTAGAGTAAGTTAGGATAAACTAATCTCGAGCTCTGATTTGCTACGACGATGAGCGGACGCTGCTGCGTCGTTTCTGGACTTTCGGAGCTTTTTCTCCTTGTTCGAATCATCAGAAAATTTTTAAAAGAATACCTCAACAATCAGCAAACCTCCGAGTTGTAAAAACTGAATTTAAACAAAATCATGCACAATCCCGTTGTCGAAAATCAAAGGGAACAAGAAAGAAAAGGCAATGTCTCATGTTTCCTTGGCTGGCCTTTTTCCTCCGAAGGCCACTCTTTGACAATTATTACAGCCGTTTCATTGGATCGTTTCCTCGAGAAAAATAAATTATGAGCGGAAACATTGAACATCGCTGGCTAAGTAGGTTAAAGCCAAGATTGTTTCACCCCTTATCAATGGAACTCTTTCCACACCACCTTAGAGAAACCCTTGTGAAGATGAACCGTTGATCACCGTCAAGATAAAGTTGATGTCAATCAATATTTATAATATCACTTGAGATGATAACATGGAGTTAAAATTTCACTGATTATCAACTTTGTTTTGGCGATGACCATCAGATCATTTTTATTAGGGAAAGACCAACTTGCATTAACTTTTGTTTTCTCAGGAGGTAAGTTCAGTGGCGCGTTGTTCCTTTTTTTTTTACAGTGGTTGAACTTCCCCCTTAGGCCTACTGATCCACTGACGAATTACGAAAAAAAAAAAAAAACAGAGAGGGATGAAGGAGTTTTACGTATCCTCCCGCCCAGACAAAATGGACCATCTTTTTTTTTTTTTTCGCCAGAAGGGCCGAGGGTTTCTTTTACCGCCCTCTAACTTGCACCATACCGGGTCCTGGTTATGGATTCAGCCGTCGTAGGAAAGCGATGGCCGCCGGCCGACTGAACGAAGTGCCGAAACACCACTGCATCCTTCGAACCAAAGCTACGGTACCGTACGCCCCCTGTTCTAAATTTACTGGGCGTTAGAATATTTAAAATTCCTAGACCCACCCTCTGTTAGGGGAGGGGAGACAAAGAGAAAGAATGAAAAAAAGCAAGCCCTACTGGCACGCTTTAAAAGAAAAAAAGAAAAAAAAGAGAAAAAAGAGAAAAAAACATGATCGGAATCATGTTACTACGCGGGAGGGGTTGGGGGACTCTACTTTAACACGCGAATTTAAAAGGTTTTCTTTGCTCTTTGTCTTTTAGAAAGCAAACATAAAAAAAATTAGTAGAAAAAAGAGGAGGAACCAACACCGGGAAGTATGCGTTAAATCGCTAAAAGACAAAGAGAAAAGAAACCTCAAAAAAGAAATAACAACAAAAAATTAAAACCAGCATGCGGTAAACAACACATAAGACACACGAGCAAAACGTAACATATCCAAGCAACACGTAACACATGCAAGCAACACGTAACATATGCAAGCAACACGTAACATATGCAAGAAACGCGTAACATAAACACATGTAACACATAAAAGCAACACATAACATGTAAGCAACACATAGCATACACAAGCAACACATAGCACACACAAGCAACACATAGCACACACAAGCAACACATAGCACACACAAGCAACACATAGCACCCACAAGCAACACACACACGCACACTCAGCACAAATAAAACATATAAAGCACACGTAACATGCACCAAAGAGTCCTGGCCAGGGACTGCCCGCTCCACCCCTTGTATTTATAACCCCCGGCTTGGTGTAAACATTGCCGGGGGGCACTTTCAGCTGTGACGTCACTCTGGCTATTTTCGAAAACCAATCAAATTCCTTCGTACATCAAAATCCATTGAAGTGAAACTAGAGCACCGTGGTTGGGATCCTATCATGATTGCGACCGCTCAGTGCTCATGGAGGCCTCAGGATCTGCAAGGGCAGCCAACCTTCCCACAAGAAGTATTCGAAACTGAGTCGTTGCCAACCTTTGCTTAATAGTCCGAGAGCCAGACGACTTTGAGTGACAAACTCGGGATACATGTTTTGACCCCCTAAATCGATAGCCTTGCATGCACTGAAACGGAAAATTTTTGTCTGCCGCCCTCTAGCCTGTGCCATCACCCTCATCTAGGCCCTCAAAGTGGTCCAAAAAACACCATCTGGTGACAAACTCCTGACGCTCGGCAGACAAGTCTATTATTAAAGATCATACCCAGGGTGACTAGAAAAACTTTGTCTGCCGCCTTCTAGCCTGTGCCATCACCCTCATCTAGGCCCTCAAAGTGGTCCAAAAAACACCATCTGGTGACAAACTCCTGACGCTCGGCAGACAAGTCTATTATTAAAGATCATACCCAGGGTGACTAGAAAAACTTTGTCTGCCGCCTTCTAGCCTGTGCCATCACCCTCATCTAGGCCCTCAAAGTGGTCCAAAAAACACCATCTGGTGACAAACTCCTGACGCCTAGTGCGGTTGCAGATGTACTCCTGTGAGCAGCTTGTGTAATAAAGTTTGAATGATACATCATTCTCTTCGTTTTTTCGTGTAGAATCCGATTTTCGATGTTGTCAAGTCCAAAAATGATGCTGGTGCCCCCAATTCAAGATGACGCCCAAAATGGCCGCCCCGGGGGTCAAAATTCCAAAATTTGAGAATATTGTCGAGTTTGGTATCCATTTATATGTAATTTTGGTCGTAGAATTCATATCTGGTGTCAAAAAATAATTTCAACCCCTTAGGGTCCGTCAAATCCAAGATGGCGGCCAAAATTTCAACTTTAATGATAATTACCCAAGATGCACCTTTCACTGTCGAATGACGTGTCTTCATTTATGTTAATTAGGTCAGAAAACCTACAAGGGAGGTCTACAATGCCACTGCACCCTATGGAGAGCCAGGGTTCACCCCCTCCTACCCCCAATATGGCCGCCGCGGAGGGCATAAATAGTGACATTCTCTCAGAACGTCATAGTAGGTAAAAATGCCATTGTGTCCATTCCTATGTAATTTGAGGCGTAAATTCCAAATTTCAAGTCATAAATCGCAAATGTGAGACTTGCAATGGCTTATACCCTATATGGGGCCAGGGGAACCCCCTCAACCCCCTCTTCTTTCTAATATGGCTGCCATGGGGGGCATAAATAGTGAAATTCTCTCAGGACGTCATGTGAGGTGTCGATTCTTATGTAAGTAGAGGCTTATATTCCGAATTCCAAGTTGAAAATCGCAAATTAGAGGTCTGGAATGCCATTTCACCCTACGCGGGGCCAGGAGCAGCCCCCTACCCTCTTCAAAACGGTCGCCGGGGGGGCATAGTTGCAGTGAAATTCTCTCAAAGCGGCATGTGAGGTGTCGATTCTAATGTAAATAGAGGTGTAGATTCGGAATTCCAAGTCGGAAATCGCAAATTAGAGGTCTGGAATGCCATTACCCCTACGGGGGGCCAGGAGCAACCCCGTACCCTCTTCAAAACGGCCGCCGGGGGGACATAGTTGCAGTGAAATTCTCTCAAAGCGGCATGTGAGGTGTCGATTCTCATGTAAGTTGAGGCCATTTCACCCTACGCGGGGCCAGGAGCAGCCCCGTACCCTCTTCAAAACGGCCGCCGGGGGGACATAGTTGCAGTGAAATTCTCTCAAAGCGGCATGTGAGGTGTCGATTCTCATGTAAGTTGAGGCGTAGATTCCGAATTTTAAGTCAGAAATCGTCAATATCTCAAAGTGACAAAAACACTTAAGCATGGCAATCGCTCTGGCCTTCATCTTGGAATAAAGAATGCATCTTGGGTTGGGTTCAGTTATGTCGAAAGAGCTGGAAATTAATCGGATACTTTAATGGTGATTGACATATTTCACCGGTGTTCTTTTTCAAATGTACACAGAGGATTCATATTGGTTTCTGGTTCTTTCATTATTAGACAACTGGATAATAGATGGTTCTTTTTGTAATCGATTTTCTTCTAGCAGGAGCGTGCGTTTTGTTGCAGATAACGCAGGAAACTGTAGGTGTCGCTTCTACTAGGAGACGAAACCCTGCGCTACAAAAAGCACTCAATTATCCAGTTGTTTTAATTGCAATTAAACTGACTGCGTTCATAAACAATAACATAGGAACTCTGAATGCAGATACATACTTCGTCGGCAAAAAAATTATATTTTTGTGGGAATTTTTAAAAATGAAAAAAAACAGACGCCCATCTGAGTCCTTTGCGTACCTACATAGAAAAAGAATACGCGTGAAATTTGTCAATTGCCATTAAAATCACCAATTCATTTCCAGCTCTTTCGACAAAAATGAACCCAAGCAGCATTTTTAGTCCAAAATGTAGGCCAAAGCGGTTGCCATATATAAGTATTTTCGTCACTATGGGATATTTACATGTTTTGACTTGTGATTCGAAATCCACGCCTCAGATTAAAAACAAATCGACACCTACTATGCCGCTTTGAGAGAATTTCACTGTTCCTATGTGGGCGAATATTGGAATAGCGGACATTTCAGGGTGAAAAAAGTCGATAAATCAAGTTCATAATTTCCCTTGGAAGTTATGTGTTTTCTTAATTCTGGACGATTTCTGGGATCTGAAAACGTATATGGTCCCAATGTTATGAATCGACACCTCACATGACGTCTTGAGAGAATTTCACTATTTATGCCCCCCATGGCAGTCATATTAGAAAGAAGAGGGGGTTGAGGGGGTTCCCCTGGCCCCATATAGGGTATAAGCCATTGCAAGTCTCACATTTGCGATTTATGACTTGAAATTTGGAATTTACGCCTCAAATTACATAGGAATGGACACAATGGCATTTTTTACCTACTATGACGTTCTGAGAGAATGTCACTATTTATGCCCTCCGCGGCGGCCATATTGGGGGTAGGAGGGGGTGAACCCTGGCTCTCCATAGGGTGCAGTGGCATTGTAGACCTCCCTTGTAGGTTTTCTGACCTAATTAACATAAATGAAGACACGTCATTCGACAGTGAAAGGTGCATCTTGGGTAATTATCATTAAAGTTGAAATTTTGGCCGCCATCTTGGATTTGACGGACCCTAAGGGGTTGAAATTATTTTTTGACACCAGATATGAATTCTACGACCAAAATTACATATAAATGGATACCAAACTCGACAATATTCTCAAATTTTGGAATTTTGACCCCCGGGGCGGCCATTTTGGGCGTCATCTTGAATTGGGGGCACCAGCATCATTTTTGGACTTGACAACATCGAAAATCGGATTCTACACGAAAAAACGAAGAGAATGATGTATCATTCAAACTTTATTACACAAGCTGCTCACAGGAGTACATCTGCAACCGCACTAGGCGTCAGGAGTTTGTCACCAGATGGTGTTTTTTGGACCACTTTGAGGGCCTAGATGAGGGTGATGGCACAGGCTAGGAGGCGGCAGACAAAGTTTTTCTAGTCACCCTGGGTATGATCTTTAATAATAGACTTGTCTGCCGAGCGTCAGGAGTTTGTCACCAGATGGTGTTTTTTGGACCACTTTGAGGGCCTAGATGAGGGTGATGGCACAGGCTAGAAGGCGGCAGACAAAGTTTTTCTAGTCACCCTGGGTATGATCTTTAATAATAGACTTGTCTGCCGAGCGTCAGGAGTTTGTCACCAGATGGTGTTTTTTGGACCACTTTGAGGGCCTAGATGAGGGTGATGGCACAGGCTAGAGGGCGGCAGACAAAAATTTTCCGTTTCAGTGCATGCAAGGCTATCGATTTAGGGGGTCAAAACATGTATCCCGAGTTTGTCACTCAAAGTCGTCTGGCTCTCGGACTATAAGCCATTGAAATGAAACCGTAGCAGACTCAGGCTGCGCGACTTTCATTATTGAAATCGTTACATGGGGGGGGGGGGGGGCGTTAGGGTCTGAAAGGGCTGCCAACCCTCTCTCACAAGACAGGGTTGTAGCAAACCTACTCACATTCGAAAGGAAGCCGGCTCCCCAGCCCAGGCCTCCAGGGATCGAGGACAAAAATTATTTGAAAATTAAACTTTCAGATTGACCTTGAACAAAATGCAAGAAAACTACTCGAGTTAAAACTGAGTGGAAGTTTAAAACATCAAGCGAATGCACATTCGAAAGATCCGTGATCGATATCAAAACGTGAATTTATAGGTAATAACAACGGATGATTTGAAACCTTACTTTTGCTGCGCTTTTGGACCCTCGCTGTAATCGCAGAGGGATCTGTGAAGGCCTGCTGGTCGATTATTGAAATTTATAGACTAAGCTATAGACAAAGAAGAAATAGGGAGTGTGAAGCAATCCTATTGGTTGAAATGGGTGGCTCCCATAGACAAATGGAGAAAATGATGGACTGACTAAAGGGTCTCTCGTGAGTTGCCTTTAGTTAGTCTATATTACCTACCTCCTTTGTCCATTGCAACCACCAGCTTCCACCAATAGAATCCCTCCATATCCCTTTTGTCTTCTTTGTCTATAGCTTTGTCTATCAATTCCAAAAATCGGCCTGCTGATCAATTTTCCAGAGAACTGATGGAAGGAGGGTATTGTCATCTCTATCCTTCTACATTAGAAAAATTGTGCCGCTTTCCCACTAGTCGACAAGCTTTAGGCCTTCATGTTAGCCCCTCCGCTCCTAGTTTTGGGCCATTGTAAACAAACAAGATGGCAACTGAGGTCTGGGCGTGTTAGAAATTTAGCTTATATCCAATTTCTCTATCGCGTTCCGAACAAAACTTTGATGGACAAATTTGCCGAAAATTACACTTTATTTGTTAGATTATCGTTCATTTCTCACTCGATAACACAAATTCCTCTCGATCGGGTTGTTTTACATTGGTTCAAAAGGGAAGGCCTCATGGGAAGCCTAAAACTAATGAACCAATCAGAGAGCGGTACAACCATGGCAAAACTCTCCTTGAATACGTAATGCAGGATTTTCGGGATCACAGATCAGTCCGCACACCCCTAACCTAACCTATAATCTACAGCTGCACTAATGCCAGAGACAAACTAATGCTCAGAGACGCAAGAAATGCCCAAAAATAGGTCTACTGCCAGCAAGAGATACAACCAACTATACACTTCGTGAGTGAAAATTAACTCAAAAAAAGTCTGGGATCCACTCCTTAGGGTGCAATCTGCGTAGTTTGTAACTCGCTTTTTAATACATATGTCTCAAGTGGAAATTCTTCAGCACGACGAAAAAACTGACCTTGAGTTTAAAACAGATTTATTTAGTTATCAGTGCTAACGCTCTCTGATACTATCAATTAACAAGAGTGTTAGGAACATTTGAAATAAACAATAATCGCTGAACTACCGCCTATTCTTCAACATTTTCCATAATAAGATTCTCGAACTATCCTCGGGCTAGATGTGTGGTGAAGGGGGATTAAAATCTTATCAATCCCAAGTCAAAAATATTTACACCCCGGCCTACCGACGAGATAATGCTCAAGTCATTGTTTCGATAATTCATCACAGTAGTTAATTTGCATTCGAAATTCTATTTTTATGTGGACTAGAACGATACAGCAACGAAAAAAAATGCTCTCGCATTTTGTTTCGCTGAGAACTACAGTTCAAGTGAGGCACCCTGCTCAAGATAACATGCAGATAAGTGTGTCGTTAAGCCAGCCATCGCGCTAACAACTGTTTATTTTCTTTAAATGACAGCCGGTTTCCACTGATAACGATGGTCGAACACGGTGTGTTCAACTGACATTATTTCAGGTGCGTTGCAATCCAACTGCAGCGTGGTGTCGCACAGTGGATGAGTCTAGGAGCGGTCGGATATGATGTTTTTTACTATAATCGGTCGTTCCCCCGACGAAGATATGTAGCGCCATTGCAAGGTTGCACTATCCATAAGATGCAATACTTGTGCACTTACTACAATCACTTGTGCAATAATTTTCAAAAGTATTTCTGATTTTAGCATGAGATAAGAAGAGAAGTCAGTAATATTTTCAGTTAGATTAGAAATGCCCAAGATTCTCCTGGTAAAAATGCGATTCCTGAGGGGAAATTTGGCAACATTGATGCTTATTCTGTCACGATATAAATGGACCGCGTTAAGCAGAAAGGAACCAAGCCACATCAACTATTGCCAAATACAACTGGGCAATTTAATTTTCTACATGGAAACAGACGAGCGGATGTTATTATAAATTTCAGTGAATTTTCTGCGTAGCACGAAGTAAATTCCTTAAAATTTTCAAAAGAATCCCTACAAATGTTCTCTTTTAAAGAATTAAATTGCTCCGTTAAATTTTACAACGGCTGATGTGGCTCGGTCCCTGGATTCTAAACACGGTCCAATTTTTTCTTTTTTTTTTGGAAGGAATTTTATTTAAATATAGCGTAACTACTACAAATATTTCCCTGTATCTATCTACATAGTTTAAACCTAAAACCAAACGAATTGCATTAAATTTACAGGGTAACGTTAGATAATACAATGATTAGGTCTAA
Organism: Bemisia tabaci; assembly: GCF_918797505.1. Lineage (NCBI taxonomy): Eukaryota > Metazoa > Arthropoda > Insecta > Hemiptera > Aleyrodidae > Bemisia > Bemisia tabaci. The sequence goes on from NC_092799.1 coordinate 9,362,688, forward strand.
ATTCAAATGGAATTGAAATGAAGATAAAAATCTGAGTACTATACATTTTATTACATGATATTTTTCTCACTCTTTATAAATTTACGTGGGTGGTTCCTGGAGGGAATTTCACGAGAAATCCAATGGGGCCACTTTTGAACCTCTAGGTTTCGTATTGACAAGGATAAAAGCTTTTTAATTCGATATTATGTCCAGTGGCGTGGCGTGAATTGCGATGTATCGATTGTTATGCCATTTAAACCTACGGTAAAGAATCGATTATTAAGGTGTTCGCTGCGAACACCCTGTTTATTGATCCTTTTCCATAGGTTTAAATGGCACAACGATCGATATATCGCAAAGCACGCCACGCCACTGCCAGTACTGCCACTGATTCAGTGGCGTGGCGTGAATAATCGATTATCGATATCTCGCTATTTGAAACTATGGTAAAGAATCGATTATTAAGGTGTCCGCTGCGAACACCCTGTTTATCGATCCTTTTCCATAGGTTTAAATGGCACAACAATCGATATATCGCAAAATGTCCGACTTCCTCTGTCGACTCGCCCCATTGTGCGCCGCCGAGCGGGATCCATGCCAATCGAATTTTGAGCGAGGGACGAATAACCTCATCGAGTGCTTTGACTTGCACTGCCGTGCTAAGGAAAAACGCCGTATGAAAAGTCGAGAGTTGCCAAATTTCCTTGATAAAATGTCTATTCTTGAGGAAAATTATGAATATTTTTCCTTGAAATGTTCAGGAACTTCAGATCAAAATGTGAACAAAATTCTCTGAAAAATTAGGGAAAAAAAACTCGTAGGTATACCAGGGAATTCGTGTTTTATCACAGACGATTTGGCAACGCCTGAAGGTTGATACGGCGTTTTTCCTTAGTACGGCAGTGTACTTGTTCGTGTGAACGTTGCAAATTGCAAGAAGAGAATAAAATTGTTTCCAGTTTCTTTCGTAAAACCGTAACTTGGTTTATTAGGATTTTGGAAACCGCGCCAGTAGAGTCGGAGATATTATTAACTCAATCTACTGTTTTCAACAATTTTTCGAAAATATTTTACGGAACTTAAGTAAGTCACAAACAATAATACTTGCAAAAGGTGATATTACCAGAATAATGATTAAATACATTATGAGGCTACTGCTATGCTAAATTTGAAAATACTTTGAAAAACAAAATTAAAAATTGTTAAAAATATTTTTGACGATATCTACATTTTTTAAAGAATTCGCGTTAAAAATGAGTTAAACATTTTGAAATGTCGCCGACATTATTTTCAGGAAGTCTGTCTATATTGACTGCGTGACTCGGAAATATTGACAAAATGGAGAATTTGCAAGGGTCTGAAATTTAATGAAAATGTTTAAGTGGAATCTACTGAGTGAACTGAACACGAAGATACCCATGATTCATAAAGTGAGCAATTATTAGAAGAGAAATGACAAAATAACCGATCCTGCTAAAATACAAGTGTTTAAATGGGAAATGCCGCCAGATGACGTCATAAGGCGGCACATTCTCTCACTTTTAAATCAATTTTTCTCCAATTTCCCAAGTCAGAATAAAATTATGAAAAATACTGCGAACTCAGCTCATTACGCACTTTCAGATGAAGCAATAAATGTTTTGTGTGCATATTCTCCATTGTTGATAATGTGACCACTGACCGGCAATGTCGCCAAGCAAGCTAGTGCGCCTTCGATTTTTGCTAAGGCAATTCGGCCATCCATAGAATACGAATAGTGGTATCCGCGCGCCGTTATCACTGTCGCTAAGCAAGCTAGTGCGCCTTCAATTTTTGCTTAGGCAATACGGCCATCCATAGAGTACGAATAGTGGTATCCGCGCCGTGTCATCACCTTTCCTATGTTCCCTCATCAGTTTCTTCTGGAATATTACAAGGTTAGGGAATTTTTATGTTTGAAAGTAATTTATGTGCGTTTTGTTCAATGCTTTACTAATGATTCCTGGTAAAAAATAAAAAATAAAAAAAATGTGTCCACGCTATGTATCCGAATCGTAGATCATTTGAAATGAGTTAGAGCTGTGAATAAACTCATTTTTCATGACACTTCAGTCGAAATTGTGGAAAAAAAAAAAAAAAAAAAAAAAAAAAAATTCCCGTCGCGTCGACTGGAAGTGGGACCCCAGTCTGCCGAGACAAAATTTTCAGTTCAGAGAATTTTATCGAAAAATTTGACTTTTCCCCTTTTCAGTAGAAATTGTTTTCTTGTATCCTATTATTGACTAAGTTGTGAATGGATCAGCACGCTTAGTCCTAATTATGCTCACCCAGAACCAGCTAAGTCTACTTTTTGCGAGTGGATCGGGTTCAATTTTTGACTTACAGCCAACCTCTTACAACGAAACGAAATCGCCCTCGGCGCACAGTGGATCGAGTCAATTAGAAGGTCGGACATGAAATTTTTAACTAAAACTGCAAATTCTGATCTTCATTTCATCACATTTTAGATTTCAAGGGGTGTCTCTTGCAGGAAATCTCGCGAGGAAACCAATGGACCCACTTTTAGAGCCTCAAATTTTTGTATAAACGGAGATGTGAGCGTTCAAAGTTTCCCAATTTTGACCGACCTCTCCTATTGACTCGATCCACTGTGCGGCGTCGGTTCGGCCGCGAACTTTTGATTTTCCTTGTTGGCAGCAATGATGGCCACGTCCAAAATTCTACCCATGCGCATGTTTTCGTTTCTTAATTGATTGCCCTCTCAGTGTCCGATGCCGTTGTTGGCAGCGATTCCCGACCACGGGCTACAACATACACACACCGAAATTCGACCGATCAGCTTTGTTCTCAGATCACGTGATCGGATCGCTTGTCGTCTCTTATTTTGTTCGATTCGGATAGATCCCGAACTTTTCCTGCAAGATTGTCGTCGTCCGGAAGAGTGAGCCTATTCTAAGGGTCGAATCCGTTTTTTTGGTTTTTTCCTTTTTTGTGTGCGATTTTGTCAATCTGATAAGTTCCAGTCACACTATAGACAAAAATCTACTTTTAGAATACAGGGTGTACCAAAAGTCCGTCCCACCCCTGCTAACTTTTGAACGAATTAAGCTATAGTAATGAAACTTTGGGAATGCTCGTATCTCAATGGGACCATCTTTGGGGGGGGGGGGGGGTCAAAATTTTGGTTCCCCCTCAGGGGAGGCGGGGGGCCCCAACTTTTTTTTTCAAATGGTAACCCTATCTTGTGATACCTCATTCGAAAGAGCATAACAAACTAAGAATTTTGGCGCAAAATGCAGATCAATATCTTACTTTTTGACCGAGTTATGATAGGTCAAAGGTCAAATTCGACCTATTTTCAAAAATCATAACTCCGGTTCAAATTATCGTAAGAAAAAGTAAAACGGGAAAATTGACCAATTGTGTCCGCTTTTAAGTAAAATTGCAGAATCACTTCGTTCTAATTTTAAGGGGGGCTCGGACCCCAAATACGTCAATTCAAAGGTCATTCAATTTTCCCGCGAAATAAGCCAATTTCGCCCAGATTTGCCTCCACTTTATCTCAGTACGGTCGAAATCAGTTCAACATTACGTTGGCAAGTCCCCAAATTTCGGGAAAAGTTAAAAAAAACGAAATTTAAGGTGATAAATTTGACCGTTTGTAGTTGCGCTAGCCAGAGGAATGGTTGATCCAACCACACTTCCGGCAGACTCAACCGTACCTCTGACTGGTGCAATATTACTCTTATTTCTGGCGCCAAAATCAGCCAGGAGAACAGTTGGGATTGCTATACTTTTTTTCCCCGTAAGGCTGGCTGACGATTATTAATTGTGTTAATGACCGTGGTGATTTGGAGGGCAGTGACTAAAATTTTAAAATTTTAAAAATACGAGTATACTGTAGAATATTGCACTGCTTAGTGCAGATGGGTGTTTTAAAAATGCACAACATGTTCGGTCTAGAATGCAGTTTGTACGAATTATTATGACGTCATCCTTCCAATGGCGCCCATAACCCAACAGCGCATTCCATGGAGAAAGGCCACACGGCTTGCCATGTTGACTTTTACGTAAGTCTTCTTCCCACGGTGAGTTTACTCGCGGATATCCCTAATTGCAAAAAAATCTCGACCACTTGTTCCAACAGTCGCTAATCGATTCCAGCAATACTGCCGCGCTAAGGAAGAACGCCGTATGAACATTCGAGAGTTGACAAATTTCCTTCTATAAAATGGCTCTTTTGAGAAAAGCTATGAATATTTTTCCTTGAAATTTTCAGGGACTTAGGGTGAAATTGCGAACAAAATTATCTGAAAAGTTGGAATAAAAATGTTTAAAAATTTTCCCGAAAATTCGTCATTTACTAACAGAAAGTTGGCAACGCCTGAAGGTTCATACGGCGTTTTTCTTCAGCACGGCAGAACAGGGTGGTATCGTGCGCAAATCCTCGTTGGCAAGCCAGAGGCAGTTCTCGCCTCGGTTTTATCATTTTTCACGAAAAAATGAATTTCGAGCTTGAAACACTGAACTGTACAATAACGTAGCCAGAGAGAGAGAGAAGTTTACTTGATGATTTTGATGATTCTGTTTTCATATTCAAATCTTCATTATGAGGAAGAAGTAAATATATAGTGACAGGTCTTTTGAAAATTCATGTTAAACCTTATTAAGTCAGGGAATTTTGCCCAGACTTGAAAAGTCAACGATGTTTAGCTGCGGGACCTTGAAGTACTTTCTCCTTGTTGAAACTTTTGAATATTTTCTATCGCACTCACACGCTCTGTAGACAAAAATTACAATTTCTTCGTGCACATTCTGGACTATCGAATTTTTTCATTATCAGGAGACTTCGATCTGAAATATTTTCGATCAGAGCATTCTTACGAACGATCATGCCAATTAAACCCAGATATCTATTATGTCCTAGTATCGCTCAGTAAAAGTAAACTTTAAGCCAGCTTTTCTCAAACTGATATTTTTTTGTGTATTTTCCGAAGAAAATACACTATTTTTTTACTTTGAATTTTCGGCAGCAGAAAATATACACAACTAGAGGAATTCAAAAAAACATTCCTAACTAATTTTTTTCGAAAATGCGGGTTGGGTTGGTTCCTCTCTGGTTAACTCGGTCCAACCAGTCAACGTAATCTATGGAAGTCTCCATCAATAAAAATACGTAAATAATTTACTATAACTATTATAATTTTTTTTTTTTTTCAAAAATAAGTGCTCTCTTATCATTAAAGCAGGAATCTAATCGGCCTCCCGAATTGGTAACCGACCGTCGACGACCGTAGCCGAATATCCGACAACGACGGGTGACGGGTCACAAGTGGCGGTTTATTGAACTGCAAGCCATTTGCTCTTTTAATAGTCGTAACACAATGACCCAGTGACGTTCTCCGCTTCGTTTGCTCATCGCGAGCCGTCTCTTCCTCGTTCTCCCTCTCTCTCTCTCCCTCTCCTGCCCTCCCCTTTCGTCACGTCTCTCTCTTTCTCTCTCTCTGGACCACGACATCCGCGGCTGGTGTTGCCAAGTTGCGGAGATCCCTCAGACTAATCTCCGCTAACCGCGAAACCACGCGATTCCATTTATTATATGTGCTACCAGCGGGCCGATTATTGAAATTGATAGACAAAGCTATAGACAAAGGAGACAAAAGAGGTTTGGAGAGATCTTATTGGTGGAAGCGGGTGGTTGCAATGGACAAAGGAGGTAGGTAATAGACTAACTAACGGCAACTCACGAGAAACCCGACAGTTAGTCTATCATTTTCTCCCTTTGTCGATAGGAACCACCCATTTCAACCAATAGGATCGCTCCATACTCCCTATGTCTTCTTTGTCTATAGCTTTGTCCATCAATTTCAATAATCAGTCCGCAGGTGTACTACCGTGCTAAGGAAAAACGCCGTATGAACCATCAGGCGTTGCCAAATTTCCATTTATAAGACACGAATTTTCTGGTAAACGTAGGAATGTATTTCGTCCAATTTTTCAGATAACGTTTCTTGCGATCTCCCCTAAAGTTCCTTAAAATTCCGAGGAAAAATTTTCATAGCTTTCCTCAAAAACGAAAATTTTATTAAAGGAAACCTCTTTTCTTTCCTGTGATGATTTTTCCCTGTAATCGAGCATTTACAGGGTGACTACAAGTCCGGAATTCCCGGAAAGTCCGGAAGTAGTGCTGATTTTTTAAGGGCAGTTCGGAAGTACTGAAAAAGTGCGAAAATTCCACAAGAAGGTCCGGGATTTTTGTCATTTTTGTCGCAATTTGAGCGAGGAATTAAAATTTCTGAAATTTTTCGAATTTTGTCAAACGAAGGCACTGAAAAAGTACTAAATTTTTCTGTCGAGGAGGTACTGAATTCCTTAGGAACGTACTAAAAAAGTACCGTTAAAGTGCTGCACTGGAAAAAAAGTGAGGTTGATTTAACATGTTGGATGTTAAAAAGTGTGCGAAAACTTACAAAATGCGAAATTAACTGCTACATCAGCTACTTTAGCAATGTCAAGTTGTAAAACTGACTGCCATAGTAGGTAATTTAGCATTTTGCGAGTTCTCGCACACTTCTTTACATCCAGAATGTTAAATCAACTACACTTTTTTTCGGTGTGATTTTTGGTCAGCCTGTTTTAGTAGACACCCTGATTTCGAGTCCCTTTATACTGAGAGTCAAGACAATTCGGCTCATGGATGTCACAAACGGGAATAAAGATTACACAAACTGAACGTTTTTCGTAATCTTTGATCGGCCCATTCTCAACCTCCTCTCTCCGTTCCTTCTCTCATTCCGTTTGTTCCTTGCCGAACCCGTAATTCCCCGGTCCATTCCAGATTATAATCTTTGCAATCGGTGAAAATGTAATCTTCATTCCCGTTTGTGACACTGTGAAGGCCTAAAATACGGGAACCAATCAGAAATGGATTCACATTGTCTTGACTCTCAGTATAAAGGACTCTAGTTTGAACAAAATCGTAAACATTTTAAAAAATCACCCGGCAACACCTCCACTGGCGGGGTTGCCGCTCGTCGGAAAAACACCTATCTCCCCGTTGGAAAGCGTCTCAGATAGGCGGTTTTGGCGAGAGATATGGCTCCATCGTCCTCGGCGGCTCCTCCTTGGCTGGTAGGCCGCGGCCGGGTCTCCTTATTCGTTATGCTCCTCTCTTGATCCACTTCGCAGCTAATTACTTCCATTTTTATTTCCGCCAACAATCACGCTAATTTAAATTAATGCATCTGACCTTTTCGCTCGGGACGTTGCACACCCGCGCCCCCCCTCCCTTCACGGGGGAGGGAGGTGAAGGGGAGGCTCCATTGAGTCTCGGCTTCTCGGAGAAACCGTCCAGGCCCGGGACGATCGGTGGCGTGGCGTGCTTTGCGATCTATCGATTGATCTGCCACTTAAACCTATAGAAATAGATCGATAAACAGGGTGTTTGCAACGAACACCATAATAACATGGTGTCTAGTTCTTTAAAAACCGGGAAAAACCGGGATTCATCAGGGAATAATGAAAATTTACCGGGAAAATCAAGGAATTTGTTCCAGAAACCGGGAAAATCAGGCCAAAATCAGGGAATTTGTTTCAGAAACCGGAAATAATGTAGAAGCTTTCATTGACCAGATAATATCAACATCAGGAACATTTTTTAATCAAAATTTTGAATGTGCGCCAAATGGCTGTAAGATTAATTGAAATCTATATTCATATTTGAAACTCTGATAAATTATTTTCCTTTCCTCAAGAAAACCCCGGGAAAGTGGGAGAAAACTTCGGTTTCTCATCCGAGAATGAGCTCCTGAAAATCAGGGGAAAATCAGGGAATGAGCTTTGCCAAGAAAATTAGACACCATGCATAATAATCGATTCTTCACCTTAGCTTCAAATGGGGAAATATCGAGAATCGATCATTCACGCCTCGCCACTGAGGACGATCGACGATGCATGTCTTGAGATCGACTCACCGATGGATGCGATGATCGTGGCTAGTCTTTGGAATAGATCGACATTGCTCAGATGTATCGATGGATCGTATTAGATAGTGGTTCGATGTATCGTTTGGTCCAAAACAAAGGAACGTAACCTCATACAAAAATTTTGGGATTTTAGTTGGAAAAGCCGAAATGCGCGAATTCCTAAAACTTTCACTTTTCATTGCCAGTTCGTACCAGTAGCGAGGCGTGAAAGATCGACTATCGATATTTCCGCATTCCGGTAAAGAATCGATTATTATCACGTCCGTCGCGAACACCCTGTTAATCGATCCTTTTCCATAGGTTTAAATGGCAGATCAAACGATGTATCGCAAAGGACGCCACGCCACTGGTTCGTGCTCACAAGAGTCATAAATCTATCACAAAAAACCCGTTCCCTCGGATTTCTAAATTGACTATTGAGGCTATGTTTACATGTTGAACCAATCGATATCGATACAATCTCACCTGTTCGATGTATCGAATACGATCTTTTGGATGGAATCAAGTAGCCATTATAGAAAGACAAATGGACATCGAGATCCTGAAGATAAAAAAATGGCGTGGACTCGGGATGGGAGGGTGGGGATTGGCGATTACGTCAAAGATGAGCATCAACCCCCCCCCCCCCTTTCCACTATGAGCCGCCAACATGTTTCTGGTTCCTGAAGCTCTCATGGAGCCATGGCTCTTCCTGTGAAAATCCAGATTTTTAGGAGCCGCGTTGGCGCAGAGCCTTCATTTTTTATGCGCCATGGCCGATTTTTAGGCGCATTTGGCGGGTTGTTGCCCGTGAGTTTCGAACACTGATTCTGTCATACTTTATTTTTTCGTCGAAGAACCGGTCAACGTAATTTCTTGAGAACTTCCTCGATTTTCTTCACTGTCAGCAGAATATTCTGCAGAGATTTTAAGTAATGAATTTAGCTTCCTTTTCTTCGAAAAGTTAAAATAGGAGCAGGAATTTTTAACAACGCTGTGATACGTTTTGCACTTTGGCCATCGATGTGTGAGTGAGTGTCGTTGATGTTCGAGCATGAAAAAATGCTCCACGAACACTTGGGGGTAGAAAGCGCTCGCTTGGAGACGTCGATTATTTTTTTGAGAAACGCGGCTGTCAGGCAGATCTTGCAATATTTTTTGTGCTAATCTGTAGGTGCCATCCATCAAAATACGACTCTCCGGACGATTCTCAACTTTCAAACTTTTATGCGCCACATCTCCGGTGTGTTTTAATATTTTTACTCGCTTTTTCTTCACAAATTGGTCGTAGAATCCTCCTTTATGCTCCGATGCATCGATATAACTAATGGAGAATTTTCATGCAAATTTTTTATTGCCTTATCTGAAAGTGCTGAAAGAGCTGATTTCACAGTATTTTTTATAATTTTTTTCTGATGTGGGAAATAGTATGAAAATAGATTTAAAAATGAGAAAATGCCCCGCCTAGTGACGTCATCCGGCGGCATTTCTCATTCAAACACATGTGTTTTAGCAGAATCGGTTATTTTGTCATTTCTCTTCTAATAATTGCTCAATTTATGAATCATGGGTATCTTCGTGTTCAGCTCACTCAGTAGATTCCACTTAAACACGAAATTCATTAAAATGATCTATATTTTGTCATATCTTCTCCAATAATTGTTCAATTCGTGAACCAAGGGTATTCTCGCGTTCAGTTCACACAGTAGGTTTCACCTATTCATCAAATTTCGGACACCTGCAAATTCTCTTTTTCTGAGGTTTCATTACTGAAGTCATTTTTCACGTAGGCGATTAATAATATCTGTCCCTTGAACTAAATCCTTGTAATGCGAAGTTTTCGCAAATTTCTCCATTGCGTTTCGCTTGCCCTGTCCAGTTCTTGCCGATCAGCGATGTCGCCGAAAATAGAAGGGAAACGCTGGTCAGCGCTGAAAATCTTCTCGGAAAACGAGCTAGTCGCTGAATTTTCCCACAGACCAGCGGAAGCGTCTGTCAGTTAATTGACCACTCAGCAACTTGCCCGGTGGTTCTGTCTCAAGCGCCAACCTGACTCTTTTGCTGAGCAGAGATGCGAAATGAACAATCATGCAATTTTATAGAATTTCTTTTCTCTTTACACGGAGAAAAAAACCTCGTGCGTGGGACCCGAAGTTTAGGTCATTTGGATCTCTGAAGTTTTCAGCTTGAGCATCTGAACACTTAAAGGTCTAGCTGTCGAGGTTCGGATCACACATCTGTAACTTCAGTTCTTACATCTGAAGTACTTCAGATGTGAGAACCGAAGTTTTTCGGTTGTGAGAACCGAAGTTCTTCGGATGTGAAAACGGAAGTACTTCAGACGTAAGAGCTGAAGTTTCAGATGTGTGATCCAAACCTCAGCAGCTGGACCTTAAGTGATCGAACGCTCAGTCCGAAAACTTCAGAGATCCATATGACCTAAACTTCGGGTCCCACGCACGAAGTTTTTTTCTCCGTGTAGATAGTTAAATAGGAGTTGTGTATGCAACCCGCAAAAAAAAACAACTACGAATAATTCGAGGAAAAATTGTAAATCAATCCGTGATAATTTTTTCTCCAGAACTTCAAATTGAGTTTTCATCATTTCTAGGCAGTTAAAATCCTACTGAGTATTTAACTGTAAAAACATTCACAAATCTCTTGAAATCACACGGAGTGTCACTTTATAACGATTCTCTGTAAAAACACTCACAAATCTCTTGAAATCACACGGAGTGTCACTTTATAACAAGTCTCCGTAAAAACATTCACAAATCTGTTGAAATCACACGGAGTGTCTCTTCTTAACAATTCTTAAAAATTTGCACCTCCAGTGCTCAGCTGATTGTGACTGTGATACTATGAATTGGAGCCGAGAGGGTTCGCGTAATTACAGCATGTACGACTAATTGCATGCGCGTCATTTGAAGGCGTTTTTTAAACGTAGACGGCCTCTGCTGTTTTAAGAGCAAATATTTTATGAGCATTCAGATATCGTTTCATTCCGCTCTAATAAAATCCAATTTTTGGATTTCGTGAAAATTTCCTCTCCAGATCTGAAAATTTCTAGGAATTTTCTCTCTTACCTTTTCTCAAAAGCGAAAATTTTATCAGAGGAAGAACAGAGACTTTCGAACAGTATCACTCTCGATCGAGGATATAGCCCCGTGCACTTGCGGCAAAAATGAATTTCAGATACAATACCCAAGCATGAAAGTTTTTCACATTTTATCATCAGAATTTTCCGACATCAACGGCATTTTTGCCACAATCGCTGAAACATTTTGCGGTGAAATTTTGAAACAAAAAATGAATCTCATCTTCATTAGTGTTTCTACACCTCCGATAGTGGTTCTATCAGTGAATTATTTTTTATTCGATAAAATTAAACAATTTTTTTTTTTCATTCATTTCCAAAACCGAATATAGAAAGGTACTCCTATCAATAAACGCTAGCCCTTGATTCTCAGAGGCAGTGAATATTTGTCTGCTCTAATTGTACATATGTATGCACGCAGCAGCAGGCGTTGAAAGCGTCACGGATCTGCAGCTTTACTTAATTCTCAATGATTTTTCTGTTACAGTGAGAGCTCCGCAACCCCCTGAAAGGCCTTGGATTCCCCTCTCGAGACCAAATCGATCAAGACCCACCTGTAAGTTCTTTCAAATATTAGTCAATAGCCAATTATGAACGATCACGACTAAAGAATTTGTAAAAAATAAAGATAAATAGGAAACATTCTGCTCCCCTTTGTTCATGAGCAATCCACTTTTTAACAATGTTTCGTAAAATGAATTTTTAAAAAAAATTTACTTCAAAAACCTCTAATATTCCTCAAGTTTCATTACCGATGGTGAAACTCCCCGATCACGTATCTCGTTTACAATGTTTAAAAATCTACGCCTCTTTTATATTTTTTTAAAAGGGTACAAATCAACATCATTTTTTGAAGTTTTTACAGAATTTACGTCGCATAGAGAAAAAAAATCACCTATGTTTTTAAAAATCGACGTTGAGCAGTTCTCCATGTATAAAAATAAAGTATGACAGGAAATCTGCAACGTCTTGAACCGAGATACGTGGCTTGGGGGTCTTATCATCGATATTTAAAATCAAAATGTCCGCTAAATTTACGCATGTGTCAGCAGATAGGATCAACTCTTATCTGATTGTGGTCAGTGAAATTTCAATAGATCTGTGTTAACGTCCTGATTCTTGGCTTTACACATGAGGTGTGTGTTTGCCACCAAAACGGACGGAAAGCAATGTGTAGGCTTTAGGTGGACTTGCGAGTGAGAATTAGCCCGTCCATAAAGGAACCTACAGATAATGATGAGTTTTCTTCTTAGTGCTCGAAAGAATGACGTTTCGACAATGATGTAACATGAAGTTTATTTTCACGCCCTGGTGAAAATTGGCGATAGGAGCTGCGTTTCAAAATACCATAGGAGTTCTTATAGCCGACTAAAGAAGACTATTGAAAATCATATAGCTGACTGTAGAAAGCGGACCAAATCATATAGCCGGGCTATACGAAGCTATAAAAAATTATACAGTCGGGCTGTAGTTCCCATCGCCGGGCTTTACACTTTATCGCCAATGGCTATAAAAGGCTATAAGAAATTGTGTAGAAATTCGTGTGCTTTGGCAATCATTAAGTTTGATACGGAACTACCATAATATTTACAAAACACACATTATATTTTCCTTTAAAAAATATTTTTTTTTTCCATCAATTAAAATGAGAATACCTCTACAGAGTGTGCAAACATTTAAAAATCATGAGTTGAAAAACGCTGACTCCGCGATTAAATATTAGAGCCTAACACAAAGCGGAGCGGCGACGCTCTGGCGCCTACAAACCTAACAGAGATACTTCACGCATTGCGCAATGCGTGAAGTATCCCTGTTAGGTTTGTAGGCGCCAATGCGCGTTTCGCGCTCTCTGCCCGCCCGCCGCTCCGCAGCGTGCCACGGCGTCTGAAGCAACTATTTCACACCGGAAGTATTGCACAGTATCATAAGAAATTGAAGGCGCTCCAACATATTAAGAATGACAGGCATCCTTCAAAAGTACGGAGCTTTCCTCGCAAAATAAATCAAGATACTACGGCACAAAAAGAGAGCGGTAGTCCAAAAAACTAAGTCCTAGTATCCGTATTTAGTAACGTTTAGCATAAACTTTATCGTTTGGCTGTTACTTAATTGCCATCGGCTATTACAGGCTATAAGAAATTGTACAGCCGGCTACAGAAGCTATTGGAAATCTTACAGCCGGCTTTAGGTCTATAGTATTTTGGAACACACATTCTACTGCCAATTTTACCAGGGCGCAGTGGACCACCAGGCAAGGTGCTTTCAGCATTCTGATAAGTGTTTCTCTATCAAAAGTTTACGTCGAACTCTATTCGCGCCACGCACGTAAATTACTGAACCCAACTCCTAACTAAAGTATTTCGTTACCTTTTGGCCCAAGTATCACAGGCGCTATGCGACGTTTAAAAATTTCCGCCGTCATTTTATTTTTTACTGAGAAATTATTCAACTATGCTATCCGAAAATTTCACTAAATTTTCTTTGTGCTGCCGATAAAGTTCAGTGAAATTTTCAAGCAGATTCAGCCAACAATTTTTCTGTCAAAAAATGAAATGGCGGCGGAAATTTTTAAACGTCGCAATGCGCTTGTGTCACTTTGGCCGGAAGGTGACAATTTATCGTTTTTCGATGCGTAAATTCCAACTTCCCGCTCACGAAAAAACGAAAGTCTACTTAAGTCAAATCGCACTCCAAACATTACCGCGGCAGTCTCTGTGGTACGAAGTCATCGCAACCTCAATCTCGGTGTTTCGGCTCAGCTGTTGCGCGTTAACACAAAGCGGGGAGGGAACATTGCTCGATCAAGAAGCCTGCCCAAACCGTTGTCATGCGCGATTTGATTCAAGTAGGCTATTGCTTTTCTCCCTGAACGGGGAATTCAAACCCGTAACCAATGTAAAATAACAATTTTATTGTCTTAGTTAGGAGTTAATGTCAGTAATTTCCGTCGCCCGAATCGTATTCTACCAGAAATTTCGGTCAGGAAACGTTTATCAGAAAGCTTAAAGTACCCTTTCTAGTTGTCTGTTGCAGCATTTTAAGTCATAGTCCTCCAGTCTGAAACTGCTCGGTCGTCGATACTCATTAGTAGCGATTTCGAAAGTTGGCAACGCTGTCTTTCCTTCATTTAAATCATAAAAAGATCGATTTCAAGTGAGGCATGCTACCTCACCAAGAATCGATCGTTTTACATACATCTAAATGGAGGAATAACAGTGTTGCCAACTTTCAATAATCGGCACTGGTCCTCATCACTGAAATTAATTTCCAAAATTTATGACACTAGGTTATCTAAGTATGTCCTAAGTTGGCTGTGGTTGAAGAACATAATAAAATGAGTTCTCTATTCTGCCGTGCCTAAGGGAAAACTCCGTATGAACCTTTAGGCGTTGCCAAATTTCGATTAATAAAACATGATTTTTCCGGTAAACTTATAAATATTTTTCTCCAAATTTTTCAGACAATATCGTTCGCCGTTTCACTTAAAGTTCCTGAAAATTTCAAGGAAAAATATTCATAACTTTCCTCAAAAATAAACATTTTATTGAAGAAAATTTGGTGACTCTCGAATGTGCATACGGCGTTCTTCCATAGCACGATTGTATTGTAAAATGCTAATGGATCACACACTAATTTTTTGTTTCAGGTCTAATAACTGTTATGTGTTATAATGTTTTGTGTGATAAGTATGCTACAAGGCAAATGTATGGTTACTGTCCATCCTGGGCGTTAGCGTGGGACTATCGTAAGAAAGCTATTCTAGCAGAGATTAAGCATTATACAGCAGATATTATTAGTTTACAGGTCAGTATGCATCTGAATTTTTTGTTGAATCTTCATGTTTAATCTCGACCAGTGGCGATTCTTGAAAGGAGGCAACACTGTTTTTACTCCATTTAAATCCATTGAAAATATAGATTTTAGATGAGCCAAGAATTAATTGTTTTACAAGCATTTAAAGGGAGGAACAGTGATGCCAACTTTCAAGATTCGCCACTGGTTTTGACAGGATTTTTAAATTAGTTTTATATTAAAATACCCTAATATTTCCACCATAAAAAACGCATTTCTATTTTTTTAACTAGCGTGTGTGATGAAATATCTTTAAATTGAATTTTCATTAATCTAACAATGAACTTTTTTTTAGTCCTTGCTATGTAACATAGGTTCGATCTGATGCGAGTAATAAACTTTAAATCAATTACAAACAGTGATGAATTTCTTTTGTCTGCAAATACAGGGTGCAGCAATTGTATTCGTTTCAAATTTTTCATATGATCCTGAGGAAGTTTTTAGGACAAAGCTGAGACTTTTCAAATTTTTCGAATTTAATTTGCCATTTTCAGCTTTCAGTACCCAACTCATAAATGAGACCATTCAAAGAAACCAGTGGTGTAGCTAGTTTTTTTCAAGGGGGGTTAAAAATTCCTTAAGGATCCAGAGAAACACCCTCTATCACGGTGAAAATTAAAATCAGAGGGGTGAAAGCTGGAACTTCTTCTTTTTGGCTACACTCGCACACAAGACTGAAATTTGCATTTTCCTATTAGAAGCTGTGTACAAATAATTAAATCAAACTGAGCAGAGTTTAATTAAAGAAAGCTTTGTCGTTCATTTCTCATTTCAGGAGGTTGAAACGGATCAGTTTTACAAATTTTTTCTACCAGAACTGAAACGTGATGGTTACGATGGAATATTTTCACCCAAGTCTAGAGCCAAAACAATGGCTGAAAACGATAGGAAGTTTGTGGATGGTTGTGCTATATTTTTTCGAACTGCCAAGTGAGTCTCTAACAATACGCATGAATAAGGTCTTATTTATTTTTTCAAAAACCAGTAGATATACTTAAGTTTGAAGAACACTCAATGCATGACTATGTCATGAAAAATATGGGAAGTAGTCTCATAGACTCACAGGAATTGAGCGAATTAGCATTGGTTGTTAGACTGATAGTTAGACTCAATGGTTACCTTCAAAAACCAAGAAATTCTACAAGCACGGGTGTAGAAATGAATTTTGCAACCACAAAAATTATCAACATGTAAGGGTGTTTATAATGTATTAATTTTCAAGTCAAAGCACAAAACAGAAGAAAGTCAAGTAAAATAAAAATGTACATAAGTACCTCAAATAATAACCCTCACATTTGTTACTCAAGTTCATAAATTTGAATGAGAGTAGCTAGGAAAAAATTTAGATTGTCTATATCTCTCTCTAAACTTGCTTTAACCCACTCAGCATTGGAGTGTTGAAATTAATCCCAAATTTCACTGATACACTCATTATTTACTTATCATGCAGTAGTTAGGGGACATTTTTGATCATGCACAATTTGTACCTAAAGTATAATTTACAGAGTGAGGGAAATTCATGGAACCAAAAAAAATTCCAAGAAAGATCTTCAGACTTTCGCTTCCATAATGACAATCTAACAGGATGTGAGTCTAAGATCTATCCCTTACTATAATCAATGCCAACGGTTTACTCATTGTTTTGTTCAGAAACGAATCGTTCTCTTTTTACCGCATAATTTTGAAACGATTTGAAATAACTTGAATGCAATTCACTGAGGAATAGGAAACAATTTTTCAAGCACTTTTTATTGTTGTATTGGATTGAACCTCACTTTCTTCCAGTCACCAGGCATCCTTGGTGTCCTAAATGTTCCTGTATATGTTGTTGATTATAGATTTTCATTAATCAAAGAGCACCTCATAGAATTCAATCAGTTAGCCATGGCAAATTCTGAAGGGTCAGATGACATGTTGAATAGAGTGATGCCAAAAGATAACATCGGACTTGCCGCTCTTCTGAAAACCAAAGAAGCAGCTTGGGATAATGGTGAGTACTCTATAGTTATTTTTACAATTTTCTTTGCATGAAAAAAGGTGTTGGAGTGTGTGTTTTGGTAATGAACCATCAAACTAAATTATATCTCGGGTCTGGTCTCTGGTAAACTCAAAGTTTATGCAGTTTGGTCTCATAGAAGTGTTTGATTCCGTCACGTTGTTGTGTGTTCTCATCATCGGGGTTATATTTTTGGGGTTGTCTCTTGGAGCAAACAACACGCCTGTGTGGAAACAACACAGCCCACATAGGTTTAGCACTTATTTGTTAACTTGTTTTTTATCTATAAAATTTTTTGTCTTTCAAATTTTGAATCGAAAGGTTTTTTGAAAACCTTCCTAAAATCAGGATATTTACCCCTATAAGTCTTTTTTTTTTTTTTTTTTTTTTTTTTTTTTTTTAAATTTTGTATGAGAAGTGTGACATATTCCATGAAATTTTACAAGGCTGTGAAAAATATTACCAAATTTTCAGGGGTTGGGTATGCAACAAGCAATAAAGAACACCAGAATGCAAAACCCGTAATTTTTTTGCACTTAATTTCGAGAAGTATTTCCCAATATCTTTCACAAATTTCTGGTATTTTATGAAATATTTCTCACGAAATTTGACCATTTTTTTCATGAGAAATTGCAACCCTAGAGGTAATTTAAATATTGCGACATTTTTCGTACAGCAACCCCCCCCCCCCCCCCCTTCATCTGTATACCCTTCGCCGGCCTTCGCCCTTCACACCACGCACGATTGGCATATCATGCCCTTGCGTATGTTTAAAAAACGTAACACATTTTCCCTTACATTATTTTACTTCTCAGAGTCATTTTCTCTTGGTCTTCAGAAAAATATTTCAATTTCGACGATTTTTTCCAAAATTCTGTAATTTTCGTTGTAATTTTCCCGTCTTTTCACGTTCTAAAATAGCTCCACATCAGCAAACGTTGCAGTGCATAATCACACGTAGTACATAATATTTTGTTTCGAACAATTCCTTCTGTGTCCTAAAATTTTCAGTTGAATGGTTTATATCTATTAGAGTATTCTGTAAATACGTAATTTCGATTCTTCTATCAGCATTTTGTGCGTTGTTTCTCACTTTTCGCGCAACCCGAGGAAGTGGTTCGTCATCGTTATTTTTCAACGAAGTTGGTACACCTGAACTCTCAATTCACCGTTTTTAGGTTATGTGTCACCTCTCATTTGTTTACACGTCTCGGCTCTTCCGAATTTCATCGTCTTGATCCAGAATTTTCTCCGTTTTTCATCATTTTTTCTGTGCGTTTCGAAATTCCATTATTGCGTTCGCTCACGTTTCAATTTTTTCGCTACTTTTCGTTCTCATGCCGTGAACTTTGTCGCCTCCTGCCTAGTCCTCCGGATGCAAATTGTGTTCCGTATTGTTGTGTCTTAAAACTGCTTCACCATGTCCGAAAATCCTGCCGGATTCAACTCATACTGGCCGATGGAGGGTGATCAAACTGCTGATCAGTTCAGTGAGTCAGGCTTCTACGTTTCCAATCCCAATGTCAGCTATCAACAACAGCACACTACACCAGTTTCGTTCCTTGTCCCGAACGACAATCTTGCAGGCGGCAACATGTACGGTGGTTACTCCGATGGACCTAGCATGAACACGGACTTCGATAACGAGCCGCCATTGTTGGAAGAACTGGGCATCGAACCATCTAAAATTTTGGACAGATCCTTGGCGGTCCTGAATCCGTTCCAGTCAGTGCCGTTTGACGATGTAGATTTAGTCGGTCCTGTTTGTTATTGTTTAACGCTAGGAGGGCTTCTAATTGTAATGGGTAGCAAAATCAATTTTGGGTATGTCTATGGTCTTGCAGTTACAAGCTGTCTCATGATGTACTTTTTACTGAATCTAATGACGAATACAACAGCCATGACGCTGACTTTTGTCGCCTCTGTTTTGGGTTATTCGATCATACCCATGATTTTTTTGTCGTGTCTAAGCTTATTTATCCCTTTGCAAACAAACGTAGTAGGTTGGGCTCTAACGGCTCTTGCCATCTTCTGGTGCAGTTTCTCTGCTTCTCAAATCTTCGTTTCGGTATCAAATGACTCTAATCAAAGGCTTTTATTTGTTTACCCATGTATTTTATTATACGGTGTTTTTGCGCTTCTGGTGTTATTTTAAGGTCATTGTAAACAAATAATTTAATAGATTTGTAAAGTTATTTTTGTTCTACCTTTTTTAAGTGTTCTGATTTGAACATTGGCTTAAGATTCGTTTCAAAGTTTGTAAAATTTTAAATATATTTGATACGTTACCCGTACCTGTTTTGGCCTTCTTGTTTGATCCTTGCCATGAACCAAGCAAAACCTAGCTACAAATGGATGCACATACTTCTGTGTTTCTCTTTCAAAATGATAATGTTAGTTTTTCATCAAAATTAGGGAAATTCCTTTGGAATCAGTCGCAAAGAACCAGGAAAATACATCAGTTCTAAAGTAATTTGGTCAGTCATCAAATTGAAATGTTAGGGGCTTTCTTAATCGTACTGTTGGTTATCTTATCTTAATACTTTAGCTGATTCACGGAAGACAATGAGTCAACCTTCAGCTTGGGTAGCTAAACTTTCAGAAAGAAACAGAGAAAATGCCTACAAGTGCATGGAAAGATTTATACTTGGATTGAGTCCATGAGCAATTTATGTTGTCTCAATATTTCTAAAAAATTGAACTGTTTTTTGAAAGGGTTTTTCTTTAAATCCGTTTTGCAGAACCTGCTTATTGGTCATCTGAAAAAGTTATCCCCCTGGTTAATTTCTCAAAATTTTACCGTCAAGGCTTATGCAATCTTGAAAACTAGTTAAAAAGCGCTTAAATTTTTAATTTTTTTGGTGGTGTTTGGTTAAAAAATATTCTAGGGTGTCAGATTGTAAACACGTAATATAAAGCATTTACTATCAAATGGACTGCTTTTAACAAAAACGCACCCTGTTGCAGTTTGGGGGAAAAAAAGTTGAGAAAAGTCTAAAATTCAACTAGCGTAGAGTCTCTCTTATCGTACTTTCAAAGACAAGAGAAAAATATTTTCAAGGTTAAAATAGTTGATTTCCTCTTTAACATTGAGTCTCGTGGAGGACTAAAACTTGTTCATACTTAATGAAACTTAGTGCTTTTCTGTGAAATTTCGTCCAAATAAACTGGCGATGGAGAAACGGATTCAGATTAATTTTCCCAATGAAAAATATCAATTGTGGAAGGGAACTGATGGTGTAGAAGTACAGTCTGAAAAATGTCAGCTTCAAAAATTCTAGGCTCTTTGTTTCTAAGACTACTTAAACCATGCAAATGAGTTGATAATATTTTTTGTTTTACCCAGTATGGAAAAGATAGACGATGAATCCTTCGAAAGTTACCATGGCTTTATCGTACAGAATTTCTCTGAACATCAAGCTTTTTCACTTGTCAATTTGTTCAGTAAATAGCATTGTCACCTTTAGGTAATTTGCCTAAAAAAATGTCCCATAGGCAGTGTTGATATTTTAAATGTTGATTTGAAATCATAGTTTTTGCATATCTATGACTAACGAAAAACAATCAGAGGGAAATGTTCTTATGCGTTTTTTGGTGAAAAACTAAAGTTGAATTCTTTTACCAAGCATTAAAGAAACTTTCCAACTCTCTAGGAGTCCAATTAAGCAGTTTCGAAACAATTTCAGAGTAAACCTTTTATTTTTTTCTCTATATTGGATGGTTTAAGGTGAATCAAGATTTGTGAGGAAGGAGTTTCAAGTAATCAGGCATACAAAATCTGTCGGCTCATTTTCTTTTAGTGCTATGTTTGCAACCATCACTGGAAGATCGAAGATAATTTTATTTTTTTTTAATTTTATGGGGAGAATCTCTATTGTGAAATTAGCTTAAAAATACTAGCTATTGGTACAAGTGATCTAAATCATGAGCATGTCCCGTGTGCTATCCTTCAGCAGAGAAGATTATTTTGCCATATCAACTCCAAAAATTCTTCCATTTTGAAAGCGAGAATACCTTTAGCTCAGTTTCACTCAGAAGTTTCCACTCAAATATGAAATTCATCAAATTTCAGATCCCTACAAATTCCTCATTTTGCCAAAACAATGTGTGAGGGATGAAAAATTATGAAATTGAGAGATATTTAATCCATGGATGGTTCACAACACAATTCGTCAGTTGCTATGTTTTTGAAAATAACAATAAATATTATGAGGCCTGACATCAATCCATTCAAGTAGTATCTATTTAAGTCATCTTTTTTCCTTGAGGCGTTTGCTTTACCATTGAAGGAACTGTACCTAGTAGGAGTCTCCCACACAATCACCTTGTAAGTAATCGAATTCTGTCTTTACATTCCCATGGAAAGAGTGATGAATTAAAATTTTGGACTCGATAATCAAGGGGACAGCCGCAGCTGTAAATTGTTTTCTTACCTGCTGGACAAAAATCGATGACTGTGGATCGACCTTAAGAGATTTCTTTATCCAATCAAAAATCGTTTTTCAGGTCTACCGCCAGACCCAGCGCAAGTGGCTCAACCTGTTTTAGTCTGTACAGCTCACATTCATTGGGATCCGGAGTTCTGTGATGTCAAACTGATCCAGATTATGATGCTGTCGGCTGAACTCAAGCACATTCTAGAGGAGACCAGCCTTAGCTTCAACAAATCTGGACACAAGCCAGATTCAAATGCGGTTCAGTTGTTACTCTGTGGGGATTTCAATTCCTTACCAGACTCAGGTGAGTTTCAGCTCTGACGAAGCTTTTATTTTTCTGTGATTGAATTCCTTCTGGATGTCGGCGAACATCAAACATTGCAAAGAAATATGTTTCTCTTTTGGTAAAAGAAGTTTATTGTGTCTGAAAGCAAATCTCAGCTGATATTTCCTTCAATCTCTTTTCAAAATCGTCAACTTTCAGTCATGGCATCATTATATGTAGTAATTAAAATATATTTACAAAATTTGAAAAGGACAGCCTCTAACTACATAAAAATATTAAAATTTTACTCAAGTGTTGGACCACAAAAGCTTAAATTTGCTCTTGCTCATTCGTCAAAATGGAGGATAAAAGTTAAAAGTAGTTGAACTTGAAATTGTCGATTTGATTTAATGTAACAAAATTTGAACTTCAGGATTGGAAAGCATCTAATCAACTCTGCAGAACTTTTTGAGTTCTTATGAAGAGAATTTCTGATCCATTGCATGGAGTAAAATAGAAATTCTGTCCCTTTTAAGTTCTCACAAAGTGACATCTTTATGTAGTTCAGTATTGAGCCCCTCAACAAATTTTTTTTTTACCAATTTTAAAATGTGGTTTCACAGGTGTGATAGAATTTTTATCGACGGGACGCGTCTCAGCTGATCATCAAGATTTCAAAGATTTGCCTTACAAATCGGTTTTGTCGAAGATCTCAGACTGTGATCAGTCGAATGAATTCACACATTCCTACAAGCTAGCGTCCGCCTATAGTGAGGATATTATGCCGTATACTAATTACACGTAAGTGTTTGTCATCCGTATCACTTCAGATATTAAAGAAACCCACCTTTCAAAAATCTTGCACATATCTATTATGAATGTAAATTAGATCCTTTGGAAATTTGAAAGTTATATTTTGCCAGCTGTCATTTCAAGAAAGAAAATTCAGTGGCCGTTTTTTAGTGTACATTAAGATGCCTAGAAACAAGTTTTCATCACTTTAAATCCTTGATTGCAAAAATTGGGTTTTCAACATAATTCTATCAACACATTGTCAGCAAAATCATGGGAATGTGTTCTGTACTGGTTTTTTGAACAAGGAATTTCACACAAAAGAGACTTCAATCTTTCAGGAAAAGCATGCTTTTTCGGAGTAGCCACTGTCAGTTGAAACTGAAAAACATCAGGAAAGTTGGTCGTAGATCAAGAAATTCTAAGTGTGTTCAGAATTTTTAACTACATGCAGTTTAGCACATGCAAAAGTGAAACATTTGATTCAACTCATTCAACACTTTGATTTGTAAAATCAAACAAGTGTCAATTTATTTCCACAAAAAATCAAGAAACTCCATTTAAAGTATCAGGAAAATCCAAAATTAATTTTTAGTAGACATCCTGTATACTGTGGCACTTAAAGGGCCACTGTGGGCTTGTGTGTATAAGAAGGTTTCAACTTCAAATTTTTCTTATTTTCTTAGCATTTACGTAAACAATAATAATTCGTAAAACCATCGGTTTACACTTTTTCATCACTGCATTTCCTGTCAATGTTTAAATGTTCAATGTTTAAAGAAAGTATTCATCGCTTGATTATATTGATTTAATGCCTGTTTTCTCTGTTGTTTTTCCGCCTACAGGTTTCATTTCAAAGGTATCATAGACTACATATTTTACTCAAAGCAGAACATGACACCACTAGGATTACTGGGACCATTAGCAGCCGACTGGTTGCGAGACAACAAAGTCATAGGATGTCCCCATCCACATATACCCTCAGGTAAGCTCCTTTTTTGTATCTCACAGTTTTGGATTCAAAGTTCTCCTAAAATCGATGTCTACTTGGTGTTTTTTTGCCTTCTAAAATCAAAGATGAGCAACTGCCTTTCAAAAGCTTGCAACAAATTGTAGATCAATACCCTTGTATTTTCCTCTAATTGTAAATTCAGGGTGTTTAGCATCAGGATTTACCCCTGATTTCATTAGGATTTGAGGAAATATTGGTAGTAAAATCAGGACTTGAGAAAAGTCGGCTGTTCGATTGGATTTTTTTATGCTTTAGTATACGCTTATGCAGAAGTTTAATTTTTTCTCCGCAAAAATCAGGATTTGGAAGAATTATGAAATCAGGATTTAGTTGGCTAAAAAAGGAAAAATCAGGATTTCTCAAAACAAAAAAAACTAGACACCCTGAAAATTGAGAAATGATCAAGTCATGAGAGTTTTTTGACTGCTAACAATTTTTTTCAACCGTTTTTCCTCACATTCTGGCCATATCTTATCTGTCTTAAAATGCAAACTAGAATAGTTGTACTATGTACTAAAGTCATTTCTTAGCTGATATAAATGTATTTTCCAGTTAGGCGAAGCATTTATTTTGGAAATTCAAGAAACACAAAAACCAACCATCGCTGTATCTGTTAATAATGTCAACATTTTTTACTGGATCTGTGAAAAGGGACCCTTACTTGCAAAAATTTAAATTGAATTATTGGTACCTCTGCATGGGGGAAGATTATCTAGAAATTTTGGCGCAAGTTTGAGTTAAAGCTCAAAAAATTGAAGGAGATACAAGTCCTGAAGTTCCGGGACACAAGTTTTTAGGTTGTTTGTAGATAAATATAGTTTTTCATAAAATTTTCTCCCAGAAAATGAGGTCCCTTCCCATACATTCAATCATATGTAGGTTACATAACTCATGCTTTTTTTCAACCGCCGTACATTTATCATGATGTGAAAATCAATAGAGAATCGAATAATTTTCCTTGCTTTCCTCACATTCACAAATTGCAATAAAAGCATTTTTATGAGAAATTACACAAAAAAAAACCGCCGAAAAGTTATGGGAAAGTCAGGAAGTTTTAAGATCCAAGAGAACTGGGCTTATCGATTAAACTTATGTCAAGGGTTGAAAAAAACCAGGCTTTATCAGGAAATGAAAAATTCAAGGGAAAATCAGGGAAAAATCTGAGAATCTGTTCCAAAAACTGGGAATCTCTTCTACTGCTTATAGAATATTTTAACGTCATGTTACTGCACCTGACTTGTCATTATTGAACCAATTTTAAATGGACATAATAATAGAGAACTGCCGTGCCAAGGAAAAACGCCGTATGAGCCTTCAGGCATTGCCAAATTTCTTCTGGCAAATCGCTAATTTTCAGGAAATTTTTTGAATATTTTTCTGCCAATTTCTCAGATAATTTTGTTTTTAATTTGATCTAAAGTGTCTGAAAATTTCAAGGAAAAATATTCATAATTTTTCTCAAAAATAAACATTTTATCGATAGAAATTTGGCAACTCTCGAATGTTCATACGGCCTTTTTTTTAGCATGACAGAGAAGCTTTCATCGACCGGATAATATAAACATCAAAAACGCCTTTGGAATCAAAAATTTTAATGTGAGCCAGAGAATCAGCTAAAAGGTGAAAAAAATCGATAGTCATATCTAGAACTCTGAAGAATTATTCAGTTTTTCTGAAGAAAATCCTGGAGAAGTGGAAAAAAACTTAAATTTCTCTTTTAAGAAAAAGCTATTGAAAATCAGAGAAAAATCAGGGAATGAGTATGGTCAACAATTATAGACATGATGATAAAACAAAAACGTGCATCATCTGCCGGCGATGACAGATGAAAGGATAGGTCATTTCCTAAGTCCCACACAGAAATGTGAAGAAATGTTAAAGTCTTACAGTATGAGTGCCTGATTTTGAATACAAATCATTGTAGAAACATTACATAATTTACTTTCTTTGGTTTCACAGATCACTTTCCTCTGCTGGTAGAATTAGAAATGACTCCAAGTTTACCTAGTACTAGTAATGGCATAATCTCATCAAGAAGGTAGCAGCCAGGGCTCACTGATGTTTGAAGCAACGAGATGGATCCAGCAACGCCAACCGTCACATCCTCCGTGTAAATAAATCACTTTTACAACAACAGAGTCCCCGATTCAGTTTTATTATACTTAATTCATTACTGTTTTTCAGTTTTGTTGAAAGAACAAAACATGTATATACTCTACCCTCCCTCCCCCCCACTTCTTTTTTTCCTCCCTCCCCTCATTGAATTTTATCGTGTGCGTTGCATGTATAGTCATTTTAAAAACCAGTAGATAGATTTAGTTTTCTACTTTTTATTATCAGTTCCGTCAATTTTCGCAATAACAACGCTCGAAATGGCGATCGAAATCGGTTTTGAATTTTAAAAAATCAAATGTTGACGTTTGTGATGACTCCGACGATACTCCATTCCCTTATTGATCAGATTTATTTTTAACTCAATCTATTTTTTGTTTCTCATCCTCGGATGACGTGTTTGTTCGTTTGAGTGAGTGGATCTCAAATAACTATTTTTTTAAACCATATGGATGTTTTAATAACTTATTTTCGTCATCGTTGCTGTTCAACTACCTAGACTAACTGTACATTTGTTCTTGCATTTATCTGAGATTACCGTCATTAAAAATATTTTTAAATTTTTTTTTAACGGGAACTTGTGTCCAACGGACGTTCCTATTCTAAGTAGCTCCGAGCTTTTCGTAACTGCATGTGAATGTTTGACGTTCATTCTAATGCAGCCTCTTGGTGCTCCTTCACCGGAATTTTTCTCAAAATTTTTTTCGGTACATCTTTACACCCTCCCTGTCACCCATCATTTCCTTGTGCAATATTACTTACATCCTATACATTAAAATCATCATGATCATTGATACTGTCCAAGAATGATTTTGGTAAGACTAAATTTCTTTTTCAAGTATCATTATTGGCGTAACGCACTTCCTCTTAAAAGCTTAAGTTCTCCAAATATTTGACCGTATTTTGTCTCAGCTTGAGCTATCCTTGCTTTTAATTTATGAAATAGATCCTGACCGACAAAGTGACATCCATGGAAAGAACAGGGTGTTTACAGGACTGGCAAACAACTGGGAATTGATTTTCACCTCAAATTTTATGCAGAAGACTGGTATTTTTTCCTCATGTTTAATTTTTTTACATTTTATCAGTCCTAACACACAAGATGGTGAAAAATCCTATCCGTCTGGTTAGAGGAAGTACCTATCTGCAAAATTAAATTTTACAGGAATTAATGAAATCTGTGCAGTACCAATAGATTCAGCATGAAAAAAGTTGTTCTGAAAATGAAAGATTCAACTACAATTTGACTAATGGAAACTGAGAACTCTGCAGTCATTTTCAAAATTGAACAACATAGAAATTGCCCTCCTTACATATACATGTTGGTTGATTGTCAATCCACAGGTTTTGAGATTTTAAACCAAAAATCTTCCTCTTGAAGTTGGTAGGCACCTTGGTAACTCTGTGGATGTCTCTAATGCTGTTTTTGAACGTCGCAAAGGAGAGCTGAAAATGGAGTCACCACTGCTTTCTCCAGCTCTCATATTTGCAGGAGGTACAAGCTCAGGACTCAACTCTCAGTCCTTTTTTGCGCTCTGCAAAACAGCTCCAAGGCATAGACACCCTATTGTTGTAATAAGATTGTAAATTATTCTGTTTCCATGTGTATTGTAATCCTCCCCTCCCCCCCCCATTTAAACTGCCATAAAATGAAGTAATCAAATTGGTCCTTGGTATTTAAGAAAAGTCAGGTATACATTTTTTAGATGAACTGACCAATTATCATACATTTTTCCAATGTATCATTAGACGAAGTACCAATTGAAGCATTTTGATGTACCTATGTTTCCTCTTCAAAATTTCACTCAGAACATGACTCGCACTATAATAGTCACTAAAATCAACTCTTAATCAAGATATTAACATTTTCCGATTCCTACTTTCAAACTTCCTGCTCAGAAGAAAAACAAGAGTCTATGTTAATCAAATCACAAATCCTAACAGTTTTGGCATGCTTTTTCAATAAGCAGTTTGTGTCGTACAAAATGTAGACAGTGTTCAATAGCTTAGCCGAAGTGTGGATATTGAAGTTGTCATATTTTCATGCTGCAAAAACTGTCACGGTAATGTTTAGTACACAATTTAACTTGAGTAGATTACAGGTTTTTTCATGAGCGGGAATTTCGAATCTCTACACTAAAAAGCATTAATATCTTTGTCAGAAGTTTCTTTCCATGATTATTGTTGCACAAATCGTAATAAGATTGATATTTGATGTTTCAAAGAGAAAAAATTTTATCACAAAGCCTTGTCTCCACGCAAGGCTTTCATGGGAATTGTCCCAAAGTCAAATCCTAAGAATGAAACTTGGGGGATTTTCGGCAGTTACCGTCTTTACGGAACAGGGCTTTTCCTGGGACAAGTTTGCGCGAGAAGATAAATTTGTTAAAATCGAGTACGTAACTGGCATTAAGATAATGATTGAGCGTCACTAACAATTATGCAAATTAATTGAAGTAAACAAACACAAGCAATCGAGTAAACAAGGAAAGATCATACAATTTGCTTTCTATTCTTCCTCTCTTAGTTGGTCTTATTATTAGATATTCACGAGGACCCATATTTAGTACTGCGATTAATATTGAGTCAGTCATAATTTTTCCTGACTTTGTAACAGAGACTTTTCCCCGGGACTAATCTCATGGAAACGTCACGTGGAGACAAAGCCTAATGCTTAAATTTGCATCTTGTCTAGTGGTCCATTCCAGAAATTAATCTTTTGATTTTGACTTACCCGACTGGTAAGTTAGCTTGCAAAATAGTTCAAGAGACACTTATGGACTGACTCATTCAAGATAGTGCCAATTCTGCATTTTAGAAAAAGTTGCATTTTAAAAAATGTGAAATGTACCTATTCTGTGATCCTATAGAGTAGAAGTTAAATGATAACTTTAAAAGTTTTAATTGTATATCTGATCGGTTTTTAGTGAGCGGATCCAGTTTATTTGTAGTCTCGCAGTTTTTGTCCGTTACCTGATCTTCAGTAAGAGGGAGCCTCTCTGAGGCTGTAGCTGATAAGTACAGTGTGTGAATTGACCATATTAGCATAATGTCAATCCTCCTAACATACTTTTGGATAAATCTTGAATTCATGATGAAGGGTTGTCACAGTCAGGGAATTTCAAAAAGTCAGGGAAAACCCGGAAATGGCAGGGAAACTGGCAAAAATGTCAGGAAAAATCGTTAAACAGGGTGTCTACCGTCAGTTAAAACCGGTGAGTATCAGGAATTTTGATGTCCTTAAAAAAAAAATCAGGAAAATATTAGGAAAATCGGTTATGAATCAGGGAATTCCTAGGCCATCAAGCATTTCTCAACCGCATGCAGTTTATCAGCATGACAAAGTGCAACAGTTGATTCAATCGATTAAATATGCCAGTTTGTAAAATCAAACGAATGAAAATTTATTCACGCAGAAAAAAAATCAGAAAAATTCATTTAAAATATCAGGAAAATGTAAAATGAAATTCTAGTAGATACCTCGTTAAATCGCCGTTATCTGCTTTCTAGGATGAGTTTGACGTTTCGAACCACAAATTTTCCGAGGAAACCATTTCAGATTAATACCTTTTCAATCATCTCGAAAATCGTCAAATTTCAGAAAATGATTCCGGGAAATCGTGGAAATAACGGGGAAGTTCATTTCCCAAATTTTGTTGGAACCTAATGATGATGATGTTTGAAATTTGGGTCAATTTTCTTTACAATTAGGAATCGAATTTAGTCATTTTAATCAGGAGACATTTCTGCTAATATGGTCGAAAGTGGTTTATTTTGTGCCTCTCACTCAATTGAATTGTGGTGCGCAACAAGGGGATAGCATAAAAACTCATGAGTCATCAGAGCTATATTGGACAGCAGATACTATACTGCCGTGCTAAGGCAAAACTCCGTACGAACCATCAAATGTTGCCAAATTTCCTCCAACAAATCACGAATTTTCAGGAAAATTTATGAATTGTTCTCTTCTGATTTTCAGAGGATTTCGTCTATAATTTGATTTTAAAAGTCTGAAAACGTTAATCAAAAATATTCATAACTTTCTACAAAAATAAATATTTTCTGAGAGGAAACCTGGCAACATTCTAATGCGCGTGTGCCGTTTTTACTTAGCACGGCATTATGGTTCTTGAAGTTTTCCAAATCAGCGGATCAATTGTTGAAGTTTAATGTCAACTTGATAAGACATCAAAATGCGATTTACCCACACGATAGGGCTTTGTCTTGTCTAGTCGTATCGACAGCATCAATAATTGGTACACTGCCCTTGTTGCAAGTAACGATTTTTCGCTTCGTTCTTGTTCCTTGTGAGCCATGCAATAGCCTCGGTCCACGTTTCTCCAGCTACTGTATTAATTATCCTATAACTTGGGAGAGTAATCGTTGAACGTTTAATTTAACTAATTAATTGATTAAATTAATTTTTAATTTAATTGATTAATATTAGATGTTACGAGATTAATCTGATGCCTCTGTAGAGTAGTAAGATGTTGAGTCTTGTCATCTTTTTGTTTCGTAGACAAAATGAAGCATTTTCAAGCAATGCTGTAGCTCTGATAGGACATTCTATGAAAGGAATCCATGTCAAGTTTTTTTTGTGTCCAGGATGGACAAGAAATGTTAAATGTTACCACTAAGGTACTCTTGTGCGCGCAATACTTACTTAAAGCATTTCGCAATTACGCCCTCATTGCATTGGTATCATGCGAAAGTAAGTAGCCATTAGGAAACTGTCTACTTACAATCAGGCGTTTTTGAAATGGTCATCTCTCTGCACGTAAGTTTTCTTTAAAATGATGTTTGAAAATGTATCCCGCTCGCTTGATAATGTATGAGCGGTTGCTAAAAGAGAGTCTGCTTTCCACAAAGTGAGGACATGCTAAAGTTAAAGATTGTCAACTTTTCATAGAATGAGGGAGGATTTTTTTTACATTTATCGTTATTAAAACTATGCGAGGGGTGACAAAGCTTTATTGGAGCATCAGCACTCCAGATCGTCCCCCTGTAGCTTTTTTGTTGTGCTCAAATTAAAATTTTAAAAGGGTTTGATACCAGACTAGTTTGACGAATAATTTGATGTTCAATGGTGACAATGGTGGTGTGTGGAGGTAGATTATTTAACCTCAACCATGCAAAGTTATACATATAAAAAATTCTTTCAAAATGCAAAAAAAAACTGTCCAATAAATAATGAATTAATTTTCTTACATTTGATCGAAAGGCTTCAATCTGAAATGGAAGAAAAGAACGTTCAGTATGTAGAATTCGGCACCAAAGTAACCCGGTACAACCTGTTTTTGTATTTTTTATTTTATCGATTTTTATTTTTTATTAATGTCTTGCAATCAAGCAGAAAGCAGTCTTCAATCAGAAAGGGGCAAGATACAAACTCCAGTGGAAGGTGTTGTTTTAGAGTTTCGCTACACTTAGATGTCTCGTGAATGCATGTATAAAAATTTTAACTGTGATATTGAAAAAGTACAAAATGTGTTTAGTTTTGAGCTTTAGTTTGGTCATTCATAGAGTTCCTCACATATGGCTTTTAGAGTAGTGGTGGATTCCAAAGACCCCTTAATATGTACTTTGCTCTCATTTCTGACCAAAGTAATTACCAATGCAACTCGAGCAAAAACAAGTACAGTGTAGTTTCTTCTGAAGTGATTTCGGTTAAAGGTAATAAGTAACTGAAAATAGGAATCCTCTAGTACACAAAAGCATTAGAAATGAAGTAAAATGAAATTTTGCGTCAACTTAGCACGTAAGGTTCGGAAGAAGGACCAGAACGTCTTGAATTGCATTGTACTTTTTTTATTTTTTCTCATACAGATCGCATTGCCTATTATTTTTTTGGAAAAATTGTATTCTTAGAGACTTGGTCAAAGGTCAAAGAGAGTATGAAAGATCAGTGTCTAGAACTCAATTTATTTCTTCAGCCAAATATTTGACCAATAATAGGATTCCACTGCACTTGTAAAATACTAGATAGATTGGCTGCAGTTTTTAGGAAGAAAATAATCCTTTTTCAATTAAGAAGATCAAAATTGATACATTTCAATGATAAATAAATGCCCCCTTCCAGCAGCCTGATTGTTGAAATTTATGTCGGCACGACAAGAATCGAAAATCGATATATTACACGGCGCAGATAGGGCTATGTCTTGTCTTATCGTGCCGACATAGCCAGTTAAAGTTTCAACAATCCGGCTGCTGCAAGTAGTGACCCATTCGTTGATCTGAAGTAAATGTAACCTAGAAATTATCCGTACAGTTTCTTTTTCCCACCAAGCTGTGAAAGTATAAATATTGTCAGTACAATATTATAACTGGTCAAGTAAATTTTGATTTTTTGTAAGTTATTGATTCAAAAATCATTTATCATTGTCGTTTTTGATACTAAAAGTAATGCTGTCAAAAATGGTTACTCCGCCATTGTATCTTATAAGTACATCAAATGAAGAGTTTTACTATTTGGCTACTGCTCTAAGCGCGAGTATGTGGCTAAAAATTGGGAAAATTTGTTTGGTAAAGATGCAACATTTTTTTCTCCTGTTTGATGTATGAGTTTTCAAAGGTCATAAAATAATAACCCTGGTAAGGAATTGAGAACTTTGAGGTAAATTTTAGATAAAATGGTAGGGAACTTTCATGGAATTTCTCCCAACTCAGCAGAAACCCTGGGGATAGATAAAAATGAAAAATTGGCAGCATGCACATGACTATAAAACAACCATCAAAGCTCAAAATTAAAAAAAAGAAAAAGAAAATGTGACTTTTTCAATGCCACAACCTACTCTCTTGCATGATCGTTAAATGTGATTAAATTATATTCCCTCCGAGTGTCGTGACTCGACAAAAGCGTCATTCTGTCCTACGAAACAGAAAAGCTGGTAGGCCAGTCAATCTTTGTGTCCCTTTTGTTAAGTGTGTTTAGCCTAAAGTCTATGGCACCTTCTTTAATTTTTCCCCTCTAGTTTCTAGAGGAACTTGGTCTTCCTTTCGAGTAAGATACCAAAAGGCAGTTTGATTTCAAATTATAAATATCGATATTTTCAGTAGCACTTTCGCTTTCTATCATTTGTCATCTGAGGGAAAATTTATGTTTTTCTTAATTTGCAAGAAACTTTTTTTGATCGGACGATTCATTGAGGGAGTCTTCGTTACTATTGTTTTAATATTGCGCTCTTATTTTTCAATAGTGAAGAGCATAGAATATACTATTTAATTTTTAATTTCCGCATTCAGGGAGAAGCCAGAACTTTTTTTTTGGGGCACTGACTGCTCAAATTGGCTTGCTGGAGATCTTTTCCTGTTTTATTAGTTCACTGAATTCTGTAATTTTTTTTTTCTGCTTTTTAATCGAAGTA